>NC_091074.1:91133106-91436136 GCF_032405125.1 Capricornis sumatraensis
AGCCCAGTCTTGCCTGCTTTGCAGCATCTCCCAGGGCCCAAGCTGCCTTCATTTCTCCCAAAGCACGTCTGCATCCTTCACAAAGTTACATGATATTCTAGGAGGCTCCTTGCTTCCATGATGAATCACAGCTGCTGTGAGATCCTTGAAAAACTTCAGTTTTAAAAATGTTAGTTTGAAAAAGAAAAGAGGAAAGAAGTGTGGAGAGAGAAGGAAAGAGGGGGAAAAGCAAATGAGAAGGAAGATGATAAAATCTTTTTCAAAAAAGTGCTTTGTAACAGAAAGATGATTTTTTTGTAGACAAATTAAAAAATATAGATACACACAAAATATGTCACCCAAAACAATAATAATATGATGAAATAACAATATAATAATTAATAATGCAACATATTAATTAATAATATACAACTATCAAATAATATTACATTAATTTTGACAGGCAATATTGAATGCTATTTGCTATTGAATAATATAATGAAAATGTTCACCTTCCTCCAACTTTGCCTCTGTTCTCATACAAAGATACTTTTTTTCAGAAACAAGATTATAATATACCAACTTTTTGTAACCTGTTTTTTAATTGATTGATAGATCATGAACTTTTTCAGTGTTGGTAGCTATTGGTCTCTGCAGGCCCTCAAGCATTTTTCTGAATTCTCAGATAATCAAATTGTCGCAAATAAATATGTATATAGGTTTTGCTATATCATTTATCAGCCCTCTAATGCATATACAGCTAAATATACTATATGTGTGGTATTTATTGAACAAGCCATGGGGAAAAAGGTTATATCTCTAAAGAAGGGCTTACTATATATGGATTCTTCCTTAGGAAGAACTGTACATTTTTTCAGATTTACATATTTTGAAGTTATGTATCATTTACCTAGAAATTTGATACTGGAAATGTTTGTTAGAAATGCTGATTTGATTTCCTTGAGAGACTTTAAAATGTCCATTTACAACTTCCTGTTGGATATGAGTCACACTGCTGCTGCTGCTGCTGCTAAGTCACTCAGTTGTGTCCAACTCTTAGCGACCCCATGGACTGTAGCCTACCAGGCTCCTCCGTCCATGGAATATTCCAGGCAAGAACACTGGAGTGGGGTGCCATTGCCTTCTCTGATGAGTCATACTCAGTTCAGTTCAGTTCAGTCGCTCAGTCGTGTCCGACCCTTTGCGACCCCATGAATCGCAGCACGCCAGGCCTCCCTGTCCATCACCAACTCCCGGAGGTCACCCAGACTCGCATCCAACGAGTCAGCGATGCCATCCAGCCATCTCATCCTCTGTCATCCCCTTCTCCTCCTGCCCCCAATCCCTCCCAGCATCAGAATCTTTTCCAATGAGTCAACTCTTCACATGAGGTGGCCAAAGTACTGGAGTTTCAGCTTCAGCATCATTCCTTCCAAGGAAATCCCAGGGTTGATGTCCTTCAGAATGGACTGGTTGGATCTCCTTGCAGTCCAAGGGACTCTCAAGAGTCTTCTCCAACACCACAGTTCAAAAGCATCAATTCTTCGGCACTCAGCCTTCTTCACAATCCAACTCTCGCATCCATACATGACTACTGGAAAAACCACAGCTTTGACTAGACGGACCTTAGTCGGCAAAGTATCTCTGCTTTTGAATATGCTATCTAGGTTGGTCATAACTTTTATTCCAAGGAGTAAGCATCTTTTAATTTCATGGCTGCAGTCACCATCTGCAGTGATTTTGGAGCCCAAAGAAATAAAGTCTGACACTGTTTCAACTATTTCTCCATCTATTTCCCATGAAGTGATGGGACTGGATGCCATGATCTTCACTTTCTGAATGTTGAGCTTTAAGCCAACGTTTTCACTCTCCTCTTTCACTTTCATCAAGAGGCTTTTTAGTTCTTTTTCACTTTCTGCCATAAGGGTGGTGTCATCAGCATATCTGAGGTTATTGATATATCTCCCGGCAATCTTGATTCCAGCTTGTGCTTCTTCCAGCCCAGCGTTCCTCATGATGTACTCTGCATAGAAGTTAAATAAGCAGGGTGACAATATACAGCCTTGACATACTCCTTTTCCTATTTGGAAGCAATCTGTTGTTCCATGTCCAGTTCGAACTGTTGCTTCCTGGCCTGCATACAGATTTCTCAAGAGGCAGGTCAGGTGGTCTGGTACTCCCATCTCTTTCAGAATTTTCCACAGTTTATTGTGATCCACACAGTCAAAGGCTTTGGCATAGTCAATAAAGCAGAAATAGATGTTTTTCTGGGACTCTCTTGCTTTTTCCATGATCCAGTGGATGTTGGCAATTTGATCTTTGGTTCCTCTGCCTTTTCGAAAACCAGCTTGAAAGTCAGGGAGTTCACGGTTCATGTATTGCTGAAGCCTGGCTTGGAGAATTTTGAGCACTACTTTACTAGCGTGTGAGATGAGTGCAATTGTGCAGTAGTTTGAGCATTATTTGGCATTGCCTTTCTTTGGGATTGGAATGAAAACTGACCTTTTCCAGTCCTGTGGCCACTGCTGAGTATTCCAAATTTGCTGGCATATTGAGTGCAGCACTTTCACAGCATCATCTTTCAGGATTTGAAAGAGCTCAACTGGAATTCCATCACCTCCACTAGCTTTGTTTGTAGTGATGCTTTCTAAGGCCCACTTGACTTCACATTCCAGGATGTCTGGCTCTAGATGAGTCATACTGACCATGTGTAAACCTTTCTTCATTCAGTAACTGCTGAAGTAGATGGTGACGGTTCTTTGATAACTTTGTGCTGCTACATAGATGTGCCTGCCCAGGTGTGTTCACTTCGATTTATTTACAAATTTTGACAAGTCGGACTGATGTAGTTAAGACACAAAGGCTGGGAATGTTTGCTTCTCATTGCACATATTTCTTATTATCATTGTCAGAAGTTTTTTTTTAATGCTTCTTATAATTCCAAGCATCACTAAGACCACTGGGCTTGATTGCCCAGTAACTGCTTTGCTGGCTTTCATAAACAGAAGTGTTTTGAAGTGACTGGCTCAGGAAGAAAAGAGTGCTATACATACTACAGCCTTCCCAAACCTGAGGTGATACGGACAGGCTAGAAACAGGGTTGATTGCTTTTATTTTCCCTGGTATAGGCTGTGTCAGAAAAGTCTTCAGGTGATGACAAAAAGTATGGAGGTAATAGGTAAATGCAAATTTAGAGACCAGAAATATTTGTAGGTAAGTCCCAGACAACAATGAACCCAAGTCTGAAAATGTAAGAAAGAGCATTCTGGATCTTGGAAAGAAGTACACTGTGGGGATTAAGAGCATGACCTGAGTTTGAATCCTGCCTTTGCTCCTCAATGGCTGAGATGGTGGTGCGCATAATTGTGGTGGACCGGTGCCCTGCATCCAATCCAAGGTGAAGAAATAAAAACACTTTCCAGACTCCTTTGCAGCTAGTGGTTAGGATGAGGTTTCATCCCACCCATTCAGGGCAGTCAGAGGAAGCAGAAGTGAATTTCAGGGCCATATTTTTGTGGTTTCTGGTGTTTCTCTTGGAAAGCATGGTTGTGGTGGCATGGTGCCAAGAACTTTCCAGTGTGCCTGGTGGCTTCTTGATCTTAAGAGGCAGAAACCCTTCTGGCATTATGTTTCTGTGGCACTGACACTGCTTTTCAAAACTCAGCCCACAGCTTTCCTCTCTGGTATTCTCAATAATTCTGTTATTATTCTCAATCATTCATTACCTTGTAATACATCTCTTTTTGCTTAAACCTGCAAAGAATGGATTCTTCTCTTTGTAATGGAGCCAACGGAGCTGCTTAAACTCTCTGAGATGGCTTCTGGTGTGTTTCCTTGACTAGGCTTAACTGCAGTCCCCAGCGTTCTATTTCCAGTGTGTTCCTGATTAGGTTTGTTCTCTTTCTAGACTTGGAGCATGAAAGGGAAGCAGTGGCCATTCTGTAGCTTGTACACACAGCTGACTCATTGGAAAAGACCCTGATGCTGGGAAAGATTGAAGGTAGAAGGAGAAGAGGACAACAGAATAAGATGGGTGGGTGACATCACCGATTCAATGGACATGAACTTGGGCAAACTCTGGGAGATGGTGAGGGACAGGGAGGCCTGGTGTGCTGCAGCCCATGAGGTAGCAAAGAGTTGGACATGACTTGGTAACTGAACAACAACACCACCACCCACCTTCTCACAGGTGTTCAATTAAACACTAACATAGGTGCTCCTGTGAAGGAATTTTGCAGATGTGGTAAAAATCCCTACTCAGTCACCTTTAAGTTCATTAAAAAGAAGGTTATCAGGGGTGGGCCTGGCCCAGTGAGTTAGAAGGTTTAGGCCTACCTCAACTTTAGAGGTTCTCTCCTGCAAACAAGTTTCTGCTCATGCCTGTGGGTTCTATCTAGCCTGCTCATGATCTTTTTTCCCTGTCTGCACAAAGAAGGACCTTGGATTTGCTCAGCCAGCTTCATAATTTCATAAGTCAATTTCCTGTAATAAATCTGTCGATCTGTCCATCCATAAATATATCATGTATCTGTCATTTATCTCTCTCTTTTACTGCCTCTGCCTCTCTGGTTGAACCCTAACTGATGCACACGCTGAGCCTCAGTTTGATTGCATCTTGGGACTTACTGTCTCGCACTAGGCTTGCTCTCTAAGGACTGCACGAGAGAGTGAATGCAAAGCACAGCACCTGGCAAGATGTTAACTATTTTGCTCCCATCCAGTTCTGGACATTGATTCATAGGGTGACTATAGCTTTACCAGATATGTAACCTCAAAAAACCAGTCCTCTCTCCCCAGAAATACCAAAATGACGGCCAGTTCAAAATGATGCTTCCTGCCTCTGAATTTCTAGGTTTTGTTTACCTCTTCCTGAAGATTAACCCCTATGTTCCTTCTAGTGTCCTTTAATCATCTGACATGGGCTTCCCTGGTGGCTCAGTGGTAAAGAATCCACCTGCAATGCAAGAGACTGCCTGCATTGCAGAAGATGTTAGTTTGCTCCCTGGGTTGGGAAGACCTCCTGGAGAATGAAACGGCAACCCACTTCAGTATTTGTGCCTAGAAAATCCCTCGGACAGAGGAGCCAGGAAGGCTACAGTCCATGGGGTCACATGAGTCAGACACGACTTAGCAACTAAACCATCACACCACCATCATCTGATATACTACATTATGCATCATTTGTTCCCGCCCTAGCTCCCACTAAAGTACTCAAAAAGATTGGGGTAGATGCCGGTTAAATTGAATCCATCTTAGATATTTTCGTAAGCTGCGTAATACTCTTTGCAAGCGAAATATGTGTGTTATTGGGATCAATGGACTCAACCTATTCTTCCTTTCTCGCTCCACCACCAACAAGTGGTGATGGGAAAAGATGAGTATATGGTTAAATTTATGGCTACTCTGAGAACCCAATGGGGCATCTCTTGGGTACTAAAGAATTAAAATCTCAGAGGTTAAGTTACTTCTTAGGATGGTCAAAATTCTCCAAGCCAGGCTTCAGCAATATGTGAAGTGTGAACTTCCAGATGTTCAAGCTGGTTTTAGAAAAGGCAGAGGAACCAGAGATCAAATTGCCAACATCCTCTGGATCATCGAAGAGCAAGAGAGTTCCAGAAAAACACCTATTTCTGCTTTATTGACTATGCCAAAGCCTTTGACTCTGTGGATCAAAATAAACTATGGAAAATTCTGAAAAAGATGGGAGTACCAGACCACCAGACCTGCCTCTTGAGAAATCTGTATGCAGGCCAGGAAGCAACAATTCGAACTGGACATGGAACAACAGACTGGTTCCAAATAGGAAAAGGAGTATGTCAAGGCTGTATATTGTCACCCTGCTTATTTAACTTCTATGCAGAGTACATCACGAGAAACGCTGGGCTGGAAGAAGCACAGGCTGGAATCAAGATTTCCAGGAGAAATATCAATAGCCTCAGATATGCAGATGACACGACCCTTATGGCAGAAAGTGAAGAGGAACTAAAAAGCCTCTTGAAAAAAGTGAAAGAGGAGAGTGAAAAAGTGGGCTTAAAGCTCAACATTCAGAAAATGAAGATCATGGCATCTGGTCCCATCACTTCAAGGGAAATAGATGGGGAAACAGTGGAAACAGTGTCAAACTTTATTTTGGGGGACTCCAAAATCACTGCAGATGGTGACTGCAGCCATAAAATTAAAATACGCTTTCTCCTTGGAAGGAAAGTTATGACCAACCTAGGTAGCAGGAATCCCTCAGAAGAAATGGAAGAGCCATCATGGTCAATAAAAGAGTCCGAAATACAGTGCTTGGATGCAGTCTCAAAAACGACAGAATGATCTCTGTTCATTTCCAAGGCAAACCATTCAATATCACGGTAATCCAAGTCTATGCCCCAACCAGTAACGCTGAAGAAGCTGAAGTTGAACAGTTCTATGAAGACCTACAAGGCCTTTTAGAACTAACACCCAAAAAGATGTCCTTTTCATTATAGAGGACTGGAATGCTAAAATAGGAAGTCAAGAAACACCTGGAGTAACAGGCAAAGTTGGCCTTGGAATGCGGAATGAAGCAGGGCAAAGACTAATAGACTCTTGCCAAGAAAATGCACTGGTCATAACAAACACCATATTCCAACAACACAAGAGGAGACTCTACACATGGACATCACCAGATGGTCAACACTGAAATCAGATTGATTATATTCTTTGCAGCCAAAGATGGAGAAGCTCTATACAGTCAACAAAAACAAGACCAGGAGCTGCCTGTGGCTCAGATCATGAACTCCTTATTACCAAATTCAGACTCAAATTGAAGAAAGTAGGGAAAACCGCTAGACCATTCAGGTATGACCTAAATCAAATCCCTTATGATTATCCAGTGGAAGTGAGAAATAGATTTAAGGGCCTAGATCTGATAGATAGAGTGCCTGATGAACTATGGAATGAGGTTCGTGACATTGTACAGGAGACAGGGATCAAGACCATCCCCATGGAAAAGAAATGCAAAAAAGCAAAATGGCTGTCTGGGGAGGCCTTACAAATAGCTGTGAAAAGAAGAGAAGTGAAAAGCAAAGGAGAAAAGGAAAGATATAAGCATCTGAATGCAGAGTTCCAAAGAATAACAAGAAGAGATAAGAAAGCCTTCTTCAGTGATCAATGCAAAGAAATAGAGGAAAAGAACAGAATGGGAAAGACTAGAGATCTCTTCAAGAAAATTAGAGATACCAAGGGAACATTTCATGCAAAGACGGGCTCGATAAAGGACAGAAATGGTATGGACCTAACAGAAGCAGAAGATATTAAGAAGAGGTGGCAAGAATACACGGAAGAACTGTACAAAAAAGATCTTCATGACCTGGATAATCACGATAGTGTGATCACTCATCTAAAGCCAGACATCTTGGAATGTGAAGTCAAGTGGGCCTTAGAAAGCATCACTACAAACAAAGCTAGTGGAGGTGATGGCATTCCAGTTGAGCTGTTTCAAATCCTGAAAGATGATGCTGTGAAAGTGCTGCACTCAATATACCAGCAAATTTGGAAAACTCAGCAGTGGCCACAGGACTGGAAAAGATCAGTTTTCTTCCAATCCCAAAGAAAGGCAATGCCAAAGAATGCTCAAACTACTGCACAGTTGCACTCATCTCACATGCTAGTAAAGTAGTGCTCAAAATTCTCCAAACCAGGCTTCAGCAATACATGAACCATGAACTCCCTGACTTTCAAGCTGGTTTTTGAAAAGGCAGAGGAACCAGAGATCAAATTGCCAACATCCACTGGATCATGGAAAAAGCAAGAGAGTTCCAGAAAAACATCTACTTCTGCTTTATTGACTGTGACAAAGCCTTTGACTGTGTGGATCACAATAAACTGTGGAAAATTCTGAACGAGATGGGAATACCAGACCACCTGACCTGTCTCTTGAGAAATCTGTATGCAGGTCAGGAAGCAACAGTTTGAACTGGACATGGAACAACAGACTGGTTCCATATAGGAAAAGGAGTATGTCAAGGCTGTATATTGTCACCCTGCTTATTTAACTTCTATGCAGAATACATCATGAGAAATGCTGGACTGGAAGAAACACAAGCTGGAATCAAGAATGCCAGGAGAAATATCAATAACCTCAGATATGCTGATGACACCACCCTTATGGCAGAAACTGAAGAGGAACTAAAAAGCCTCTTGATGAAAGTGAAAGAGGAGAGTGAAAACGTTGGCTTAAAGCTCAACATTCAGAAAACGAAGATCATGGCATCTGGTCCCATCACTTCATGGGAAATAGATGGGGAAACAGTGGAAACAGTGTCAGACTTTATTTTTGGGGTCCAAAATCACTGCAGATGGTGACTGCAGCCATGAAATTAAAAGACGCTTACTCCTTGGAAGAAAAGTTATGACCAACCTAGATAGCATATTCAAAAGCAGAGACATTACTTTGCCGACTAAAATCTGTCTAGTCAAGGCTATGGTTTTTCCTGTGGTCATGTATGGATATGAGAGTTGGACTGTGAAGAAGGCTGAGCACCAAAGAATTGATGCTTTTGAACTGTGGTGTTGGAGAAGACTCTTGAGAGTCCCTTGGACTGCAAGGAGATCCAACCAGTCCATTCTGAAGGGGATCAGCCCTGGGATTTCCTTGGAAGGAATGATGCTGAAGCTGAAACTCCAATACTTTGGCCACCTCATGCAAAGAGTTGACTCATTGGAAAAGACTCTGAAGCTGCGAGGGATTGGGGGCAGGAGGAGAAGAGGACGACAGAGGATAAGATGGCTAGATGGCATCACTGACTCAATGGGCATGAGTCTGAGTGACCTCTGGGAGTTGGTGATGGACAGGGAGGCCTGGCATGCTGCGATTCATGGGGTCGCAAAGAGTCGGACACGACTGAGTGACTGAACTGAACTGAGATAGCATATTGAAAAGCAGAGACATTACTTTGTCAACAAAGGTCCCTCTAGTCAAGGGTATGGTTTTTCCTGTGGTCGTGTATGGATGTGAGAGTTGGACTGTGAAGAAAGCTGAGCTCTGAAGAATTGATGCTTTTGAACTGTGGTGTTGGAGAAGACTCTTGAGAGTCCCTTGGACTGCAAGGAGATCCAACCAGTCTATCCTAAAGGAGATCCGTCCTGAATATTCATTGGAAGGACTGATGCTGAAGCTGAAACTTGGCCACCTGATGTGAATAACTGACTCACTGGAAAAGACCCTGATGCTGGGAAAGGTTGAAGGCGGGAGGAGAAGGGGACGACAGAAGATGAGATGGTTGGATGGCATCACCAACTTGATGGACATGAGTCTGAGCAAGCTCCAGTAGTTGATGAAGGACAGGGAAGCCTGGGGTGCTGCAGTCCATGGAGTTGCAAAGAGTCAGACATGACTGAGCAACTGAACTGAACTGATGTACACTTTCAGCGGGTGAACTGTATGATATGTGAATTATTGCTCAATCCAGCTATTAACAGTAAAGGAACCTAAAAAGTAAAGAAAATTTATTCAACAGACACATGCTATGACTTTTATGTTTCAGCCAGCAAATACACATGCTTCAAATATACCTGTCTTATGCCCAGATTCCAGGGTCTTTCCCTAATTAAATGCTCATCAACTGATGAACTCCTGCCCAGTTCATTGGCTGTCACCATTTTAAAGGTCCATATCCAGAAATGAGTTAATACAACTGTTATCGTGGGATTTGCAACTCTTCCCAGTTACGCTACTTCCTGAGCTGTTCCTCATTTCTCCCTTTGTGGGTTCCTTTGCTTCCTCTGCTCCCGACGTGGGGCACTCCCTGGCTCCACCCTCCCTTGTTTCTCTCTATCTAACCTCTTTTTTGGCAGGTGCTTATCAACTATGGTTTCTATTCCAGTGGTTCCTGGATTGACATCTTTCTGAACCTCGGGGAATAACATCTTTTCAAGTGTTTAAATAACACTGGTTCAAAAGTAAATCCATGTCCTCCCTGACTCTGTCTGCTTCCCGTCACTCCCTCATTTCACTTGCAGGCATCCATGTCCTCACAGCGGCTCACCTAGGTAGCACACCTAGTTGCCAGTCATGCTGGACTGCTCCGGCCGCACCAGACTCTGCACTCCTTCCCCAGCTGCGGGACTGTGGGTGGCTGATGTCTGGGCTCATTCCCTCATTGGGAGTTGCACTGAATGGAAGAAAGACAACTGGCCCTCAACTGTGCCGTTTTCCTGGTGGCAGCCTGCACCCAGTGACTGTTCAACGTGAGATGTGAAGCTCTGGCCTCTTTGCCATAACTTGAGCCAACTCTGAAAGGCCGCATCCGCTTGGGACCAGCTGCATGGCGGCTTGACTTCTGCCTCTGCTGGTGCTGCTTTTGCTTTCCCAGGTTGTGACTCTGGGAGCACTCCCCAGGAAAACTCTGTACACATATCTCCTTCTCTGAGTCTGCTTCTCCTGGAACTCGACCTTCAACACGGTCTGTCACTTTTGACATCCCCAGTCTCTTCTCTTTTCAATGACAATCCAAAGCCTGTCAGTGGCCTGTGAATCTGTGACTCCCACATCAAGTCCAATGTCATGGCTGAGCCTACATCATTTGGGACACAAAACCCGATTCCATTCAGCCTGAGCATAAAAAGCCTTTCCAGAACTGAAAATTTCAGGCATAGTGTTAGATACAGCTTGATCCGGGTTTGAAGTGATATAGCCAGCCTTGACTTCATCTTCTCCCTTCCTTGGCTATGCCTTCTGCCCTACTGACTCGTTTCCCAGAAAAACTCTCTACCCCTCCCACATTCCTATGGATAGACACATCTTGTGTCTGCTCTTAGAAGTTTCAGAGAAAGCTTCATAACACCTAACAGGTTCTAACTGGTTCATATTCCCATCCTTGGACCAGTCACCGTGGCCAGGAGATGATGCTCTTGTCAGACAGTCTGAGTCACTGATCCTGAACACTGGGATGAAGGCAAGTCTACTTGAAGCAAATAGAGAGTGGCGAATGGGATGCTTCCTTTGGAAGAAACTTGGTTATCCACAGAGTGATTGGATGTTGGAGAACATCAACCGTAGGTTGTTTCTATAGTTCCACTTCACAGCCACTGCAAAAGTTTCCTGTGGCTTTCCTGCTTCACCATTCTCTTTCAGCACAGTTCATCCTTCCTTCAGAGCTCGAAACCACAGACATGATCAGCTCTCTGTTCAACAGTCTTCAGGGGGGGCGTCCCTGTTTTGGTAAACAGGTAAGACCGTTTTCTTTAAGCTTGCTTTCAGGGTCACTTTCTCCCAACGTGCCTTACATGCAGTGCTTCTTCAACCTTCAGTAACTTAACAACCACCTGGAGAGCTTATTAAAATATAGGTTTCTGGGCCTCTGTTCCAGAGATGCTGACTCAGTTATGTTGAGCTGAGTCCTGTGAGTTTACATGATGAGCAATTTCTAATGTTATGCTGAAGATGCTAGTCCTGGGACCACATTTTGAAAACCATAGCTCATGGGTAGCATTTGCTCCAATGAAGCAAGCCCTTCATCTTCAGATATATTCCAACTTTCTTATCCTCTGGGACTTAGTCTCTTCCTTCTGTTGATAATGCCCTTCCCATAATCTCTGTCTGCTGAAGTTCTATCCTTCCAGGCCATATTCAAATGCCTTCTTCTTTAGGACCTCTTTCCTGATCTATCCATCCCTTGTGCCCCATTTTGATTAATTTATTCCTTTTAGAAAAATGAGTCATTGTATTATATATTATAATATTCAGTTGTTTATATCTCTTAATTTATCTAACATTTGTCTTTAAAATATAAAAAAAGTTTGTTCCTTTTTAATTTTATTCTGGATAATTATAGAAATGTTTGCCTCAAAAAATAGGAGAAAATAAAAACACAAAGTCATTTTGAGGACAATCAGGGGAATTTGAATATGAACTAGGTATTACATGATATGATGGAATTAGTGTTAATTCTGTTTAATGTAATAATAGCCAAAGTTGTTAGATTTTAAAAGTTCTTGGTTAGAGATGCTTATGAAAATATCTGCATATGAAGTGGCATATTGTCTGAGATTTGTGTTTAAATACTCCAGTAAACAACCAAAAATTGGAGGAGGATAGACAAAACCTAATTGGGGAAATAGATGAATGAATTGTTGCAATAGAGTTCATTTTATGCTATATTTGTGTGTTGGAAATTTTTCCATAGTAAAGCAAAAACAAATAACCACATATATGTGTCTTAACATTTACACACATACACACACATGTATAGAGGGAAATCAATTTTAAGGTCCTTCAGTTCAGGGATTGTGGTCATTTTTTTTTTTTCAGTACTGCACAGAATATAGAGTAGTGCCTGGATCTAGGTAGGATGCTATACCTAATAACTAGCTGTGAAAAGAACAGTAGAGGCAAACAGCAGCAGTGGAAACAGTTTCCGTAAGTAGTGCTTAAGCCTTGAGGCTCAGGAGTCCATTACTAATTCTCCTCCTTACTAGCATTGCAGTCCCTGGCAAGTTTTTTAACCTCATAGGGGTCTTAGGGTTCTCATCTGTAAAACAGAAGTAATTAGAGTAGTTACTTTGTAGAGTTCATTTCTTTAACAAATACTTTGGTTAAGGGAGAACTGTGTTCTAAGCACCCTTGTAACTGTTAGGGGTACAGTTGTTGTTGTTTGGGCACTAAGTCGTGTCTAACTCTTTGCAGCCCCATAGACTGTAGCCCACCAGGCACCTCTGTCCATGAAAATCTCCAGGCAAGAATACTGGAGTGGGTTGCCATTTTCTTCTCCAGGGGATCTTCCTGACCCAGGGATCGAACTTGCATCTCCTACATTAGGCAGATTCTTTAGCACGGAGTCATCAGGGAAGCAAAATTCCTTTCTTCAAAGAGGTAACAGTTGGCAAAATATACAGGATGTTGCTGTATTGTGCTTAATCGCTCAGTGGGGTCTGATTCTTTGTGACCCCATGAACTGTAGCCTGCCAGGCTCCTCTGTCCATGGGGATCCTCCAGGCAAGAAAACTGGAGTGGTTTGCCATGCCCTTCCCTAGGGCAGCTTCCCAACTCAGGGATCGAACCCAGGTCTCCCACATTGCAGGTGGATTCTTTACAGTCAACCACCAGGGAAGCCCAAGAATACTGGATTGGTTAGCCTATCCCTTCTCTAGGGGATCTTCCAGACCTAGGAACTGAACCAGGGTCTCCTGCATTACAGGCAGATTCTTTACCAACTGAGCTACCAGGGAGGCCCATAGAGGATGTTAGAAAATGCTAAATGCTGTGAAAAAATTAGGCAGAAAAGGGAAATGGGATGTGCTGGGGTAGGGGTGGGGATTGTATTTGCAATTTTATCCTGGATTCTTGGGCAGGGTCCCTGAATAGGTGACATTTCAACAAAAATCCGGATTTGATAGGGAGATAGTAATGTGTCTATCTGGGAGATGAATGTCCAGTCCAGGCGGAAGAGAGGGCAAGTGCAAATGTCCTGAGGCAAAACAGTGCCTGGGGTGTTTGAGAACTAGCAAGTAGCAGCATTATTTGTCTGCACAGTGGCTTTGGCGTGGAGTCATCATACGCTAAATCAGAGGCAGCACACTTTTTCTGTAAATGGTCATATAGCAAATAGTTTTGGATTTGTGGGCCACGTAGTTTCCATCACAATTACTCAACTTTGCCATTGCAGCATGAAAGCAGGCACAGACAATACGCAAATGAATGAACATGTCTGAGTTCAATAAAACTTTATTTACAAAACAAGTGGTGTCTGGATTGGGTCTGCAGGCCGCGGTTTGCTGACTCTTGCTCTAAATACATCTTTCACTCTAAGATTTTGGAAAATGAAAGGAAGATGAAAAAAGAAACACGTAAAACAAAGGTACTGTTTCTTTATAATTCGTCTTCTAACTTTGGTTTTAGAGCACCACCACGTCTGTCAAAAAATTCCTTTGGTGTATGGTGTGGAAGTCCTTTCATGGCCTCAGCTCTGTTCGTATCTTCTAATTCAGGCTTTGCCTTTTCCTCTTCTCTTAATTCATCTTCATAATTTCTAATTTCTCTGCTGCTTCACTCCCTTCCTCACTGCCCTAGCCTTCTCTCTTCCTCAAGTTTTCCATTTTTATTTGCATTTTAGCACTCTTTCTGTTCATTTTCAGTCCCTCTTTCAGTTCAGTTCAGTTCAGTCGCTCAGTCGTGTCCGACTCTTTGAGACTGCAGCACGCCAGGCCTCCCTGTCCATTACCAACTCCGGGAGTTCACTCAGACTCACATCCATCGAGTCAGTGATGCCATCCAGCCATCTCATCCTCTGTCGTCCCCTTCTCCTCCTGCCCCCAATCCCTCCCAGCGTCAGAGTCTTTTCCAATGAGTCAACTCTTCGCATGAGGTGGCCAAAGTACTGGAGTTTCAGCTTTAGCATCATTCCTTCCAAAGAAATCCAAGGGCTGATCCCCTTCAGAATGGACTGGTGGGATCTCCTTGCAGTCCAAGGGACTCTCAAGAGTCTTCTCCAACACCACAGTTCAAAAGCATCAATTCTTCGGTGCTCAGCCTTCTTCACAGTCCAACTCTCACATCCATACATGACCACAGGAAAAACCATAGCCTTGACTAGATGGACCTTAGTTGGCAAAGTAATATCTCTGCTTTTGAATATGCTGTCTAGGTTGGTCATAACTTTTCTTCCAAGGAGTAAGCGTCTTTTAATTTCATGGCTGCAGTCACCATCTGCAGTGATTTTGGAGCCCCCAAAATAAAGTCTGACACTGTTTCCCTATTTATTTATTTCCCATGAAGTGATGGTACCGGATGCCATGATCTTCATTTTCTGAATGTTGAGCTTTAAGCCAACTTTTTCACTCTCCTCTTTCACTTTCATCAAGAGGCTTTTTAATTCCTCTTCACTTTCTGCCATAAGGGTGGTGTCATTTGCATATCTGAGGTTATTGATATTTCTCCCAGCAATCTTGATTCCAGCTTTTGTTTCTTCCAGTCCAGCATTTCTCATGATGTACTCAGTTCAGTTCAGTCGCTCAGTCGTGTTCGACTCTTTGCAACCCCATGAATCGCAGCACGCCAGGCCTCCCTGTCCATCACCAACTCCCGGAGTTCACTCAGACTCACATCCATCGAGTCCATGATGCTATCCAGCCATCTCATCCTCGGTTGTCCCCTTCTCCTCCTGCCCCCAATCCCTCTCAGCATCAGAGTCTTTTCCAATGAGTCAACTCTTCTCATGAGGTGGCCAAAGTACTGATGTATTCTGCATAGAAGTTAAATAAGCAGGGTGACAATATACAGCCTTGACATACTCCTTTTCCTATTTGGAACCAGTCTGTTGTTCCATGTCCAGTTCTAACTGTTGCTTCCTGACCTGCATACAGATTTCTCAAGAGGCAGGTCAGGTGGTCTGGTATTCCCATCTCGTTCAGAATTTTCCACAGCTTCTTGTGATCCACACAGTCACAGGCTTTGGCATAGTCAATAAAGCAGAAATAGATGTTTTTCTGGAACTCTCTTGCTTTTTCCATGATCCAGCGGATGTTGGCAATTTGATCTCTGGTTCCTCTGCCTTTTCGAAAACCAGCTTGAACATCAGGAAGTAAGTTCACAGTTCACGTATTGCTGAAGCCTGGCTTGGAGAATTTTGAGCATTACTTTACTAGCATGTGAGATGACTGCAATTGTGCGGTAGTTTGAGCATTATTTGGCATTGCCTTTCTTTGGGATTGGAATGAAAACTGACCTTTTCCAGTCCTGTGGCCACTGCTGAGTTTTCCAAATTTGCTGGCATATTGAGTGCAGCACTTTCACAGCATCATCTTTCAGGATTTGAAACAGCTCTACTGGAATTCCATCACCTCCACTAGCTTTGTTTGTAGTGATGCTTTCTAAAGATCTTCACGACCCAGATAATCAGTCCCTCTTCGTGTCATATTTAATGGGTTTGTTCGGTGAAATACATTAGGACCTGAAACATACTGAGCAAGAAACCGTGGTTTTATTGCTAATATCACTGCTACCCAGGGTGGAGCTCCACTGTTAGCATCTGTACTTTGGATAGACTTCTGTTGCCCTTGATGGTGAGAGTCTGACTCCACTGAGTGTTTGAGGGAACACGCCTTCTTATGGGAGGGAGAATGAGAGTAAAGAGGAGTAAATTTGGAAGGGGTCAAAAGTTGACAGGTCAGGGCTTACCCAGTGGCTCAGTTGTAAAGAATCCTCCTGTAGTGCAGGAGCCACAGGAGATGCCGGTTTGATCCCTCAGTTGGTAAGATCCCCTGGCAAATGGCAACCCACTCCATTATTCTTGCCTGGGAAAAATACCATGGACAGAGGAGCCTAGTCAGCTGCAGTCCATAGGGTTACAAAGAGCTAGACTTAGGGACTGAGCATAAGCATGAGCAAAGTTGATGGGCCAGGACTTCCTATGTATGTGCATATGTTTGGGCAAGTACGTGGAAACACTATCTGTGTTTTGCAGTCCAGGGTGGATGCAGGCTATGCCCTCAGCAGTGGAAGAATACAGGCATCCTCCCTTGCTTACACTTTGAAAAGTCTACCGTAACTGAGTGTGCCTTATGATTACAAGCGATTAGAGACCATCAGTAAATGAACTATGAGATTTCAATCATGAAATGCAAACTCTCTTGTGAAATGCAATCCTAGTTTCACATATTAATTGCTTCTAATTACAGAGGAATATTTTAGCCAGTTAGCTTTTGGAATTTAAGTGTAATCAGAAGGATAATTCAAAGATTTGCTAATTGCTTCCCCAATTGCAGCTGCTTACATTTAGTGCAGACATATCCTCTGTGTGCATGGTTATGCATGTGCCCATAGGGACTGAGAGGCCCAGAACTCCTCTTTTACAGTTGTGTGGACAGCAGTCACCCATCCCTTTGAAATTATCATGTGAAAGAAATGCAGGTAGAATGAGGGCAATAAGAGAGAATAAGAATGTTAGATGTTCTAAATCTGACTTGACGGCTGAAGGTCTTGGTTTGTGTTAGGCGTGTCATGATGTCTCCAGATTTCTTGGATACAAGACGACTATGGACTCATATAGCTTTAGTCTTCCGCATGTGCTTGTGTGTGTGTTCAGTTGCTTCAGTTGTGTCCAACTCTTTGCAACCCTATGGACTATAGCCTGCCAGGCTCCTCTGTCCATGGGATTTTCCAGGCAAGAATTCTGGAGTGGTCGCTGTGCCCTCTTCCAGGGGATCTTCCCGACACAGGGACTGGAACTGAGTCTCCTGCATTGCAGGTGGATTCTTTACCACTGAGCCACAGGGGAAGCCCTGGTCTTCCATGATTCATGGCCGACTCCCAAGATTCATGATAACCTGTCATGATTTCATGGAAGGTGGGATCTGTACAGGAAAAGATAAAGCATCCGCTGGTAGAAGGGCCAAGTGAGATTATCAACACTGCAGCAGTCAGAATATGAATGTTATGGTCTGGCAACTGCTCTTGTAGACTATGGGTGTTTGACCACCTCTTGACAATTTTTTCCACCCAATCTTTTTCATACCCCTCCCTTATTCTCATGGTTTTTCCTATAGGATTTGCCTCACTTTCTGGACATCTGAGTGTGTCCCTCTTTTCTCTTCTCTCTCTTCTAATTACGGAGGTAGCTCTTTTCTCTCTCAACTCATAGCAGAGGGCCTCCTGCTTTTCTCTGTTCCTGCCTCATCTTGCTCCTTCTCTTGCTCAAAGGAGACTCTCAACAGGAGTCTACCTACCCATGCTACTGACTGAATTTTGTAATTAGAAAGATTATTCTTTTGGCATCTCAAGCTAAATGCTGCAATCATCATTATTATATAACAACTCACCAGTCAGAACTTGCTCATCAATTTCTCTTCCTTCTATATCTTTTTTCTTCATATAGAAAAAAAAGCTTTTCTTTTTTTTTCTCCCACCCCTCTTTCCACAAAATACAAGCTGTTGTACATTGTGTACAGAGATGGTGCTGTTGACAGAGGTATTTCATGGGCTTACTTCAGTGTGAACTCTTATTTGGCTTTGTTTTTTGCCCTGTTGGTAGCTTACATCACACTTCTATACACTCAACCCTGTGGATAGGAAGGAGATGAAGAGAACACTTTCCAGGGAAAAAAAGGATGTCAAGGGATTTAACTGACTTTGAGAAAGATGTGTTTGTGGTTGCTTCTTCTTGACTCTGCTTGCTGGGGTGTCTCATTCTCAGGGCAAATGCTGCCTCGACAATATGGTTCCCTTCACAGCATCTTGGCTGAAAGTTCTCATTACTTTTGTCCAAAGAAAGGAAATCCCTAAGGAGAAGGCATAAATCAATGATAATAACACTCTGCCATGTAGAATTTATTGCTTTGGCCACATCAAGCTGAGTTTGGGGTATCTCTATTGGTCACTTCTTTCTGTAGCAGAGTTCCCTGGGTCCCTCTGTTTTCCTGAGGTCCACCATGTTCCCAACAGACCAGAATGTCCTTGCAAGATCCTTATTATGGCAGTTATTGTAATTTCCTATCAGGAAACCTATGTAGAAAAGATGTCAAACATGCCTTCCATAGTGACAACGTGAACAATTTAACAGATTTGTGTTCAAGGCATGTTCTCATTAGGTGCAGGCTTCATTAAAAGTAATTAAAACTTGGCAAATATTCTTTTTGGATGATTAATAGGCCATCTCCACTTCTCCTTTTGGGAGGTCAGTTGCCAGTTACCAAAAATGAAACACCTGCCTTTACATCAACGTGGCTGCTGCTCGAAATTTAGCAGCATGCAGCATTCCCGAAGCTGTTAAATATGTCTGTCGTGCCAAAAAAAATGGGGCCTTATGTTTACCTAAGTCCTGAATAAATACGGTGGATTTGGGGACACAAATCTGATTAAATATTAGGCCAATATGAAAAACTAAGTTAGCTGACTTAGGTATATATAATTTATAAAGAATATAAAATTAGATGGCAGTGAACAGTCATTTTAGTGGTATAAAAAAACACATTGAAAAGAAAGTGTCTCTCAATTTGAATCCCAATTAATGTAATTAGTCTTTTACAAGCTCAGTTTCAGGGAGTACAGATTCCCCATGACTTCTGAATGAACCAAGTGAGCATTTTGTATTAACCTTACCCCTGAGGTAGGAAGATGAGATTATATGATAGAAAACGCTGCTTAATACTTTATGATTTTTTCCCTCCCCAGGTAAAGTATCCATTAGAGAGGACATGGTATTATTCCTTGGTCAGTTCACTGCACACCTGAAAACCTCTCCCTAGTTGCTCTCACGTTTCATACATGAGAGGGCCCATGTTGCCTTGGAGGCCAAAAGGTGGTGATTGAACCAGACTCAGTGTGAGGTCCAGAGGTGGTTTCTGATTCTTTCAGTTGACTCTTCCTGTCCCCTCTGGTCCAGACCTCTTCACAACCATTGTTTTCAACCTTCAGAAGTCTGTGAGGGACATGCATTTATATACAGATAAGGCCACAGAGGCCCTGAAGTTTCAAATGACTTGCCCAAGTCACAGTCGGTCAGCTGGAGCCCTCTCGGTGGGAAGGGTGGACGAGGGTCTGGCCTGGCGTGGACCTCTCCCTTCCCCTGGCCTGTTAGGTTATCGGCCCATGGCTGAGGCAGAGCACTGAAAAGGGAATTCCTCTCTCGACTCTCAGGCACAAAGGCAGAGTTCACAGGCCTCCACTCTCCCACAGACGAACATGTGTTTTTGTGGAAAGACCACACAGAGTCGGGATCTCTACGCTGCTTCCAGATCTGGCCTGCACTGGCCCATGTAGCCCGAGTCAAATTATAGAACCAAGGCCACATTCAGCTGGAAGGAATTTAGAGATCGCCTCTGCTGGTGCATCAGAACCACCAGGACAGCTTATGAAAGCAGATTCCTGGGCTTCAGTCCCAAGACTCTGACTCAGTAGGTCTGGGGTGGCCCTGAAGATCTGCTTTTCTAGTAAACTTCCAAAGCATGTGAGTGCCGCAGATCCAGGCACCCCATGTGAGCAACACTGGGCTATGGTAACCTCAAGATAGGTCAGCAAATGTTTTCTTAAGGGCCAGTTAGTAAATATTTTAGGCTTAGCAGGCCACATGGTCTGTGCTGCAACTATTCAGCTCTGCTGATGTAGCTGGTAAGTGGCAGTGGACAATCTCTACATGCGTGGGTGTGTCTGTCTTCTGATAAATCTTTATATAAACAGGCGGCCCACAGGCTGTAGCCTGCTGACTTCTCACCATACGCTGATAGTAACTTGAGTTCTTCCCACCACTCCCTGCTTTCAGCTGTAAAATGAGGATGCTATTTCTAGTCTTACTTTTCTCCAGCCCTATGATGAAGAAAAATGGGTTGCAAAGAGTTGGGTACGACTTAGCGATTGAACAAGAACATGACGAAGACAGGGTATAATCATCTGATAAATACTCAGAAAAAATATTTTGTATCATGTTCAATCAGTCCTATATTGTTAGCTATACTGTTTTTAAATACGATACCTTCCTTTAATAATCACTAAATTGGATTTATAAATATTCCCAAAAGGCTAAGAGATGACAGTTGGGATCATTTTGAAGGCTAATTTAGGAGTTTTCCTGGTGACAGAAAATAAAAATGTAGAACTCCTCCTATGTCAATAATTTCTCCATGAAGGACAAAAAATGAGTATTTAATGAGGTTAGTCAGACAAAAACAACAAAGTTTATGATGACCTGACATGCTGCCTCTGTAAGATATTCTAATTAAAAAACATTCCATAAACAAAGACATAACCAACAAGTTATATTATTTTTTATTCATGTTAGAATTTCTATCAGTGTTTGAACATTAATATTTAGAGAGTTTGTACATTTTTGCCTTCCGAGGTTTAAAATGAGAACCACACTAGGTCACAAATTGTAACTAATACAACACATTCCACAACTGCAAGAATATTCACTCAATCTCACTCTCTTAACACTGTTAAGACATTTTCTTTTCCTTGCTGTACTTTACAATGAAAAGTGTGCCCCACTCATGTCTCAGCAAAGTTCCAGACATTATGGATTCATCACATATAAATTCTTTAAAAATATACTTCTGTCAAAAGACTTGATGACTACTATGTACACTACAAAAATAAATTTTCATATAAATAAATTATATGGCATACTTTTATCTTTGTAATTGAAATGACACAAACCCATTCCTGCCAAAATTGGCAGACAATGAGACCCAGTTTGAATATTTCCTTTAAACTCCTTACACTAAAACCTACCGTGAGTCCTTAATGAAAATGTTATATACTCTGAACTATTTAACATTAGTAAGCACTCTATACAAATAAAAATTCTGTTCAAAAGTAAAACATAGCTGTAATAGTGTTTCCAATAGAAATAAAATCCCTGCATTTTTCTGTTATAAACTGGCATGACAAATACTGTAGGAAAACATTCTTATGATACAAAATTATAAATATCAGCAAAAATTTAAAAAAAAATTAAAACATCCAAAATGAACAAACAAGACAGACAAAATAAAACTATTTTATAAAAGAGAGAAATCCTGGTTGCCTGCCAGCCCCCGAGTTCTCCCTTTGCCAATGTGACTATTGGAGAGAGTTCTATGCTGTGCAGAAAGCAGGGGCCAGGCAAGCAGTCACGCACCACACAAGCTGGGCTCAGGAAAGGAGCGAGGCATGCCTAGAGCCAGAGGGAAGCAGACCTCTGAATTCTGCATCATCTCTCTCCTGAACGTAGGATATATGTTTTCTGAGCAGAGCCTAGTGTTAGGTAGATAGACAGTGTAGCTGACAGAGGCACCAAACAGTAGCAGTGGGGCCACTGGGGCCCCTGGTGTATTAACACATACATCTGCAGCCATAGTCTTGTGGTGAGTTTTAGAGTCTGAGGTCACTACACTGCTGGTACTACTGGGGGCTGTTGCCTTTCGATGAACATTTTCCATGTAAAACAGGAGGCATAATCGGAGTTGCCATTTGTGCACTCCTACAGTAGCTTAGTCTGGGTACCAAGTGCTTCCCAACACTTGCTGGTCTCTGGCTAAGAGCCTAGGAAGACCAAACCTCAGAGCAAGGCAACAGAATTGATATGGAAGCAAATCTTTTAAAATAATGCCTGGTTGAGAGACATGTCTCTATATACATTCTTCACTGGGCGGGGGAGGGTGGTATGCAATTAGCATCTTCCTAGTCTTCAATAAATGTACTAATGATGGTGAGAGGAAGGAGATGAGTTACTTTAGGAAGCGTGCACCTATAATGTTAGTATTAACATGTGGAGAATCATCCTTCTGAAGCTCATATCCTATAGAATTTCTGACTCCATATCACCATATTGGATGTTCACTATATAAAGAGGATGCAAACAAATCCAGAAAGCCCCAAGCAACTGTGCAATTTAGCAAGAGAGGGAGTTTAAATTGTAGGGACTCAAAACATCACCTCTGGGCTAATTGTAGACCCAGAATTAAGAGGTCATTGTCTCCAAAAGACTTCTAATCCACTTGGGTGGTGGTGGTGGTGGTGGTGGTGGTGGTGGTGGTGGTGGTGGTGTGTGTGTGTGTGTGTGTGTGTGTGTGTGTGTGTGTGTGCGCTATGTGTTGGTTCCAAGAGAGGTATAATGAAGGCTGCATACTTAGAGGATATGCTCACAGCCCAGCTGAGGCTCCCCACTAGGGAAGTTTTCTAGGTTTTAATACCAATGAAGATGAAGAGGTGTGAGCTCTGTACCCTGAGGTTCCAACATACACCACAATGGTCCATGCAAAGGAACTCATCTCCTCTGAAGCATGAGCTGGAGTGTCTGGATGGCAGCCAATGATCTGAAGAGATGCCCTGAACTTGAAGCGAATCTGGCAAAAGGATAAGGCGATGTTTAGGGCTAGCCCTCCACCACCACTAGCACTAGAAAAATCCTGACTCTTCGGCCTAAGGCAGAGCCCACCAAAGGTTACAGACAGCAAAAAGAAACAAAAAAAAAAAAAGAAAAAAAATCACAGTACAGTACATTAGGAAATCACACACGTTTTCATACACACAGCCAAACAGGAGAATCGCACCCAACTACACCTAGAGAAGCCACTGGGGTTAACGTGCTTTCTTCATATCTGCTCATTAAACAACAACAAAATTATCACGCATAGCGTGTTTGGAAGTTAACAGTAACATTTCATACTACCACAGGGTTGTGATATGCAAATTTAAAATATTTTAAACAGAAACCTTTACAAAATAATCCTATTACATAAGCAATATTTGCATAGAATTATACAGGTAAATTATACAATATTTAAGCAGCAGCAACATATGCTGAAATTTAAGACTAAGTTAAGCTTGGCTGTGGCACAGAGACCAATGTACACACAGGGAGGGGCCCCTTTGTGATCCCCCCACTGCCCACTCTGGAGGCAGGAGTGGAGAAACCCCAGTAAATCACACTACTTTACATCCATTCCTTCGTATATTACATATGTGTACACCTCTTAAATATTTATAGAAATATTTCACAAAATAATACAATCAGTTACAGTAACGATGAACTGCTCTCTGGCACAGCACACCCTTCTAATTCCGCGTTTCTCTTCAAGCAGTTCTGGTGGGGTGGGGTAGGGGTAGGGAGGGGCTTCCAATCTTTGGCCTCTTTGCTTCAGATTTTACTCACCCTTTAAAAGAAAAAAGGAAGTCAAATAAAGTAACAGGTCTATGAGTTCATATTTATAAAGCACAAACACAGGCAAAATGAGTCTGAGGTATAGAAATCAGGATGGTGGGGGCTGGGGTGAGGGCATGAGGGGCTTCCAGGGGCAGATTAGGATCCCTTCCTTGATCTGGGGGCTGGGGACAGGGATGTGGTCATTTTGTGATGTGCATTCATCAGACATTAGAAGACTGGAAAATAGGCGAAGGGGCAGCTGAGATGCACCAACACCCTCCCCCCTCCACAAGCTTACAGTAAGCGAAGTGAGAAGTGAAGTTGCTCAGTCACGTGCGACTCTTTGCAATTCCATGGACTGCAGCCTACCAGGCTCCTCCATTCGTGGAATTTTCCAGGCAAGCGTACTGGAGTGGGTTGCCATTTCCTTCTCCAGGGGATCTTCCCGACCAGGGGTTTGAACCCAGGTCTCCCGCATTGCAGACAGACACTTTATCCTCTGAGCCATCAGGGAAGCCCAGTAAGGGACAGACCCGATTTAGAATTTCACTGATTCTCCAAGGATGACTAAGCTTGAATAGGAAGCCCTGTCTGTGGGTTAAGAGGTCACTGTTTGTGACACAGGGGCCCCAGGAGGTTGCTCTGTCTGCAGCCCTCTAAGTCTCCGAGAGCATGTGTGCCCAGTTGTGTCCAACTTTGGGACCCTATGGTCTGTAGCCCACCAGGCTCCTCTGTTCATGGAGTTTTCCAAGCAAGAAAACTGCAGTGGGTTGCCATTTCCTATTCCACGGGATCTTCCCCACCCAGAGATCAAACCCACGTCTCCATGGAAGCCGAGGGATCACTGAAGAGCCCCGCCCCCCTGCCCGCCGACCCCGCCCACCTCAGTTGGAGCTGCTGCCCTGGCGTCTCTCCTCACATTCCACGTCCTGCAGCTCAATGACCTCCACCTTGGGTTCCCTCCTCTCACACCGGACATTAAAAGGCACATGGGGGTCCTCAAATAGCCCGTGATCAGTCTCGGGGTAGTCCTCGTAGCCTGGGCAAAGCCCGCTTCGGGGGTTCCGACTGGGCCCAGGCCCAGGGGCGGGGGGAGGATGCACGGCAACAGTCACGGATGCCGAGGCCGTCACGGTGGTAATGGGCTGGCAGTAGCTGGGCATGGAGCTGCCCATGGCAGTGAACGCTGGGTTGTGATGCCGAGGGTTGTGAGAACGGGCTCCCCGGGGGCCCGTGCGGTCCCTATTGCTAGGGCCAGAATGCCCTTCAGTAGAAATTTCGAAAGCGTCTCTGCGCGGTTTATAGGGAGGTGGCCTCAAGCATTCTCTGGGGGTTTCTCTTCTGGGCTGCTGTCCTGGCTGTCCAGGTGACAGGGTCCTTGAGTCCAGCTGGGGCTGCTGTCGAGGATTTGAGAGTGGGTGATGCCTCGGTTCAGGATGGACCACCTGCAGAGGGCAAGGGCAGGTTGAAACAGGCCCAGTGCTAACCCCAGGCTGGGCGCCACCCCCTGCTGTTCCAGCCCCCTCTTCTTTCTTGGCTCTGGATCCTGCCTGGCCACCCACACACAGCTCTTTCTGAACTAGAGCTCAGTCAACCCCACAAGTGGCTGGGAGTGCCCCGGGGAGCTAACAAGGGCCTTCTACCCACAGATGACAAACCCATTCTCTTTGAACCTCAACAACGTGGCAGAGGAGCGCTCTACTTGGACCCTGCGTGTAGGCTTTCTCTGGCACAGCTGGCTGGATGCATCGGGCTGCAGCCCATAAATGCAGGGCTGTGGTCTAAGCATCCAGCTGCCTCCCTCCCACAGTCTGCCACCCCACCCTGCTGGGTTGAGTCAGATCTGGAGTTCCTCCTCTTCTAAAACTGCCAAATGCCTGGCCCTGCCTCACCCACACGCAGGACGTTGCCAGGACTGTCTATACCTACACTGTTGAATACGGCTATTTACATTTAAGTTAACTGAAATTAAAATTTCAGCCCCTTAGTCACACTAGCCACATTTCAAGTGCTCAACAGCCACATGTGGGCAGTGGCTGCTGCCCGGGAGAGTGCAGGCAGAGAGAGCATTTGCATTGTCATAGAAAGTTCTATGGGGCAGCACTGCTCTGTCCTGTTGTTAGGAATCTGGTTTCTGGGTCTCTATACAAAGCACGGAGCAACACAGTGGCCACATCAATCAAAAGGACCGTGACCAACTTCAAAGTCGTTCAGCTTGTACCTATTTTTAGGCTCCCGCTGAACAAAACCAGATTCACACTGCAGCTCAGCAGGCATCGTCACGGGGGGTAAGAGGAGGAAAATTTAGGTTATTTGGTTGGCCTCTCTCTCTTTCATGGAAGGGCAGCTCCGGCCTGGGACTGGAATACCCATTTCCTGGAGGGACAGCAGGAGGCCCCCAGTTGGAGAAACATTAGCCTTAGAACCTTCCTTGGGTTTTGTGTGCTGTGCTCCAGGCCTGGGGGGCTGAGAACATCCTAGGGAGTACAGAGAGGGGAGAATGTAGCTGGGGCTCTCAGAGCCTCTGAGAAGAGGCTCCTGGGCTGCTCATGGTTTTCCTGAATTACTTAAGGTTGGTTCTCAGCTTCTCTGCTCCTTCCAGCCACCTAGAATGCGCGCTTGGAGCCATAAAAGCTTCCGGTAAAGTCTCAGACAATAGTGACTGAAGTAATTTTATACTAAGGGCAATTAAAGGTAACAGAGGTGGAAGGGAAAAAAATAACTTCTGTGGCAATAAAAATACCATTATATTTTAAAATAAGTATCATCCTACAATGTATGTAACTTTAAAATAAGGGTGGGAGGGTGGGTAGGGAAGCAAGGTATGCTTTACCTCTGGTTCTTAAACAAGATATATGGTGATGGATGCTTTGTGTAGTCTCCATTACTGGCCCCTGCCCTTTTCAATCCGTAGATACAACCATATGAAATTAACATTTCTATAGTATGATTCCACCTAACCTATACTTTTTTTTTGGCATCCTGTGCTTTGCTGTTCAGAGCAGGCAGAGGCCGCCTCCTGGGGTGACTTATGACTTACAGTGGAGCGGGCGAAGACAGGGTTTTCTGTGGCTTCCACGATCACTTGGTGGGCAGGGCCCCCAACACCCTGCTGGGCCTCGTAGTGCCGCAGCTCCTCACTGATGCCTGACACTGTCGTCTGAGAACTGTACTCCGAGTCAGAGGAATCAGACCCGTTGTTTGTGTGACCGGCGGGTACAGCAAACCGGACCACGCTGGGGGGTGGCTCAGGAGAAGGTGTGGGCAGCCGGTTCAGCCCATTGGCTGGAGACACCTATTTAAGGGGATTCCGTATGTCAGGTGTTATCATCCATTTACCCGGTGGCTACACTCAAGGTTCAAAGCACAGTACTGTTTAGGGGTCGCTGCTCTCCCTCACTTCCCCATCCTGGCCCCCCACACTACTCTGTATTCACTTAGCCCAATCCTTGCCACATAGAGGACCCTTGGGCATGACAGATAGAGCAAAAGGACTGCCCTCTGCTTTCACAAACTAGAAAGGCAGGTTATGCCCTTTTCATTCCTGTTCAAACCCAGATATTCATCTTGAGTGGAAAATGCTTTATTGATAGAGACCTATAACACTTAGGTTGCCAATCACCAGGTTTCAAAAAACCAAAATAAAAGCAACCTAAACCAAACCAAACCAACACAACATCCTCCAACACTAATAAACTGAAGATAAAAAAGTCTATAGTTATTGAGTTGTTTGCTGAAAAAGTAAACAACCAGAAAATGGGGATAAACCTAAATATCTAAATTAAGACTGACACCAGGAAAAACAGCATACAGATGGCCCGTGGGCTGCACGTGACGCCAGCAACGATTACTGACCTCAGGATACGGTCCGAAGAAGGACAAAAGCACTGGCAGCAAAACTAGTCCATTGAGAACACCCAGGATTGTTAGGATCGCCAGGACAGCAAAGAAGTACCTTAACGATGAAAGGGAAACAGGAACATTTACCATGGCAAGTGAATTAAGGGACCCTTCATGTGCCCAAATGTCAGAGCCCAAAATGAACAAAACCCACACCAATGAAAAGGCTGTTACAAAACTTCAGTTCAAACCCAGCACAGGATTACTTTCGTTTTTCTTTCACCCTTCTGACTTTGAGGACTGCATTCCGCAACCCAAAGTGTTAGTTCATGAAGGGAAGGAAAAAAAAAAATTAGGTTGTTAATTTGCTGAAATCTCATGGCATGTCATGTTATTTATGAATGTGTTACACAAACACAAAAATATGGAATGTGAACTGAATGGCTGAGCAGACTGAAAGCACAAATACAATGCAGAGGGGCCCCGTTCACGAAAACCCAGCAGAAGCAAACAAATGAAGTGAAGGGTGTAGAATTTAAACAATTTAGCCCAGGAGGAAAAGCAGCCCACTTCTGCAGGCAGCTAATCCACTGTGAAATGCTTCTGCATCTTAGAGCAGAATCTCTAATTAAGTCTCCAGTGTATCAGGTAAGGCTTTCCCTGGGCTTTCATTAACCACAACTTTCTGCCTAGAATTCTGTGAGTTCCAGTTTTACCAAATAGCTCCAACTGCGACCTTTTTAGAACACTGGAACCAGCTTTCCGCAAAGAAAACACTGCCCATTCTGTGGTTGCTGGGGCATTTTCGGGGGAGGGCGGTCCACAATGACGGGTTGCTCTGCTGGCCAATCTTTTGTTGAACAATTTAGCATCTCTGAATACTCTTGTTTTGCGTCAGCCAATTCAGACATAAAGGCCGCAGCACCATGAAGAAGAGGAGAGTGCACAAGTGGCCCTGCTTTCCCACCATTGAGGGCTAAGGTCTGGGATCCTTCACGAATACCAAGGTGAACCTGTCAGCCAGGGAGGGTGGCTGGCGGATGTTCCACACAGCTGGAGGCAGAAAGCTACACACAAGCATGCGTTTCTGTAACTATCGGTTTCTAGGGTAATTTTGCTGGAAGGGGGCTGGGGTGGGGGAGAGCTCAGGATGTTCTGGGAAGAGGGAGGGCAAGATATCTATATGTTAATGGTTCTCTTGATCATAAAACGGAACAGGCTCCAAACTTCGCTGTGCCTATATAAGTTTCGCTCTTAGATGAAAGGAGAGAGAATCTCTATAAAAATACAAATACCTCGCAGCTATTGTAAACACTAGAAACTTCTGAGCTGCATTAGTAAAACCAAGCAGCCGATGTCTTGCACTAATGTAAACTGCTGGAACTTTAGGTTGAGGCATATATCAGCAGCAGGCATTAAGACATTTGCATCCCATCCATCTAACGGTAGAATAAACAGACCAATTAGATTTCTGACGGCTTCGTGTATACAATGTCTGCTCATTTAGTCAACCTCAGTGAGGGCTTTATCAGGTTAATCCATCCAGTTCTAGAAAATGGGAAGCCCTTTTAAGTGCTTGAAATAAGAGCCCTGCTATCTCTGGGAGAGAACAAGAAGCCATGGGTTAGATGAGAGAGTTGGGATCCTGCCCTCCACCCAGGTCCCAGATAGTTGCTCTAATCAGGCTAAGTTTCTTCTCTGTTGCTCCCTTGGCATCCCCCCACAAGGCTGAGTTAGATCCTCTGAGATCCCATCACACTCTGTTTCCCATGGTTTTGAATTGCTTGCGACCTTGTCTCTGCCCCCCATAGACCATAGCTATGTAGAGGGGGACAAGGACAAGGTTACTGCTGTGCTGTTGTGTGAAATGGCACTTATGAGGTGTTCACCATACAGTGCTGAATGAGAAATTACACAAAAGAATCTCTCTTGGAAGTAGCGTTTCTACATCATAGAGAAACAACTACTAATGCTCAAATAAAGGAAAAGTCAACATCAAATTAAGAGCTCAAAACAAAGCCTAGACCAAAACCTTCTTCTAGTTTAGGTATATATACCTACCTGATACTGGCCAATGAGGTGTACTAATTGGCTTGCTAATGGACCGATCCTCTATGCTGAGAGGATCAGCAACAGGGCCATCATCTGGGAGCTGGCTAATAACTCAGACTCCGCTCCCCACCCCCGATGAAGTCTGATCTGCATTTACAGAGAGCCCCGATGATTCACGAGCACACTATAGTTTGAGAAGTACTGGTCTACACCTCTCCACTCACTCTCCACCCAAAAGACAGTGAGCCGACCCTGGCACTCATTCTAGGAAGGCTGCATCTCCATAATGATGCCAAGGACCTATCGTCTTTCCTAATAAAGAAACTTTGGCTACAATTTAAAATCCTTAAGATCCTCTTTTTTTCACTTGGAATTGAAAGTCCTATTACAACATACACACCAGGAAAGCCGGTTTAGATTCTCTCTCCAGATTACCAAAGTGTGCCTAACAATCCAGTCATTTCTCACATTCTATTCTACTTGACTATGGTCCTAATTCTGGACTATCTTTTACTTATTGATGATTCTGCCCTCGACCCTCCACAGACCAGCAGGGTTACATCTAAGAGCAGGTGTTTAAAAAAGCTGTGGAGGCTCTTCAGAGAAGAAAATGGTCTCTCCCTGTAGTTCTCGAATTCTTTTTTCAAGAGGAAAACTCGCTCTCCTTTTATACTTCACAAAGTCAAGTCCTTAAATAAATTCACCAGAAACTGCTTGCCATGAAATCCAAATAGAAAGATGTATCCGAATGAGGCTTGGATTTTAAAAATTTGACACCAAAGTCACACAGTAAATGCTTCTTAAATCTTAGTGGGAACTTGAACATGCAATCAAGGGATGCTGTCTTCACTTCTTAAAAGAATAAAATTTCTGAACATTTTAGGTATCTCCATGTTTTCCTTTCTACAGTTTTGAAGGACAATGGAAGGTCAAATCTAGTCAGTCAAAGGGAACCAGGTCATTTCCTTCTGTTGATATTTCTAACCTTAATGCCAAGAGCTGGGATGTGGTGTCAAGCTGTACAGCTGCCTTTGTTTCTAGCCCCAAACCCGCCATCTTTTGTCCTCAGGATATTCCCCAAAACAGCTCTAGAAGACAGCCTGTTCTTATGCCTCTCAGCGTGTGCATGCATGCTCAGCGTGTCCGACTCTTTGCAACCCCACAGACTACAGCCTGCCAGGCTCCTCTGTCCATGGAATTTTCCAAGCAAGGAATACTGGAGTGGGTTGCTATTTCCTACTCCCAGGAATCTTCCCGATCCAGGGATCAAACCCAAGTCTCTTGCAGCATCTGCATTGGCAGTTGGATGCTTTACCACTGTGCCACCTTGGAGTTAATAAACTCAAGAGAAAGTGGGGTCACAGATGGTGACAATCACTTTACAATATGTGTATCAAAATATCATGTTGCACCCCTTAAATATATTCAATTTTTGTCAATTATTCCTCAGTAAAGCTGTGGCGGGGGCAGGCTCAGCAGGGAGTAGAGTCCCAATGAAGACAAGGTGCAATCGCCCAGAGACAAAAGGAAATAAGTTACAGAGAACACATTAGAAAACAAGGCTTACCTGACAATGAAATCAAATTCAGATCCTGCAAGCATCAGCACTCCCAGTAGAGTGGAAACGGCACCATCGAGAACAGGCGCAAACATGTGCTCCAGGGCAAGCACAGCCCTGCGGTTCTTGTCACCAATGGCTGTTAGAAAGGCCTGCGAAATGAGAGTTCGGGTGATCAGATTCCTGGATCTCATTTAGTCAATGGCCAGCTTCGTCTTAAATGCTATAAGCCGGTTTCATCTGACTCCACTGTACCCCTCAGATCTTACTGTCTAGCTATTGGAATGTTTAATTGGGGTTGCTCAACTTGGCTAAATCTAGGCTTACATTAAATTGACCTGTTAATAATAATGGATTGTATTTGGTGTTTATGTAAATCTTGAACAACAACAAAGATGGAAAGCATATTTACTTTAAATTTAAAAATGATGCCAAAACTATATTAAAATGAGCAAAATGTTCCCTTCCTTTTACTGTTACTCACCTTGAGTTCACTCCCCATGTGAGTGATCTAACATTATTCACATGGGAGATGTCTAGCTATGACAACAGCATTCTCCTGATTTTTTGAAAGGTCAAGATCTTACTTTAAAAATGGGCTTAACATCGAGGTGCATATTTCCTCATGGTTATACTGAGGTTAGAATTTCTGTCACTGTGTTCAGACTAATATGTTCGTAGGACATGTAAGTACTATTAACATATCACAAGAAATTCAATCAAGCCTGTTCTAAATATGGGTGGACATGGCCCAACTCTTTTGTGTTCTCTAGGTCTTCTAGGTCAAGGTATTGTTGATACCAAATGGAAACCTTATGTAGGTCTTCGTGTATCACACTACTGGCTTGAGAGTATGACCGAAGACCATTTTAATGTGGGTTAGTTACTGTTACACCCTATCTGTTCCCCGCAGTGGGACCTAACAGGGAGGGCTGAGCCTGGCACAAGCTTGCTCTCTGAAAGTGCAAGCTGCTCTGGGATGTGCTGAGAAGAGGGCCTGGAGCCCTTGCAGGTGGCATATGTGTCCTGGGGAAACACACGTCCATTAAGGACTGCTTAATGGATGAAGAAATAAAACTACACAGAAGTGTACCGAGGTGTATGACTTTTCTCTCAAGTGGGGTCTATGTAAGTGATGCTCTTTCAGAGTTGAGGAGACTTTAGGGTCAAAGTAGTTATCTTTTTCTCCTGAGAGGAAGGCACTAAAACAGTCTGGAACCATGCTGTCTGTGCTGTATTTGGGCCATGAGGCCATAAGGGCCAGAACTGAGTTGATCTTCTTGCATACAACTTATGCTACTGGAAAAATAAACTGCCAGATACCCACTGATCCCTTGATGACTTTCACATACAGGATGTGGTAAGAATGCCATGCCCTGTGTGTGGACAGTCTCTTGATGAAGACTTGGGCTAGTATCACAAAGCCAAGTTGGCTCTTGAGACTCCTTAAATTCTCAGGATTAAATCTTGCATGAGGAGTAGAGGTGTTCCTTCATTGTTTATTCAGCACTGGTATGGATATTTATGTTCCTACTGCCTCAGAGACCCAGGGTGCTGTAACAGTTTAAGAAAAGATATTAAGCATTTCCACCACAAAAATCTGATCTAGGACCACCCTTGTCTGTAATGATAGCCACCAAAAAACAGTGGTTTTCATTCACATCAGAATTAATTGATTTGTGGATTTTTAACTCACATATAAATTTTTCCTATTTTTAAAAGAAATGATATTATAAATAGTGTTTTCTAAGTTCTAAGCTCTTCTTTTTAAAAATCCCCTCTCCTTCTTCCCAGCTCAACTGAGGAAAGTAATCTGGGTAGGCTCAAAATTTAGAGAACTGTTTCTATACTATCACCTTTTTATCATACACGGGGGGAAGAACAGGCTAACTGCAACAAAACACTCTTTCTGAAATACAAAAGTTTATAATCCCTAAGTAGCATAAATATGGCCCTGAAAGAGGACAACAGAAAGTAGCAGACACCCATGTGTAGACACCCATAGGCCACGTGCTGAGCCCAATGCTGGAGATTGCAGAAGCAAGGCTGAAAGTAATCTGATCCAAGTCCAGTGCTAGGCTTCCTGGCCAAGCCTTCCAAACATCAGTATTTATTCAGTCAATAAGTATTTACTGAATGCCAATGTAAACCTCAGGTCTTAGGCTACAAACACAAGTGTGGATGGAGCATAATTTACACATCACTGTGGGGCTTTTAAATAATTCTCTGATAAACGTATACGACGGACTTGTCTCATGCATTAGACTCCTCCTGAAGTTTACCCTCCTTTTTCACAAGACTGGGCCCACAGAGAGAGGGGAAAGATTCCTATGGAGAGCAACACTAGTTTTTTTATGTTCTGTTGTCATGAATTTGGAGGCTGGGAGGTTGAAGGAACTGGGGTGGGGGGTGGTGCTCAGATGGGGAGTTCATTAGCCCCAGGGTATTTCCTTAGCTGCCAGTTCACCTCACCCTCAACTATGCCTGCCCACCATGCCTGTGAGTGTGGTCTCATGTTATTCCCGCTTTATTACTGTGGTTTTAAAGATTGTATGTATTTGTGTACACACATACTTATATAACATCTGTCTAGGAACAGCTCACACCTTTAGGACCCGTGACACAGCTGACAACGACAAATAAGCAGAATCCTGGGCCCACTTGGACACACCAAGGACACTGTCTACTGCTGACACGGCCCGGCTAACTTCCACCTTCGATGACCTGCTTCTTAGATTCCCTCAGAGGGAGAGGAGTCCAGCTGAACGGCAGCCACTCCTGGGGAATGTCTGTGCTCCCAAGCTTTCTGCTGTGATATGTGTCAGATGTGCTCTTTGGTGGTGGAGAAAATGAAAAGGTTCCCAACTTGTAAACTAAAAGAGCTTGCAGAGAAGGCAACCTATCTCCCATACCAGAGCGACATGAACAGTGAATTCCACTCCAATGCCGACGGAAGCAATCAAGATGACCACAGGCACAGCACTCAGCTTGATTCCAATGAGGCCCATCATGCCGAAGAGCTCAACTGTCATCAAAGCCAAGACTGTCACCTTTAAAAAAACACAGAGGATGAGTGGCTGGGCACAAACACACTCTGGGTGTTGCAAAAATTCTTTCCAAACTATTTCATGAGTGTGATCTATAAAGAGTTATACAGATACGTCCTTATTGCTGGCTACAAATTTAATATGGTTTAAAACAAGGTGTTTCCTCCTGTTTTGATCTTAACCATCAGAGACCATCCTTCAACTTGTAACTGAGCTGAAACTTTTTTTGGTTGCCTTGCCCTCCATCCTAAAGAAAGTTGATAGGACAGGCTGAATAAATATTCTTTTACGTAGAAGTCACTTTGCTTTTGTTTGGAGAGCCTGTGGGCTGAGTGAGGATGACTTAGGAGAAAGGGGACGTATGGTCAGCTGATGCGGGTCAGGTTACAGCCCCTTCACTATGAAGAAATGTGGAGTCACTGGGGTGGACAAAGCAAACAGGGAAAAGCTTTTATTTGCCATTCTTTCATCTGCCTTGTAAAAATTTCTAGGGAGATGGAAAGAATCCGTTGAGGTAGACTTTGGAGTTTTTTGGGCCAAAGAGGAGAAAATACAAATAAAACAATAAACTTTACAAGGGAAGGAGAGAATGATCTTTCCTTCTGGGGGTGGGGGACAGCAGGCAGTGAAGGGCGAGCAGACAAGCACAATAAAAGTTCCCTTTGCTTTCTTTTAATAAGCTAATGAAAGATGGATAACATCAATTGTTTAAGTACCATGAAAACTCCTACAGACTAAACATTTACCTTTAAACATACCTGCTGTACAGACTTATGGTGCAGAAACAAGACCTGGTCTCTGTTTTTATAATTTTGGCATTTTGAAGGCTATACCACAGTTCATGGAATTTAAACACTGCCATGATTTTATTAGACTCTACATGAAACTAGCTTCAAACCTGCAAGCATTATAGTTGGTGAAAGAATGTTAAAAAAAAAAAAGATTGGCAATACTTTATCATTTCTCCCTAAGAGTTAAAACAAATACACCACACAAAACCATGTCTAAAATGATTTATCCATATACCACCGTCCAAACTTCTCTAACTATCTCTCCATTTAGAAGAATCTTCTCTATATTTGGTATGGGTGTCATAACAAAATGACACTTGAATTAAAAAACAAAACAATTAGTTATGCTTTGAATGTTTGTATCAATATGCACTCAGCTCTATTATGGAAAGTGTGCTCAAAAACTCCTCTATCTTCACCTAAAAAGTTTAATGCTATAGGAGAAGGGACATAAGATTAAGGCCATTAAAGACTCTACCTAAGCATGAACCTCGCCACCTCCAGTAGAATAAATACAGTATGGATGATGCAATCTATACCCTCCTCCCGAGGCCCAGACATAAACAAAACTTCCCGGCTGCAGAAAGAGCTATGCTGAAAGGAATTTGACTTCCACAAAGACCCTCAGAATAAACTCACAATGATCCCTGCCGTCCAGGGGTTCAGGAGGAAGACGGCGCACACCAGGAACGTGCAGGCCAGCACCACGCTGATGGACAGGAGGAGCCAGTGGCGGAGGCCGATGTACTGCTCCCAGAAGAGGAAGGGGTAGCCGTTGGGATAGCTGGAGAGCCCCAGGCTCGTGTAGTTATTGCAGATGGTTCTGACTTTTTCAATGGCTTCAACGAAGTCCGAGGTGTCACGCAGGCCGTTGAGGTAGAAAGGGAACTGAGCATATTCAATGGGCTCTGCTGCAGGGACTGCACAGAAAAGACAACAGGGAGAGGGCCCAGGAGTCAGGGGCTTCCGGCAACACTGAGAGAGGCAAACAGGCTTCATCTGAAGGTGGAAAAAAGGCAGCAAGTGTCCCACCGTTTGCCTCCCAGACGTGAGTCCCCAGATTCTCCATAAGTGCAATGAGAAGAGAAAGAACTCAGCAAGAAAGTCTGCTTACTCCTCTTCTTTCAATGTGAGGGACAAACAATACCAGCGACAGTCTTGATAGTCTTAAGGTCTTGACAGTTTCAGTCTTTGGTTTAAAAAATTTTAAAAGATAATCAACTTTTGATTTTGGCGGGGGGACATTGCAGGTGGAGGAGGAGACTGTGATCTATGTATTGATTTACCCTTAGATTTTAATCTTCTAGAAGCAGTCATTGTTTGTAATGGGTCTAAACCACTTAAGAATTCAATTGTGGTAACATTTTCTTCTGTTCAACTGACACAAGTGAAAACACTAAGTTCAAACCATTTTACTTAATCACGAGAACAAAATAACTCGAAAGTCATGCTTTACTGAGAAAAATGCTTAACTTATCCTTTTAGTGATCTTACACACTTAAACCTTCCATGCTTCTTTTTTAACGCAATGCTAAGTCTTCAGCAGCAGGGGAAGAAATCCTCACACAACAAGCATTTAGTTACTGCCGTTGTGTGTTCCAGACCCTTTGGGGTCATTCAGCTGACTTGCTAAACATGATTTGCCCTATTATAATCTCAACTATAAATTTTCATTAAGACAAGCCTTGGCTGCTTGCCACAAGGCTCTGAGGTTTAGATACAGGGAAGCACAACCCGCCTGCTCTCCGGCCATGTTCGCAAAGGGACCTGTCTTCTTTCTCACGTCCATCCTCAGCCTCATATCCAAGGTATAAGCAACTAATATCTCTAACATAAATGCAAATTAAATCCATCCAGAACCACCTTTCAAAGTTGGGGCTGAGAGGTGAAAGGAAGAGGACGCCGTTGTATACACACTTTTCTGCTCCGGTTTAAACAGCTTTGACAGAGTACAGGTGCTTGGTGGCTTATAGGAATGACTCAACTTGCCAAAAATCCCTTCAACACCAGAGTTGACAAAGTTAAGATAAACATATAATCCCCAGTGATAAAACTCTGCAATAGTAAAACAACACTCAACCTGGAGGCGTCCCCAAATTTCACATGGAACAGCTGGCATTAAAGAGAGATGCCTGGTGGATGTTTTAGAGTCAAAGGCACAAGGAGAGATTAGAGACTCTTATTTCTCAGTGTGATAGAGCATGAGTTGTATTCGATTACACATCCTCATCTGTCTCCCAGAGTTTGAAACTAAAAGAAATACATTGTTCTGTTTACACTTTTGAACCCTAATTGGTGTCAACGGATGAGGGCTATAACTGAGCTTGGAAGTACAGGGTGCAAGGAGCCCTCACCAGCTTGGAGGTCCAGTGGAGGGCTACTTACTTCTCAGCCTGGTTTCTGGCATGTAGTCGGCTTTGTCATGAACCCACTCAGGACGGTGAGGCCGGATGTTGGCTTGGGAGGCGGCATAAGCCACAGGGTCGTTGCTGACCCAAGCAGTCAGGTAGATGTAGAAAGCACTGGGGTTAATGATGCCATCTGCATCCACCAGGCGCCGTTTAGTCAGCTGCAAAATGGGTAGAACAGGAGGCTTTCAGAGTGGGGGCTTGGGGTCAACACACTCCTGCCTCCAGAGAAGCAGAGCCTGCATCAGCATTTGCAACAAAGAACAGAATGTCTGTTTGCAAGTGCAGAAAATCCCATCAGAACACCTTTGGTTCCTTTTAAAATGCACTTATCAGAGAATGCAATAATCGGCATGTTTATAACACACATACACACACACACACAGTTCGGCAGATGGCCCAGGAATTGACTGAACCAATTAAATCTGAACGCTAAAAAGAGTGTCTGCAGCCAAGGCAGAGAATGAACAATCTGGAGAAACATATTTATAGGAGGGGAAGGGGGAAAAAAAACCTGGCAAGAATCCCCATACACGTCTGTGTGCAGTTAACCTCTGCTGTTAACACTGAAGGAAATGCCACCCAGTAAATGGAGGAGAGCTATAAAAATAAAACAACATCTGTATAAATTTTGCTAACACTAGCCTCCTATGACCTGTGTATTCAAAAGAGGTCCATCGCCAGAAAGTAGAAGGGATGGGCGCACAACCTGGGTCTTTCTGGGAGTCTTAGTCTGAGCGAGGTGGTCACATTTAGCATATGTGCCACGTCCTAAGAGGAAGCCGAATAAATACTATGCTCCCTCTAGAGCTGGTCTGCAGGCCTTGTATAGGTGAAACACATCCAGAGACAAACACACAGACACGCATGTACATATGCATATATTTTTTCCTGTTTACTTCCGATGGAGACCTGGTTCCAACGCTTTTCATCTTTAACAAAATGAAAAACACCAGTGACAGAAGTTAATAGGGAAAGAGTAAAGGAAGAAAGTGGAGGAGAGGGAGAGAACTAAATTTCAGGGATCTGGATTCAATTAATCCACAGGATATGTAACAACTGTATGTCTTCAAGCCGTCTCTGGAATTACATAGTACAGCTCACACGGCCTCCGTGCACACAGCACGGTTTTCTCCCTCCCAGGCAGAGGAAATGATGTCTGGCGGCCTGGCCCAATCACATGTGTTCCACGGTGCCCCTGGTCCCTAAAACCAATCCAGCCCCCAGCATCCCCCTGCCATCTCTCAGACAGACTCCTCTGCCTGCATCCTTGTCAAACCGGACAGCATACCGCATGCGGCCATAAAGCACTAAGTTCACACTCCATAATAACTCTGAACAATGTACTTTGTAAATCTGTCACCTTTAATGCCAGCAAAAATGGGGAGACAATAAACAGAGCGGCTGGGAAGATCATTAGCATGACGGTTTTCTGCCTGAAGGTGAAGCAAGTAAGCTACAAAGAGTGGGAGGAGGACCAGGGGAAGCTACGAGTGGGACTGGACTCCTCTGCAATGTGAAGGGTCCAAATGCCCTCACCAGCATGCCCAAGGAATCAGAGGGGATATGCTGGAATCCAAGTGTCACAGCCAAGAGGCAAATGCAACTGGAGAATATGATTACCAAACAGGGACAGCTCTTCTTTCGGCGGGGGTGAGCACAACAGTGAGTCCACGGAGAGTCCAAAGATCTGCCTTTCCATCTGCCTCACTCATGACAGAGCAATCTGTCTGTCCTCCTCTACCCCTCATGCCACAGTGACCCAAAGGAATCAAACGTAACAAATCCTCCCATCCTGCTAGTAATCTCTCCTAACCCATCCATCACCCCAACTTCTACTCTTGCAAATTTTCTGCTACCCAACTGACTCACCTTTCCAAGTTTGACTATAACCAAGACTGACATGGTGACAAGGACTAGAATTCAAAAGAGAACAATGCAACACAGTATGTCTAACATCTGAAAGAATCTGCACGGCCTCAACTATACTTTGTTCTGACAACTGCTCTGAAGGTAAGTAACACACTTGTCCCCATTCAACAGATGAGCAAGGTGAGGCACTCTGGTTTGCCGGCACCTACACAATTATCCAGTGGGATAACAAGTCCCAAAGCCCTGCTCAACAACTCTCTCTGAAGCTCCCAAGGTATAAGGCAGTGAGAGTACCTGACTGATGTCAATGGGCTTATCACGGCTGCCGGTTTGTACCAGGAGTTTGTAGGCAAGGACCCCATCATCCGATCCATTTTTGTAATTGTTTGGCATGATTTTTCCGGTTTCCCAGTCACTGTCAAATGCATCCTGAAGTCCTAGAAAAGGCAAATGTGTGTAATATATTATAACTCTTAACCAGATTGATCCTGGGCCTAATGGGGTGGACTGACGACAGGAGGGTGTTTGCCATCAACTCCAAGCACCCTGTATTCTGCTTATTCTTGATTTCACGTGATACTCGTGTTTCGTGAATGAACTTCAGGATGCTGATAATCACTGCTTCAAAAGGCAGAAGGGAGGGGATAATCATTTCTAGGAAACAAATACACACGTTTTAACCCAAAACTCCCCCCTCTTCTCCCCCAGATCACAAGAAAGCAAGAGAAAGCTGGGTGAAGAAGATACACTAGGCTGAAACACTGTTTTGTGACACATTAGGTACTAAGCCATGGGTTCTTCAATACAACCAGAAATTCCATTCAGAGCTGGAAAAACACATTCAAACCCCCAACTTCAAACAGCAACTGAGTTGCTTCTCCAGCCCAGGGTGAGTGAACATGATTCTGTCAATTTGTTCCATCTGTTCGACTTGTGGAGCTAACACAAGCTGTGGGATCGGCTGCCAGGTTGTGTAAAGATCACAGCCAACACCTATTCACTCTCGACTGTTCTCTTCCTCTTTGCCACCCTTCCTTGAAGAGGGGGTGTGAAGGAGGGGGAGGACGGAGCTTGTGTGCGTGTGTGTGCAGGGAAATACCTCACAGGGTAAATTTGGATCAGATTGAGAACAGGAAGCCACAGGCCAATACAAGGGGGCTCTGTGAGAACAGATGACAAACCGCAAGGCCGGGGAGGGGGAAGGAAAGAGCTTTGTGGGCTTGGGGGATGGGTGAGCCCACCAGCCCACCACACACAGCTGCGCTTGGCCTCTGTAATCAAAACCATCATTACAGACCTGACGGTTTGGCTACAGCTGTAAAGAGATAAGCGTGCTGGAAGAGAAAACAGGGCTCTGGTGACCCGGCCTTAGGCGCTGAGCAACTGCTGGCTCACACAGTCTCCGCTGACACCCTCACCCCTTTCATTGCCCTGCACCCCCAAATCACCTCCCACGTAGAACTCCAGAGTCCCAGCCCCTAAGCAGCCACATCTTTTGAACAAGCTGCACATGCACAAGGTTAGACGTGGTCAGTAGGAATGGAGGGAGGGTCTTCAGTCACTTCAAAGTCACCTGCCCCCCACTCCTCCCAACACACAGAACTGGTTCTGTTTTTTGTGTTCAAAATGGGGGTTGAAGTTGAGGGAAGAGCAAAGCACAGACCCTCTCTCGCGCTCTCTGTCCCCCTCTGTCTGATCTTCTCTAAACCTTTGCTGTGGGCATTGTTTTCACAGGAACAATTTGGGGATGAGGCCCGCAGGCTCCCTGGTGAAAGGAGGCCCTGTTTGGGGAGTGTGGAGCGGCTGCAAGGCTGGGTGGGGAGACCACCAGGAATGGCTGTGCTCCCCTTGCACACAGACTGTTTTTCATAGCGAGGCATGCACACAACCCTCACTATTGAACAGATGTTATTTTATTACCTAAAGCCTTTTTTTTTTTTTGGTTTTTGAAAAAAACAAACAGGAGAGAAAAAAACCACCTCTACCCCAGAACCCCCCAGAAAAGAGGCCTGTTCTGGTTTCCTCACCATAATAGAATTTTCATCACTTTGTGGCTTCCATGGCACTTTAACCCTTTCCTCTTGACCTGCTAATCCTGAGGAGCAGCTCAGGCTTATAGCGAGTGCGGGGCTGTCTAAGCATTTTACACTGATTACCTCTCATTTAATTCTTAAAACCTCATGAGTTTTTAAGCCTGCTAGTATTATTTTACAGATGAGAAAACTGAGGCTTAGGACAGTGAAGTGACATAAGCAAAGTCACACAGCAGCTAAGTGCTAGAGTTAACCTTTGAAGAGGCAGCCTCTTCCAGAGTCGGCTTGAACCACAGATGCTCTGAACTGCCCTGAATGCACTGCAGTGCCCAGGAAGCATTTGTTGGAGCCTCAAGAATAAGAGAGTAGAGCTAACATGGGCACCGATGATATAAAGTGGCAAACAGGGGGCCCCAAAAATCTGAGTGCTGTTGTCGGATATTTATACTCCTTTGAGTCTTCAGAGTATAAAGACAAAGAGACAAAGAAAGGGTTTGATTTGGGGAGGTCACCCCCACTGGCTATTTAGTTCAACTCATCAGTGACGCTGCTGGCCCCTACTCGCCATTCACTCTACTGGGGCTTCAGGATGAATGAGAAATAATCACTGACTTCACAGAAAAACTAAGTTCTTTCATAATTAGTATATTATTTTCTAACTAATTATCAAAAAACTCAAGTAATAAGTTTTGGCCTAAGTGCACACACATTATACAATCTTGACACAAAATAAGGAACAGGAATTTGCTTCTTCCCTTGGCTAACTCTTCATATTCCAACACATGCCCTGCAAGAAAGAACTGTGATGTTTCACTTATTTTACAGCGAAACATGAAATTTTGGCTAGAACTTTTTCATTTAAAATATTTTATATGAGAAATTATTTCCTACTGTGAAGTTTTGAGTTAATTATCCCTATTGCCAATTTTTCTCTGATACAAGAGCTTAAAAAGAAAATGTTAATCTAAATTTTATTTGTGTAATTCAGTGTGAAATATAAACAAACACCATTTGTACAATATGGTTTTATCACTAAGGCCACCTCATTTGCATATATGTTTAAAGGTGACATTTGAGATACTTTCTGTATTTCAATTATATATTGTTATGAGTAAACCCCTCCTCCCTTAAAAAAGACTGCTAGAATGTTGCTAAAGACTGATGGGATGACATGGTTTTCTAATGAGGGTCCCATTACTTATAACTACCCAAAATGTTCTGAAGGAAAGCTAATTCAAGGACAACTACTTCTTTGGAGGAAATAAATGCTCAAAGACCAAATCAACCACACAAAAGGCCCGCAAAGCATCTAGGCAGCTGGTGGTCCCAGTATCTGGCCTTCTGTGTACAGTGCTCCGCTGGACCTTGGCAGAGTCAGAGGCAGAGATCTGGTCTGGCTGGGACCCAGATCAGGGGCCATGAATGGATCTTACTTGGTCTAGATGGGTGTTGTTCACTTAGCAATGAAAAGAGGATTCAAGCACACCTTTTAAAAAGATTCTCAAGTCCAAATGTTTTAGGTCTTTAAAGGGATGAAAGCATGTGGATAATTTATAATACGCTATAAAAAGGTTAGCTTTCTGCACTGCCTGGAGACAATGCCCTGCTGCCCCCTTCCCAAGCTCCGCCTAACATGCCATACTGAGCATCCAAAGGAATGGCCAAAGACACTGGAATCAATTCCACAATAACCCTTCTTCGCTCAGATACTGGCAGTGCTCTGCAGATCTCTTTGTTATTTGTGGCAAGTTATTTGCATGTCTTTGGCCAAAGGGGGAAAAATGAAAAGCAGGGAATCTCTCAACTTTCTGGGTCCTCTTTTGATTCGTTATCCGAAAAAAAAAAAAAAAAACCCCAAAAACCCACCGCCTCCCATACTACTGTACAAAATAAGACCTGGAACAAATTTAATCTCATGAGCATGTTAAAAAACACTGTTAATCTCATATAGTCCTCTTTGCCTTCCTGAAAAAGAGGTCAAATCTGATATACACGTAAGAACAAAATTCTGGGAACAAGAGTCAAGGCTAGAATCCGTACTGAACAATTTTCAATGGAATTCACATTGTTTACCATTTCAGGCAAACTCACAGGGAAACTGGCTGCTTAATCTTTACATACAAGTGTATTGACTTAAGACCAAAAAAGGCATTTAAATCTGTATTTAAACAAGCCTAATTAAGTGGGAAATTAAGACAATCATTTGGATAACTTAAGCCAAAAAATGTTGGGGCCATAATTATTTGGGTATTTCAGTAAGAATATTTTTACTTGAATTGTGTGTATAATTATCTTGATTCTCCACTTCACTTTGCATGTGTCAACATATAATAAATGAACAGATGTTCTTAGAATTACTGAATACATTCATATTCAGTCAACAGGAGCAAATTTAGGCCCTCTTTCTCTCCAGTTTACTACTATTTCCTAGAAATGTTTTTAAGGACAAGGTAAGAAGTGAAGAAAGACATTTTGAAGCAGAATTGATTATTTATGATATACTATCAGATGCAATTGAGCATTTAAGTTTATTTCATACGCCAAGTCAAGAGATGGTCAAAATATGGAATTTTAAATTATATTCTCCAATGATGCAAACTACTGGTGTAGTAAGCTATGATCTGGCAGTAAGTCAGCCTAGAAATTTCATCAACACTTGAATTTCACTTGGTCACCAAACTAACCACCATTCCAAAAAAAAAAAAAAAGTATTAGAAGCATCCAGCTCCATATTTTATAACCTACTTTTCCATTTCCTACTGTGTACTCATAAATTCTTACAGAAGTTTCTGAATTGGCTATCTGAATTGTTTGCATTGTTTTACAGGTAAAAACCAGATTTGGGAGCTGCCCCAGAGTCTACATAAGATTTTTAAGCAATCCTTAGAACTTAATGAAACATGTCAGTGTTACATTATAATCTAACACTTGAGTAAAGTGAACAAAGAGAACCTGTGGAAATCAAACACACCAAAGACCAAAGGGTGAACGTTCACAAAGGATGAGTGCCCTCCAGCAGCATCTTACCTTGGAGCCAGTCTCTGAAGTAGTGCAGCCACATTTTGGGAAGCTGTTTATTTTCTTCCAACATGACATACTTCACATTACTGAAACTCTTATGAAGGTCATAAAGTAAGTGCTGGATATTCGGGTAATCTGCTTTCTGAGTGACTATATACATGTTGTAGAAAGAAAAGTATTTGAACTGTGCAGCAATAAAGTCATATTCTCTAGTTTCCCGAGGCACAATGTCTGTAAGATCCAGCCCATCACGCACTCGGGTGGTCCCATAAAGGCTGACCCCCAGCAGGCCCAGGAAAAGGAAGATCACCACGACCTGCAACAAAATAAGGGGCCCGAGATCAGACCCAGAAGAACATAACCGACTCTCTCTTGACAAAGATGAGCTGTTTGGTGTATACCTCACTCTTACCATAATACTGCCTGGAAATAGCATGTAGGGGTCATTTTTCCAGAGCAATAAAAACAGAAAATCATGGTAAATGCATTTTAAAACAAGCTCACAAAGAATAAAATGTTAAAAATGCAAGGAGTTGATGTAAATTTGAAAGAAACATTTGCCACATAGAGATTCATGCCTGTAGAAGATGAGCTCATTAAAATGGCCTCCAGCTTTAAATGGGCTGACTCATTAGGAGGCCTGAAATATATCACATCTGAAGAAGCAATCTAATGAATTTCAAAGGCGCCTGCTTTGTTATTTTTTGAAGAACAGAGTCTTCTGTTTTGGTAATTACCTTGGCTTTTGGTTTTAAGAGGAAAGGAGCATAGTGCTTCTCAGCAAAAGATGAAAGTGTCCACCTGGTGCAGGGGGGCTCAAGGCAGTGGAGGCTGGAGTCAGAGAACTGGGAGAGCAGGTCCCTTGTGGAGCTGGTGCTCTCGGGGCTCTGGCAGCTGAGTGTGTCCTGAGCCATGGTGACGGGCTGCACGGAGATCTCGGAGCGTGGCTCAGCAGTGGTGTAGTACACGTGCGTGTGGGGGTCATACTCTGTGCGAAGCTGCACCGTGGACTGCATGGTGATCTGGGTTTCATGGGCGAAGCTGTGGCTGCTGTAGGGGGGTGGGGGGCTGTAGCGGGTGTTATCGTGAGTCTCTGTGTAGGCCTGGGGTTCAACCTGAATCACTCTGCTGACACAGGGGCTGAAAGAGGGGGAATTATATTGTGGTGGGATACTGAAACAAGGAAACAATGCCTTCATTTTTGCCAATGACTGATACTACCTACTTTACACAGTTCTGATTTAGGAACAAAATGTTATCACTGAACTCCACAAACATCATCTGGTTTATCTATCTGGACAGAGACGTAAGTAAGTCAAAGGAGGCCAAATGGATGGTTGATCCTGAATCTGGCTGACAAAAATCAGATTACAAGCTGATGAACCTCTTTAATGCAGAATTCCTTTAAAAAAAGACTCAAAAACCAAACCACCCAAAGGGTGATATTTTTTCCAGATGGTGGTTTTAAACCATTGTTCTGCCCATAGGGATACAACACACTCCCAACGATCAGCAACACTGGTGTGTGATGAACAGTGACCACGCGTATCACAACCTCAGGGCTGTTGAGGATGCTCAAGGGAGGGGACAGACCCTGTGACTCTGACGTCCCCCTGAGAAAGCATCCTCTGTCTATCATCTCCCCTGTGTCCAGCACACTATTAACTATACTTCCTTCCAAGTGCACAGACTAAGAAGTTATCTAAACATTACCACTATGTTCCCAGCAAATAAAGGCCACAGCAGCCAGGAAACGTACCTTGTAAAACAGCAGAAAATATCCAATCTCCTGTCCTCACGTCGATACAAATCCATGCTGAGAATTGCAGGAAAAATCAGCAGAACCATTGCAAAATTGAACACCACTACTACAGCCGCCTGGGAGGAAAAAAAATGTAGAGGTCACTAACACATCTCCTCCCAGTCAGAGGACTGCTCTGAAAAAATAAAGATGCTTTAAACAACATCCTTCTTTTACTTTCTTACTGAAGTATTTAAACCGGAAATAGATGCTGGAATTTATCACTTTGCTTCTCGTCCATCACTAACAGACTATTTGACTATAATAGGAGGGACTCATCGTGATCCTTTCCATCTCTAAATAATTCCTTGAGTCCATGGGGTACAGACACAGGAACTGAACTAAACTAACATCTTCTAGCAACCTAACCGAACCAAACTGACAAAGGCAGAACAAAGAATATACCCGACATTTTACTTTAAGACAAAAAGAAACATTTTCCTCTTAGAATGCTCCGAAGAGTTCACTCAGCCCTGGTTTTACACTTAGAAATTTTATATATGAAGTGGATCGAGTATATCAAAATGTCACCTTTAAAACATGAAATAAAATTTCAAACACATCCCCTGAGGTTTTTAATAGGCACATTCCAAACAGCCTCTGGAGTAGCCTGGGGGGGTGTGTGAGCACAGTAACATAAAAGGTCAAGGAGAGTTAAGCAGAAATTCCTGTGTGTGACTCTAGTGTGCAGAATAAATAAGTGCAGATTCAAAAGTCACTCCATAACCTAGAATAAACATGGGGCTAGATTCTGTAGTGCTTTGGCAAGTCTCCTGCTGACCTAGTAAAAATTATACAATTGGGCTGTTAATAGGGGAAAGTCAGCAGAGGACAGTTGAAAGGCTCTCCCATTCAGAAAGGCACGGAAAGAAGGAGCACAATGAAAAACTGCGAGTGGAATGCTAAGCAACCAAGAAATCATCAGAAATTTGCTTGAAAAATAAAACCTCTTACGAGGTTTTTCAAAGAACTGCTTAGTTGTAAAACCATCTCAAACTGGGTAAATGTCTCAGGGTGAGAAAAGAAAACTTGATTATAAGTGGTATGAAACAATATCAGAGAACTTCGCAAATGTCTTTGGATAGTAATTTTTGAATTTATGCTTGAGGTGAAATGCAAGCCCAAGTTTTGGAGAGATGCTTTTCAGTGATTAATACTCTGTCCAGTCTACAAAACCAAAAAATAACCAAGAGTCTCCTACAAATGACCCAATCCCTCTCTTTTTAATTTGCCTTGAAAACTCATCAACTCAAAATATATGAAACATGTTAACCGGCCACTGTGATAAGGTATTTTAAAGACCTGTCTAATATGTTACAAGCAACTCACTATTTTGACTAGAGGGTTAATCTAATAGGCAAATAATTTAAAAAGTCAGGGCTCCATATTAGCTATGGAAGACACAAAGATAAATAAGACAAAAATCCTATTCTCAAGGAAAGACACAGTTAGAAACAAATTACAGTTTAGGCTGATAAATGTACTAATAAAAAGCAGGCCAGAGTTCCAGAGTGGCTCAGAGGAGGGGAAACAAGCAGCTGGGGGTACACATGGGGGTGGTCAAGAAAGGTTTCTTGGGAGATGGAGAAGACAAAAAAGGATTTTGGGAAAACCAGGGAGGAAGGATGTGTGGAGGAAATTCAATAGGTGGTGTCTGAGTTTAGGAGCTATGAAGCATTGCTAAGTTTAAAATTCTGTTAAGAGTTAGAGAAAGGGGCAGGAGTGATGGGAGGTCAGGTAGCTAAGTTACACAGGATCCATCTGATTCCTGCTGCAACCAGGAGGTGGACATTAGTATTGCTGTCATCCCTGTTATAGTAAAGACCACTGGTGCAGAGGAAGGCCACCTACTTGAGGTTCCCAGTAAATTGGACTCAGACTCAGGCTTGATGTGTCTGTCTCCGGGGACAGACATGGTGACCAGTGGGGTTGGGGGGTGGGGGTGGGGGCAGCACGGGTAGGATTCCTGACCAATCAGAACAGAGGGGAGAATGGGTCTGATTCTCAAGGGTTTTCCAGGAAACCTCAACCTTGGGGGTTGGATCCTTTCAGCTTCTCTTTTTATTACAGTCATGCTTAGATCAGGAGTATAATACAATAAGAAACTCTGGGCATCTCATTTTGAATACAAGTTCCTAGGGATGGGAGCAGAGACTGTGAAAAAAGTTCATATACACGAACATGTATACAGGTGGCCCAGATGTCGTGGCCAGAACAACACAGATGCTTTCTGCAGTGGATGGGGGATGTATCTGATACCAGCCTCATCCATCTAAGAAATGTGATGGGCATCTTGCTCCGTCTCTTTGTGGTAGAAATGGTGCAATGAAAGAAGAAACCCAAGGTGGTCTCCCATCTCAGCTTATTGTCCAACAGCTTATTAAATACACAAGCAGGGTATTTTCTGACAAGAAAGTAGTAGAACTCCAATATCCTCTAAAGAGCACGGAAATGGTAAAAACAGCCAGCAAGAATTTCTCAGTAAGAGAGGAGTGTTACCACTAGAGCAAAGAGCAGTTTAAGAAATTTTAGGTAAATCTGAAAAGCTGATTTTATACCAGCGTTTCAGGGGATGATTTTATACCATCAATCAATTCTAATTGCTGTGCTTAAAGGAAATGTCCCATTCCCCTGCAAAGCATCTATGGGTGGCCCCACTGAGACACTTGCAGAGCACAGAGGAACTGGCCTGCCTAGAGGGGCCCTCATCTAAACCCTCTTACCATCTGGAACAATAAGGCATCCTGTTTCAGGAGTTTTCATTGAAGAACAAATACCAGTTACCAGCAAAACCCTGGTGCACGGCATTGGTTCTAAAAGAATTATAGACAGTGCCACTGCTTTCTGGTATAGAGATGGCATTTGGACAGATGGTGAAGACTGACAAAGAGGTTTCTTTGGGAAAAAAAATCTATTTATCTTGACAAGGTTACACAATTGAAAAAACTTGACAGGGAAAAATTCTAAATGTCAGTTTATTACTGGACAGAATTGTTTTCGATACATCCCTTTAGATGCTTAACCTATAGCATCCTGAAAATACAAATGAATAACCAAAGTTTCAGCTTAACATGGGTACTAAAGGAAAGAGAAATTATATAATGGTCGACTTCAAATGTCAATACATTTTAAAGGGAACCAAGCATAAAATTTCTGATGGCTACTGCAAAAATCATGGCATGCTTTTTTTCCTTACATTTTCCATCCTTTTTTTTTTTTTAACGGAGAATGAACCAGTATCACAGGAGGTCATTTTTTAATAAATGGAGATTCCTAGAAGCTGTAGATGCAGTTTTCTAGATACTCCACTACCCTGGAATAGAAGTGCAAAACCAACAGCATTCAATTCATCTCATTAAGGTGCTTACCTTAGGAGAACTTAGCGAACTGGATTTTCTAAAAGACGTAAGGAAAACTCATGTAGCTTTTCAGACCACCACACCATAGGATATCATTAAAGGAGAGTATGCCTTGATGAATCATCAGTTTGTACTGAGAGAGAACAGGAGAAAATGAGAGAGAGGGACAAGAAGAAAAGAAGGAGTGTGAGGCAGCCAGAACAGCGAGGGAAAAAGCAGGCAGAGAAGGACAGAGGGAAGAGGGAGGGGCCCACAGTTAAAAGACTCTAGAGCAATTTCTCAGTGCCAGAATCTGCTGTATACAAGACAAAAGCAGGCTTTCAACAGATGCTGCATACATGTATGCCTGTGCAAAAGGCATCCTACAATTTCAGCTGTACCAAAAAAATTCATAATTAGTGGGCATCTGTTATTTACCTTTCGTATTACTGAGCAGTTAGATATATTTTCATTTTCCTTGAATTTTGGTCCCACTTTTAGATTTCATTTATTCCTCACTACTTCTATTTTTATGTATTTATAATAAAAACTTAAAGAACCTTTTTTAGTATTTCTCTTTGGGGAGTTCTGGCGGTCATAGTGATGGGCACAAAATTTTACACCAAATATTAAACAAGTGTAGTGTCCACATCTAGTAAGATCACTAGTTGCTTAGTCCTATATAGATGATTAGTGAAACAAGATTCATATCGGAAGGTTATAAAAGAGCTGAGTATGTTAATAAAAATACACATATAAACCTAATCTATGATTTGTCAATTTCTTCTCCTGGTCACAATCCTTAGAACCTTTTGGTGATTAAAAGGAGCAAAGCAGCATGAATAAAGCTGGATGGATGTAACAAAAGTTTAAAAAGTGGCAACAAAATGTTTCCTTTAAAAACCTGGCCATCTCATGAGTTACTATTGCATTGTAAGACACAGAGAGAAAGGAAAGTCACTGCTTCTTTAATCTTTCTTGGACAACAGATGAAGCTTTAAGATTCGAATTTAATTCACAAAACCTCAATAATATCCCTGAGGAAGACCATGTCACAAACTGGTCAAGTAGCCTTCTTTATCTGCTGTGTTGACCAATTTCAGGATGTCCCATGAGTTTCAAGCAGCTGAAGAGCAATGCCCATACCATAGCTGCATCCCCAGTTGAGGGAACTCTTCATTCTTACAACTCAGATGGCTCCTTGGCACAATATCTCAGAGGCCTCTAGGTGTGAAAGGGCCTGGTTTGGAAGGAGCAGAACAAAGAGGGACAAACTTGCATAAGAAAGGGAGAGGAATTCTGAGTTTTTTGGGGCAGCTTGAGAATGGGGTAGGGAACCAAAAGGAAAGAGAAAGGTAGCAAACAAGGGACCACGGAGCTCCCCCAGGCAGAGACTGGCCGGTATCTCCTCACCTGGTGAAGCATCTCACGCTCAGTTTTATGTTCGTGCCTAGCCTGGGCTACACTGCAACCTCATCCCATGTCAGTGGGTCTGCTTTGTGCAGTGGCTTTGTGTTGGGGGTTGCTTTAGGGAAATCAGGGCTTTCCTGGTGGCTCAGAAGGTAAAGAATCTGCCCGCAATGCAGGAGACCCAGGTTCAATCCCTGGGTCAGGAAGATCTCCTGGAGGAGAGCATGGCTACTCACTCCAGTATTCTTGCCTGGAGAATCCCATGGACAGAGGAGCTGGCGGGCTACAGTCCAGAGGGTCACAGAGAGTAAAACAAGATTTAGTGACTAATACTTTCTCTACTTTCATTCAGGGAAATCAAGAGAGGGTGGCCGGCAGGGGAGGGCAGTCGAGCACAGAATTTAGAAGCGGGGTGATTAAGAACTGGCTGCACCAGGGACCAATCCAAGGACTCCTGCTCATCTGCAGCAGGGGCCTCTAGGCGTCCCGCCCAGAGTGGCCTGGTACCATTTTAGTTTAAAGAAAAGGGCAACCCCCTAAGGCAGTCGGTTATGAGGATGCCTAAGCCTCAGGGCTTGAAAGGAAAGGAAAGAACCCGAGAACTTTGTCTCAAAGGGAGTGCCAGCATCACTGTTTAAAGAAGCATCCACCCCAGAAAAGAGAGCCCCAAATGCTGGCCTGCTTCTTTAATTCATGGTGGTAAAACCGTAAGCACATCAGTGGAGAAAAGGAGATGCGGGAGGCTCGCTGTGAGCACAGTGCTCACAGAACTGGTCCCTGGAGACGCACCTGCAGGGAGAACGCCCGCAGAGCGGGAATTGGGATCAACGCGGCCATGAAGAAGGCTGTGACGTTGCTGATGGAGGTGAGGGCCACGCTGGCTCCCGTGCGCTTGAGGCACTCCCCGGTCCTGTCCTGAGAAAGAGAAACCACAGTGCTGGGAGCTGCAAGGTGGGGCCTCAGACAACAAGTTGTCTGAACAATTAACAATTCAAATAAGTGGCAAAAGAAGAGAACTAGTATTTTACAATGCTTATGTGAGGGGACATCTCTGCCTTTCTCTCTAACACCAACCCTGAAAACCTATCTATCTATAGGCATGTGTTGTTCATGGTCATTTCTACCCAAAGCACAACACTGCATGATAATGATTTGAGTAAATTTTTAATATGATTAAAAAGGGGCAAGGAGAAATGAGAATAAGGTGACCAAAAAACTCAAAGAAACAAATGTGCACTCTGGAACAAGTGTCCTAAGATTCTTCTAACTTACTTATTTACAGGCAGTAATGTATCTTCTGACTTGGGACTGAAATAGTTACTGGGCCAGAGTGAGAAAAGGCAAAGGACAAACACTCAAGAACACAGAGGGATTTCTGCTCTCCTCAAAGCTTTCTTCTTTTGTTTTTCTATTACCTCAAAAGGAATTCTTTTATTCTGTCCCGTTTCACTAAATGCATGCGCCAGAAGAAAGACATCATCCACACCAACGCCAAGAGCAAGAAATGGCAAAACCTGTAGTGGAAACACAGCACAGTGACATTAGACAAACGAGGTCCAATTCTGAGAATCCTAAAGCCATTTAAAACATTGCCACCAGCACCCCTAGTAGTTGCCCAAAGGATAGCTTACATGAACTCATGAAAAACTTACTTTTATCTGATAGTTAAATCCCCATATGTAGAAGTTGTAGCTCATAGTAGATCTTGTACATTACTAAGTTCCATGTATAATAATTTTTTAAGTTAATAAATGAAACAGAATCTAACTCATTTAAAGCAGTGATTCTCAGAGCGTGAGCCCTAGACCAGCATTGATAGGAGCTGGCTAGCCACCGCTACCCTAGATGGGCTGCATTAGAAATTCTGGCAATGGGGCCCAGCAATTAGGTTGCATAAGCCCTCCAGGTGATGCTAATGCACATTCAAGATTAAAACCCACTGCTCGAATACATAATATAAATTCCACTGATAAATGAGGCACCTCTGACTAATCAACAAGCCCATTCAGACCTGCCCACTGTCAAGCGGTCTATTTAGAGACAGCACTCTCTGAGGAATGGGGCATCCAAGCGAAAAAAGCCTGGAAGACCCTATAGGTGATACGGACACACAGGAGGCCAAGTAGGCCAAGCCTGGAGAGGGGTGTTTGTCAATGAACAGTGGACGATGGCTCCTTTAGTACCTGAGTTGTTGCAGCATTAAAGGAAATCCCGATCAATGAGCACAGGCCCAATCCTGCAGCCACTGACAGTGCAACCAACAGGACGCCAGCCAGCCCCACGGCACCCTGGGACTTGGAGCAGTCCCAGCGCAGCATGGTTAAACAGGCATAGGCAAGCTGCAAGCAGAACAGTTGGGGCAGGGGTTGGGGGGGAGGTGAAGGAATGAAGGGGAATTGGAGGAGGGGGGAGAGGGAGGGGGAGACACAAAACAAAAGCCAAACATTAGAATGTATAAAGATTCTAATGTTTTCCCCCACCCATCACCCCAAATCAAAAGGTAGAACTTATTAAATCCCAACAACAACAAAAATTTACATTACAGACATCACACGAAATGATACAAGTCAAAGATGGGCAAACTGCAAATGGTAATAAATGCTTTACATGACCACTTTCTAAACCGTTATGAAGCCGAGCTCTCACTGTCTTGGATGCACGTGTGTGTTAAGAGCAGTTAAAAAGCAGGGGCAGTCATGAAAAGGTAAAAACTGAAAAACAAAACCAACCCCCTCCTCCCCCGAAGAAGTGAATTGACTGTGTGTTACCATCAGTAAATAGCCGCTGGCCACTCGGATGACGCTGACATCAGAGAAGGACTTGAGGATGTCATCCAGGGTCGTCGTGGTAAAGGAAAGCACCTTCTGAGTGGAGTTCTGAGCAACACTCTGATGAACCACCTGTGGAGAAATTCCCAGATGGGATTTAAGCTGCAATGAGCTTCAAGAGCACGGACTTCAAGTGACATGTCCCCTTTGCCTAACCTCCACTACTTCTGGATGCCTTAAAAAGAGTTCTACATGATTGGTATTTGGACTTGGATTAACATGAAATGACCTGGGCGCAAGACAGTGAAGGCTATTGCTAATCAAGTGAGAACGTGGAGCTGCAGTAAGCTAGTGAGCCTGTGTAATTGAAGTTCACTCTGAGAGCTCTATTTACTCTGCGTCTGAGATTGCTATTCTCCTCTCCATAACTCCACAACTGATCTGCGGGTCCATCAGTTTCCCCCTAATCCAAAACAACTCATTCTTATGGGCACTCCTCCCCCACCCCGCCCCTTTCATTTGCTGGCCACTTTTAAAAGGTCACATGCAGCTCAGTGGAGGTCACTGCTTGGGAAACAAAGGCCAGCTCCTGTCACATGACCTAACCAAGGGGACTGCAGCTGTGAACAGATTCTATGCCTTGCTAATGTTTTCCAGACACCTTTTCTTGCTAACCAAGTGTTTTTTTAAACTCTGTTATGCCTCAGCTCTGGGGTTCACAACTGGTTCCTCACAATGTTTCAGGGCACTGCAGTTAGAATTAGCATCACCCAGATAGGAAGATTTTCAGTAGAAAGAAAAGGAAAAAGTTCTCATCCCACCAGATTCCCAGAATTACAATCTACTATGAAAATAAATGAGAATGTAAACAATGTTTTAAAAAACATGAAAATGAAGTACTTCGTAACTAAGGGGTTTGTACTAAGGTTCAACGGGCATCAGAACACCAGCCGTATACCTCCACATACGTCCTCTGCCAAGCCTCCAGGATGGCCGCTGCTTTGTCCTCATTCCAGTTGATGTGCGAGACATACTCATAACCCTTGAAGTGTTCATACATTTGCTTGGGAGTCATTAACTGAAACATGGTCTGCAGAGCATGGGCACTGTGATGGGGTGGAAAAGCCACAACATGAGCATCCCCGGGGAGCAGCTCTCACTGTGCAAAATCCCCACCCAGCACCCGTGACTCACCGCAGCCATCCAGTCCTACGTGAGCACGTTTCCATTAAAATGGGACCTGGATGGTTATTTTATTTAATAGATTGATGTACCATATTAAAGGTGTAACCTTACAAACCTTTTACAGATATACCCCCAAATTAAATTAATAGGCAATTTCCTTTCTCAGTTTCTATTCAATGAAACAGGAAGGGTAGGGGAGTAGATAGCTTGACCAGATATGCTGGGCTCAGCGTTGCATGCTTGCTTGTGCAGAAATCCCAGACGACGGCTCTCTCGAGGGAGAAATCTCAGACGGAGTGCCTGACACTTGACGGAGCGGAGTCCATAAGTGCACAGAGGATAATTCTCATTTAGCCGTCAATTGCTGGTCTTTCCTTTTTACAGTCTGTGACAGGGTTCAGCTCATATCACTTAACTCCACATGGTATGACCAGTCCCTCTTGCCTACTTTATATTTTCCCCAATTTTCTATGTAGTAGGTAGATCTTCTAAAACTCTATACTCACTCACTATGGTCTTGATGAAAATGATAAACCTGTTTTTGAAAGTCACCCCAGAAGGTGACTTTTTGAGCTGGTCTGGTCACTAATATTTTCTAATATTCGATTACACCAGACAGCTAGCTAGGAGAACAGTTAAGTATTAATACAAACACACTTGCAGATGTCAGAAGAGAAGTGGTCTCTGAGGAGAGAGCAGGCGGCTTGGGTCTTCCGTGCTGGATTACCTGACAAGCTTCCCAGTGCTGTTCTTCACCGTGCCACCCACAATCAGTTCCTCCTGCCAGTGCATATACTTTCTGGATAATCCATGACACCCACCATTCAAAACAAGGGCCATATCAAGAGGCTGAAATAAACAGACAGCCACATAATTACAGGAATTAGTAGGCAGGTCACATGCCTTGTTAAAATCCAGTGCATTAAGGGCTTGTTTGTTTCAGTGAGAACATTAATAACAAGGCTAATGAGAGGCGTATGGCAAATCTTACAGCAAAATTTAGCTCTTTAAACAAACTTAGTTCCACAGACCAAAAAAGTTGAGAGCAAAATCTTAAAAACAAGAGAACTAAAAATGGGGGCAAATATCAAGTTTTTCTCCCTCCCTCTCCTGAGGAGAACGCAATGGCTGTACTTACTTTGGTTGTATTTTTGTTGGGGGCTGTGGCGGGACAGTCTGGATCAGCTGGATTGAGGCAGGGCCGGTCCATGTAACCATGACCAACTTCAGCCTTATTCAGCATTTCCTCCCAGCTGTCCACTTGATAGTTTATTTTCTTTAACTCTTCTAGGAATTCCAAAGGGTCAAAGTTTGTCCACTGCAAAGGAGGCTTACCTCTGTGAAAGAAATTAGGAGGTGAGACAATGAAAAAGAGGCTTCTAAGCCCTGAGTAAAATAACCAGACTGAATCCAGATTACATCTGAATTGTACGATGCTTTGTGGGGATACGACTATAATTCTGGGACCCTGGAACAAAAATGAAATGCTCCTTTTCAGTATGCTGCTATGCTGTGCTTAGTCACTCAGTCGTATCCAACTCTTTGTGATCCTATGGACTGCAGCCCTCCAGGCTCCTTTGTCTATGGAGATTCTCCAAGCAAGAATACTGGAGTGGGTTGCCATGCCCTCCTCCAGGGGATCTTCCCAACCCAGGGATGGAACCCAGGTTATCTCCCATTGCAGGCGGATTCTTTATGGGCGGAGCCACCAGGGAAGCCCAAGAACACTGGAGTGGGCAGCCTATCCCTTTTCCAGGTGAACTTCCCGACCCAGGAATTGAACCGGGGTCTCTTGCATTGCAGGCGGATGCTTTATCAGCTAAGCTACCAGGGAATCCTCCTTTCCAGTATCCCTATATGCAAACCTATATCGGGAAAATAATTCACGAATGGACATGGCAAGCAGAAAGCTTATAAATTAACAAAAACATTAAAGAATCTTTACTTGCTTATACAGGATATTTAATACCTAAAAACAAAATTAGCCAAATGGGTGCTCCGAAGCAGAAGACTGAAACCCAAAATTCAGGGGGGAGGGGAGGTGGGGAGGAAATCACAAAGTCAAATTAGCATTTGCCAGCCTAATAAATGCTTTGTAAATGTCATCAATAAAAATATTTGATCTCCATTACCTTTAATAATCCCATACTTATGAGTGCTCTCTGACAGCCCAGCAGTCAACCCCACAAGACCCCTGCTGCCTCTGCCATCACCGCCATGAAGGACACTTCCCTCCACACTCACTTTTGAATTTGTGCTGTTGACAGACCAGAAAGGCTTTTGGCTGCCTGTTATGTGGTTCAAACCACACTGTAGCTGCTCAACCAGGCTGAAGTCATTATTCAGAATCTCCCAACCAGAAAACATAAAACCCCTTATTTCCCATCTAAAACTGTACACTGAAGGTCAGGGTATGGCCATTGCAAATTGCTTTTGCAGATATGTGCAAGCTAGAAGAGAAACAATAACCCAAGCACTAACTCTTGCATAATTAACTGAAAATGTCTACATTAATTAACAATTATTCCTTAAATGATGTGGTATACATAATATTCAACTGTGAAGCCTCCCTTACCATGGCCTTCAAAGATAGTAGGTTTCTCTCTTAAATGTCATTAATGTGATCCAAAGAAAGGTTAGCATTTCACTTAACAGGAAGATCTTAACCTTTAACATGAACCCATTAATAAATTCTCTCCTTAAAAAATAAGCTAAACCTATGTAAATGCTAGGTCTGCAAAACTGCAAACATTTTAAAGAGTTAAAAATCACACATACTCTGAAATAATTTGCATTTTATTTGCATATAAATAGGCTGGTAAAAGTGAATGAAATTTAATGATGCCTACAGAACTTTTTTTGAAAAGAGGAAAAACATTCTGCCCTCTCCCCCAGCTATTCACTCAAAACATGCACATGGAATTTCAATGTTTTTATTCAAAACTAAAATAGAATAAGCAATGATAAAGTAACATGAGAAAGATTCTAGGGTTTAGAAATCACAGAGATCAGAAAATAAGATCACACACTTACAGTAGGTATGCCGTCCCAGACTGTAACTTCGCCCCTTCCCAGAAGCAATCCAAAGGTGTAATAATTAAACAAGGGTAAAGATACTCTATTATCTGTCAAAGTTGAAAAGAACAGGCCATGCATTATGCTAATGTATACTACTGGGCTATTTGAGAATTTTTTGCAAACAAAAAGAAAATATATACCTGATCCATGTAACCTGTTTCTGTGATAAGTTCTCCAGATTTATAACACAAATGTTCCAATTTCCACTGCCTATAAAATAAAAAGCAGAGACAAATATTTCTTGTAATAAAGGAAATCTGTGCAAAATCAGAACTACAGAATGTACAGAAAGAACTCCAATTTTGATCACTTTTCAGTATCTGTCAAAATGAGCAGAGCTTTGCCAAACAGATTCAACAAGCTTACTTTAATGAATAGATAATACACAACTGTAATTAACATGTGGGGTGTTTATGTAAATGAATGCTACCAAAGTACTTGAAAAGTCTTGTTTTCTTAAGTGTTCTCCCAATAATCTTGTTTACACCATTAACCTGCTTTTCCACATACATTAAACAACTCTGGGGCAGATAATTCAGACCTGAATTGTCAGAAATTCAAAATAGGTGGGGACTAAATTAGTGAAGTTCATTGACTGGATGAGCAAGCTCTGGGAGTAGATGATGGACAGAGAAGCCTGTCATGCTGCAGTCCACGGTAATGTCCTTATTAACAGTGTTCAAAATGAATGTTTCTCCTCTTAACCACAAATGTAAACAACATTTCCAGGTAGATTGGTTTCCCACTTTACATTCTTCTATTCTTGTCCTACAGAAATTATATTAAATATACTGATCAACAAATACCTCTATTAACTATCATCTGTCTATTATAGAGTTTTGTTATCCCTAAAAGAGTGCTAAATAAACCCAGACCTTTTCCCCAAGTGTATCAGGGAAATAAGTCCAATTTGGAAAAAGAGAAAACTAGGAAACGGTAATGATGAGAATTCCAAGTAAAGAAAAACATATATAAAACTCCCTCTAGACTGCTCTATTTCATTGAGCTCCTTTTTCTCTCTTATACTAGTTACCTAAAAGGGCATTCTGGACTTTGCCCTCTTCCTTATGGAAACTTCCCATATATCTCAGCGCCTTGCTGAAATGCCACCTTTCTGCTAAGCTTTCTTTGATCAGTCCCATTGAAAGTGACCCCTTTCTCTTGAACCCCAGAACAGTGCCCTCCTTGTTGACAAGAGCACCTGCAGGAGAGACTGCCTGTGTTTGCTCCGTACCTGCTTCTCTGTATTGTCTTTCCTCTGCCTAACTATAGGCTGTCAGCTCCGAAGAGCAGTGCCCAACTCACCCAACCATCCATCCACCTACCACTCATCCATCTATACATATACTTACATTTTAATTCCACGCAGCACAACACGTACTATCTAGCACCAGTAGGTTCTCAACATCACTTATCAACTCTTTCTTACACTTGCTTGAGAAGGGCATGGCTATGCTTCAGAAAATCCACTTGGCTTAGAGTCAGAAGAAAGGGTTTGAAACCTGGCACTACTATTTGATAACTATTTGAACTCAGACAAATGCTTTAATTAATCAAATTCTAGTTTTTTCACCTAAAAAAAAATGAAATAGGTTGAATGAGGTATTCTTTAAAGTTCAGGTCAATGCATAAAAGTTCTCTGGTTCCATTGTTGTGTAAGATGGTGATTTCATTGTACAGATGCTCCCACCTTCTCCTTAAGTGTGTAAGGGACAAGCCCTCTTAAGGCAGGGTCCCGTTTTATTAGGAATGCTTTGGGTATGCTTACAGCAGCCCTGGGACACCCATTTCCAGGTTCTTTATGGGCCTCCACTTGCAAGCCCTGCAAAACTGCACTGGTTGATTGCTTCCCCGACAGCACTCCTTACAGACTGAGAGGGCTGTGCTGAGAAGAGTGAAGATGGGCTCTCGGGCCAAGTCTGCCTGACAACAGCACTAAAACCCCTCCTTCCCTTTTCCAGAGCCCTTCCAGACGTCCACGCACCTGATCTTGTTCTGGTAACCTCCTGAGAAGAAGAGCGCATATATGATCACAAACTTAGTTCACAGATGAGGAAATAAAGGTATGCCAAAGACAGATGACTTGTCCTACACTGGGGCCTGAGGACTTGATCTCCAGCTGTGTGGGTTTTACAGTCAATCCAATTAAGACCATGGAACTTGGAGGTTACAGTAGGAGGGACGAGTACAGATTTTGGTTTTACTCTCCACCCTTCATTCTCTTTGGACAATGAATATATCTACCCTGCTGCTTCCTCTTCTCTCCTAGGAGAAACTGTACTTGCTAAGCACTCAGTTTAGAGGTGTTTGATGATGGGCAGGGGCGGGGGGGAGGATAAAGTTAGGTGAATGCCAACCCAGAGGTATTTTCAGTTCTAGGAGAAGATTCAGTTTAAATTCAGCAATCCAAGCAGTTACTTAGTCAAGCAACTCCAAGTGCCTGCTCTGATTTAAGTGCTGAGGTACAAGAATGGATAAGATGTGGTCCCTACACTCTGATCTAAGTGTTGGGGTATAAGATTCGATAGGACGTAGTCCCTACACTCTGTTTAGATAGGTAAGAAAAACGACTGGTGGTTTCATTCCAGAACTCTTCTTACGCTTTTACTACATCCACAGCATTGCTAAATCAGCTACAAAGTTGAAGGGCAGTATTTTGCAAAGGTGTGTTAATCCACCTTACTCTGCCTACCTGTCCCCAGGAATTCATCACAGTACTTCAAACTATTTTTTTGTTGTTTTTGGTAACACACACCAACTGTTCACATCTGTACTGAATACAAAGTAATGAGAAGTAACTTTCTTATTCTTTGTGAATTGACAAAAATGTAACTGGTCCAGAAATATCTAAAATAGTGAAACATCTTTGGAATGGGTAGGCAGCCACCCAAATGGCTGTTTGAAGGACCATACTCATTTGGGTAGAGTGCCAAGATACTTACTGAAAATACATTGTAAAGTAATGTAATTCATATGTTAACTAAACTCTAGAGACAAATCAAGACTTTAAAAATCATTTCACTGGAAAACTATCTGAACTAACTAACACTCCAGGTGTACTTCCAGAGCAACTTTATTGACTAAAACAAAGGAGTCTAAAGGCAGCATGCTCTCCCCACCACCTTACCTGTTATACATATATACATGGACCCGGCTGGCCTGGAGCGCCGAGTCCAGGTGCTGTCGGAGCGCTTCTGTGGTCAGGACGTTAGCACCTTCTTCCTTGGGGGTCTGAATCATGAGTTGAGGATTAAACATAGCCTCTTCTCCAATCTTCTGACGAGTATAATTTAATTCACGACTTACTCGTCCACCAACTGGTAAACATGTAGAGGTTTCAATTAGAACAGCAAAATCCCCAAATTCACATTCCATTATCTCATTAAAAGGAGCAGAGTACGTGATAAATGAGCTCTGGTCATGAAGATGTATGGCTGATGTTAGAGGAGTAACGTTCACTTTATTATGATTGGCAATGTGAACTCTACCAATAACAAACATATTAAAAATACTCACTAAACCTATTAACAATGGTCCTGCCTGTCACATACGCAAACCTAATGCATGCGTGCTTTGTGCACCTTCTAACTAATACACCATATGTATAAGGGGGAGGGGGAAGGAAAACTTGAGACACCTTTTCCTTGCAGACCAGACCAAATACCCCTGTTACAATTTCTTTCACTTGTATAAACAATGTGGCCCTGCAGTGCATTTCAAGATAAATGGCTTCAATTTACACTCTTCTCCTAAATAATCTGGCAAAGGTAACAAGGAAATGTTTCTCCTTGTTGGAAAAAGAAATAAGGAAAGGTGGCAAATGTGTATTTAGCACAAAACTTGCCAGGAGAAAATAAATAATGTGATTCATGTCAGATGCACAAGGGGAAATCCCACTTGAGAGGAACCACATGGATCCGCCATGGCTGTCTTGGGAGGCCCTGGAACCTGCTCTCTCAGACTCACGTGTTCAGCATCCAGAAAGGACAGGTGTCAGGTTCTGAGTCACCTGGGGGTGGGCTGCCTGTGTTCTGGAAGCTTCCCTAGTAAGTCTGAACCCCCACCCCAGAATCTCCAGCAAGCAGCCACGGCTGGGCATGAGAAAAGCCAGCACGATGAAGCTCAAGTAACGCTGTTACTAAAAACTGCTTGTCTTCTTCCTCAGGTCCTAGGTTATACTTCAGTTAGGGCTTTAGAACATGCCGAGCTCAGGATGCTGCAACATATGGCAGAAGGGACTTTCACTTCCCAATGGGGCTGTGTGCGCAGATGGGCCGTGGGCATGGATGGGCGCTATGAGAAGAAGCTCTGAAGAGGCTGCTTTGATTCAACATGGGTAAGTCAGGGCTTTGAGGGAAGGCCCGCAGGGGCAGCAAACGTAAGAGAATCCTGGAGCACCCACACGCTCCAGTTCCTACAGGCACTGTAAGCTGAATGTTTACTGAAAAGCAGGCCTTCAGCTATCTTTCAGAAAGAACCCTCAAGGATCACCTCAGTTTTCCCACGAGGAGAAATCCCTTTTCTTCAAGTTTAGTATTCAAGGACATAAACATTTGGTTTGAGCAAGTAAATAAGTACTGGGAACAGCGGGTTGTTTAGTTCTCTTGGCATATTTTATAAACAAGAGAGCAGGATAAAAAGCAAATAATGCCCTCATTAGGAAAACTAGTCCAGATTTGCAGACTGGCAGGGTCATCTGTGCAGGTTCACGCAGATGGCCAAGGCCACCGCAGTACTCTATGAGGTGAGGTTGAACATACTGTGTGTGTTTGAGAGGGAAGAGGAAGGGGGAGGGGAGGTTAAGTGGGAAGCGGTGGTTGGGAGAAGAGAGGGGGAGAGAGAGGGAGGGGAAGAGATAGAGAAATGATCAGTTGGCTATAGAAACAACTTAGATGCTGTAGAAAATTTTGATAAATGCCCAGGGAATTATTGAGGCCCTAGCAATAAATGCAGTTAAAGACCATAGGAAAACCTAGGAAACAACTTGCAATAGAGGAAGAATTTACATAATGCCACAGGCCTTCTCAGGATCCTCCACTAAAGCTGCCTGCAGGCAGGGTCTGGCTCCTTCTGGCAGGAATCACTATGCATTATTTCAACCAATTAGCTAGTGAACTAAATTGCACTCAATCCACGTTCTCCAGAGATAGAAAAGCTGTTTGAGGCCAAAAAAAAAAAAAAAAAAAAAAAAGCCAATTACTAGTCCAGAGGTCACTTCAGAAAACCACAGAGTTGCACACCAAGGAGCTCCAAATAGCCTTTTCCAAAAAAAAGCAAGCTCAGTCCCTTCCTTTTCTCTGGACATAAGACATCAATGCCCCACACATATCAATCATTTATATTTCTACCTGCCTCCTTAAACATTGGCATAGTACATGATTTCTCATTCTGTTTACAAAGTTGTAGTACTTGCTTTACCTTTACTGAAGCTTAAAATGTCACCTGAGTTAAAACCATGCGGTAAAAACAAACAACATCAAAGTGGGACCACAGACATTCCACCCCCACCCCGGCCCCCACCCACCACCCCGGCCAAGAAGCTGCCTGTAACTATAACCAATACAGTGATGACCTGAGAGGAGTGCACACAAAAATAAAAATCGAATGCAAGATTCATGCTGCTAAGAACTTAAAACTCTTCTAGACGAACCTGATAATGGATCAATTAATTTATCACAGTTGGTTTCAGAAATGATGCTATTTCCTACAAGGTAGGAATTATATAACACCATCTTTTCAGAATTTTTAAGATGTCTATTTAACACCTACATTTTAATAAAGGGGTATACTTGTCATATCTATAGACTTTTTGCTAGTCCACTTCTTTGCTCTAGTGATAAATATGAATATTTCACTAATGTGACAACCAGTTTCAACCAATACTATTCTCACTGGCAGATTTAACAACTAGAGGTGAAGGACTGAATTCTAAAGTTTCCTCAACCGGCTATGCTATGTCCTACTTTTGAGTACTGTTAAATTATTTTTCCATATTATGTGACCTTATTTTACTTAATACTTCATCTTACACAAACAAATATGAATGTTTTTGAAAAACTATTTAGTAACTTTTTAAAAAGTTTAGTTGATACCCACTTGCTTTGATAAATAGTTGTACTATAAACCATTCAGCCAGGGGTCAAGTGCTGTGTGCTACACACCGGGGTGTGTGGTGGCTAAGACAATTCCAAGAGGCTCTCTGGCCAGTGAAGCAAAGAGGCAGTACACAAGCAAACTGATGTGTGGTAGCTTCATGGCATGACAAGTACCAAGGAGGAAATCAAGAAGGGGATGCCCTGTGAGTTACTGGGTGGTGGAGAGCAGGGGAAGGGCCAATTCAGATGGAGTTGCCAGGGAAGACCTAGAAGGAAGAACTGCTGATGTTGATGTGGAAGAGCTGGGGGAACAGCATTCTGGCCAGAAGAACCAGCAATCACAAAGTCCTCAGGTGTGCCTTGCCGCCTTGCCGTGGGGAGAGAAAGAAGACAAGAATGGCTGGAGCTTGGTGAGACCATGACCTGATCACTCACTTGGTTGCTCTGGCAGACTGAGCTCCTTCTCGGGTGAACCTGTGTCATAAACCGCACGGCGTTCACATGGTCTTACGTTAGTATTCAGTCAAAGCACCCTGGAAGAAGCTACCAGAAACAGAAGCCCCTCTGGACAGGGCAGTTTTATGGACTTACTGACTTTTGCTCCTCTAGCAAATGCCTATCCTAAAATCACAGCTCAGTGACGGTCCCTGAGATGATCCTTGTCTTCCTATCTTGGTCAGCATGCACAAGTGTGGAGCTGTGGTCTCAGGAAGCCATTTCAGGTGACCGAAATTACAGGTGTGGTATGGGGGACATGTTTTGCTCCCTTCTCTTTACCATCGTCAAGGTCAAAGTCCTTCATTATTACTTAAAAAATCTCATATTTGTGCAATACTGCATAGTCATTTTTGACTACTGAGCAGAATGACCCATAAGATCCATCATTTGTCATATAGATGTGGGGATACAGCCATGTGAACATGGTTATTACCATGCGGTGGTTTATGAATAATGTTTACCTGCTTCCCTTTGCGGGGGGAGGTTTATCTCTATTTCTTAATCCTTCTGCAAAGAACACATAAAATTAAGACTCCCATGCAACAAAAAGAGAAAAATACCAAAGCTACTTGACAAGCACCTGAATTAAAAGTAAACTCAATGCAAGAATATTATGCACCTCTATCACAGTCTGAAGTCCTCTCAATTTTTCCTTCTCCTAAACTCAACAAAGCAACAAAATAACAACTGAGCTTTTTGAACAAGACTCAGGAAAACTGATACTGAGGATCCTGGGACACAATAAAGTTTCTATGCGTGTGGTGCTTTCCATTTGCAAAGCCCTTCAACACTCATTATTTACTTATCTTTAAACATTTTGCTTAGTGCTGTGCTATGAAGGCAATGGCACCCCACTCCAGTACTCTAGCCTGGAAAATCCCATGGATGGAGGAGCCTGGAAGGCTGCAGTCCATGGGGTCACTAAGAGTTGGACATGACTGAGCAACTTCACTTTCACTTTCCACTTTCATGCATTGGAGAAGGAAATGGCAACCCACTCCAGTGTTCTTGCCTGGAGAATCCCAGCGATGGCGGAGCCTGGTGGGTTGCCATCTATGGGGTCGCACAGGGTCAGACATGACTGAAGCAGCTTAGCAGTAACAGTGCTATGCTTAGTTGCTAAGTCGTGTCTGACTCTTTGAGGACCCCATGGACTGTAGCCTGCCAGGCTCCTCTGTCCATGGGATTTCCCAGGCAAGAATGCTGGAGCAGGCTGCCATTTCTTCTCTGCTTAGTGCTACCCACCCCATCAAGCCGGAGCAAGGTAGGTGGACAGGCGATAGGAACCGAGCTCAGAAGACCTGGGTTCTGAGTCCCAGCCTTGCCACTCAAGGAGCTGAAGTTTGGGATGTAGTTGAGTCTCAGTAACCTTCTCCGTAATGTGGGGTAAAAATGACACTACTAACCTCACAGGATTGTGTGAAGACTGACAATTAGGTGAAGTTTCCCAAACCCTTAACCAGGAGCTGAGCAGCCCTCCATTAGTTTGTCTATTGAAGGGCATATATTGTCACCCATCCTTTACAGAGCAGGAAACACAGCTGCAGAGTTTGGGTGACTTGCCCAAGGTTCCCAGCTGATAGCAAAGGTGGAGTCAACCTTTAACCAACTGCCCTGCAAACCTCAGGGCTTCTGTGCACCAGCCGAGGACATGAGTTGGGGAGTGCCCAATTCCACATACCAGACCACCAATAGAGCTTTTAGAATTACACAGGATGAATAATTACTATCTTTATTTAAAGGAGAGCAATGTTACCTCTCAGATTTTTTACCACCATCAAGGAGATAGTTTTTTTTTTTTTTTCCATAGGACTCCAAGGGCAGCAGTGAACAGGCCCCATTTTCCTGTGGTCCCCAGAGAGGCTGTCTTAGAGGAGCAGAGTGATGAGGGCACACAGCTCTAAGCCTCCTGACCTACAAAGTCTACCATTTCATTTTTCAGAAATCAGAGGCTTAAACCAGTTTTTTCAAAGAAGTGGTGTACAAAGGATCACTTCTGCAAAAAAGTTCTTCATCAAGTTAGGCTGATCCTTCCCTCTCCAAATTCAACTAAGTATAATTTTCCCAGGTGAAGCAGGGCCATCAGATAGGTGGGAAACCCTTCCGCTCAGGGCTCCGGGTCAGTACCCTTCCAGTCCATGGCAGACCTCAGACGTTCCCTGTGATGTTCTGCTGGATCCTTCCTCAGCATGGGCTTTCGCACAGAGCTTAATAAACATCTGTGGCATTCATGCAAAAAGCTTTTGCCAAAAGCGTATTGTAATTCACATAAAGATGTTCTGAAGGACCAACCGAAGTGTTTTTCCCAATAAATTCCAAGTCCTTTCAGGGAGGAACTGTCCGCTGCCCACTCACCTCGGCTCACACTCAGTGTGTCGGATGAATAAATGAATGAACAGCCTCAATACAGAGCCTTGGGAACAGGCAGTCATCTGTATAAGATATTAATTCTCCCCAAAGCCTCAAAAGTCAATCAGTCAAAACAAATGACCCTTTCAGCCTGAAAAGTACCCACTCAGAGTCCAATTAAGAAAATGGGGTCTGTGTATATGCAAGTGGGGCATTTGCATTTGATTAATCCCATGAATTATCTAACAGCCTCTAGACAGATTTTTTCCCCCCTTTAGTTGCTTCAGGTCCTCTTTTAAATCTTGCAATTGGTAATTGTGAGCATGAAAAAGTACAAATCTCTAAAAGAAGAGTGTAACTGTAAAATTATTAGTACCAGCTCATTTTCTAAACTGGAAAAAAATGAAGATTCAGTAATTTGGGCAATGGGCTGAAAACTTCTGGGCTGTGAGTTTCAGTCACTCTTCAACCCATCTCTTTTATTCATGACTAGCCAAATGCTTCTTAAGCTTCTAGGCTGTTGTTTTTTTTTTTTTTTCCTCCTGGTGGGATTGTGCTCTTGGGTATTGCCATGGGAAAATGCTACAGTCATATAGCCCAAAGAGAATCTGTCTTCATGAACAGAGCCCAGTGCCATGAAAACAGCAAAAACAAGACAAGAGCCGGACAGACACATTGCAACGCCTCCCCAGGGACTGCGTCGGGGGACGAGGAGGGCCAAGTGCTGTGGTAGCAGCAGCTCTGAGCATGCGCCTACTACTAGCCCCCCACACCAGCTGTTTGTGGTGCCATCTGTTCCCACCCGGGCTGCTTCCTCTGAATGGCTTTCCTGAAGCCTCCCGCTCGCCCTGTCGGACACGATCAGGTCAGCCCAGCGCTCTGCCCACACTGGACCTGCTGCGTGCACTGCCCCACCCCCCACCCAGTATTTCTTACAGGGCCACCAATTCCCAAGATGACACTGCGTCTGTCAGGAGGCCCGTTCTTCACTGGTCTCTTGCTGCTGCAGTAAATGAGGGCTGCGGTCAACCCCACCTAAGAGGGGCCGAGTGAAGTCAAGCCTGCAGAGCTCAAGATGTCCTTGGCTTCCAGCAGAATGTGGCAGAGTGGAGCCTGGCTCTATCTCTAAGTGCATACTTGCCCAGCTGTGAACTGTCCCAGGCCCTACAGTGATTTCCCCCGACTGCTCAAATGCTACTGCAGGCAGATGTAAACCCCAGGCCCATCCTTCTGCAGGAGCTGAGCAAGCCCAGGAGGGTCCGACACAGAGTGGCATGTTTGCTCAGAGGCAATGCTGGACCGGGAAGAAGAATCAGGGACCAAAGACAACCCGTTGTTATCAAGTTCTAAGTTCTCAGTTTAAGTCCTCCTAATATCTTCATTTAAAAAAATAAAAATACAAAGCAACTGAACAACAACAAAACTGAATGCCTTTGCAAAGCTGCAGGCTCTCTATCTAGCATTCAGGCTGTTGCATAACATTAACCCCAGTTCCCTTCTCCCGGGCTTCTGTGAGGCTGACATCACCTCTCTGCTCTGAACAGTCTCCTTGCCATTATCCAGCCTGAGCTTCTTTTCACTGGCCTCCTACTTGAGCAGCTTGGGGTGGGGGAGACGATATGAGTCCCCATCTTCGCACAGAGGCTCCCTGGTCCCTGTGGAATTCCATCTCCTGCACTGACCCTTCCCTCTTGCATCTGTGTGGGGAGACGCACGTCATTGGGGGCCACTTTCATGATTGTGTTGCCATCAGGATTAGCTGGATTAGGGGCCCGATGCATAAGGACCCCCTGGTGCTGTGAGGAAGTTTCATCACTAGGTCAGCATGGTGTGAACTATATTCTGTCACCACCACCACTCCCTACAGCCACCAACTGAAAAGTGGGGCTGCGGGGAGGTGGCAGAAAAAATGCTTCCAGGGCAAAACTGCCTCAACTCCTCTTAGCAATAAAGTCCCTTGGGGTACATTTCAAAGGACATGAACTACTGAAGACTGTCTCCTTTTTAAAATAAGAAACCTTCCCAATTCTTTTCCTATCCATAAAGAATTTCGTGGGTCTCCCAGTGGCAGTAGGTGGAATGTCACTGAGCAGAGCTACCAAGGGAGCATTTCTTCCAGCCCTTTGCTAAAACCAGTCAAGCAGCCTGGGAAGAGAGAGTGTTGTAACCTTACTATGCTCAAGGTGAACAAACACCTCCATGGTGGTCAATTCTCATTCTTCTAGAGATGCTTGCACTAGCTCTCCCAGGGAGGAGGGGAGGCTTCCCCATTTAATCTGAAGGAAAACACCATGGACACAAGTAGTGGATGGAATCAGGGGTGGGGCAAGCCAGGGGAAATGAGAGGATGGGGGACGAAACCAAGAGCACAACTCTTAAACTCCTTTTAAAAACTTTCACTGACAGAAAAGTTTTCTTCCCGTGAAATCATCTGGCCCATTCACCTACCCAAACCTCCCATCCTGGCCGCCACCACGCCTGTGGACCCTGCATGAAGTAAATACAATTTGTAGAGAAAGTAATGGGATTTCTGCAAGTGTGTGTGAGTGTGTGCGTGTGTTTTATAGAACAGTCCTTCTTGCACAGAACCAGGCTGTTCCATCAAAGCCGTATCTGTTATATTTCTGTCTTTCTCTTCTGTTTGGTGTATTCACCAACAAGAGAAAAGGAGGTAAGCTTTGGCGGCCCTGACCTGCAGCTGGAACACAATACTTTCGCACAGCCCTGCCGACCCCTGACATAAATTTTACACCGCAGCTGGCATTTACACACTCAGCATTACCATATGTATAGCTGCTCGGTGCTAATTATGCTAATCACCTGTCTAACTCGCTGCTGCGAAAAATGGTTGTATTTAGCAGTCCAGTGCCTACCAATGCAGCTTACTGTGTGGCTGAAATGTACATTCAGACGGCCCTGAATGGCAAGATTTTTCCACGTTGCTGGCTACATTCAGGCCTCAGAAAAATTTATTCAAGTCAACTGGTTTCGGTCCGCAACAAAAAAGTTACGAGAAAAAAGTGAGTGTGTTCTTGCCCTAACATTCTGGATCTGCTTGCAAGCAAAATGATAAATCAATTGGTGTGGGAAACAAAAAGGGAGAGAGATTTCTTTTGGAAGCCATGTGAAACTGTAGCCTATTTAAAAAAAAAAAAAAGAAAAAAAAAAGGGTCATCCTATCCCTCAAATCTCTAGAAAGAGCAGTTAATAGATATTTAGCCCTAATCCCAATTCTCTCAAATTGCAAGCTTTGTTTGCAATTAAGCAAGGTATTAAACATGTGCAGCTCTTTTCTGGATCATGTGTGGATTAAAATGATGGTATCATTTTTTTAAATTTATTACAACACTGAATGATTCTCAAGGGGGAAAATCAGGTAAGAGGAAGAATATCTTAAAAGTAGTTTGGGAAAATTCTTGTTTTATCTTTCAAAAAGTTTCTATTTAAAAAGATACTGTGTGATACTTACATCTATTTTGTGAGATTTTCTGGTTTCTCCACTGCAGGAGCAAAGGAAATCAAGGGAGGGAATGGGGGTGGGGAAGATGGGAGAATTCAGAGAAAGAAACAAGAAAAAAAGTGGTTGGGAAGGGAGGGGGGAGGAGGGCAGGAGAGAGTCAAAAAGCCTACATCTTCCTTAATCTCAAAGTTCCTCAAAGTTTTATCATGTTTCTTAAAGCAATTTTCTCAGATCATTCTACAGAATGGATTTATTAAACCAAGGTAATATTATCATAGGTTGTTTCAACAATTCCCAAGCTGAAAGTCCAAGCTGAAACCCCATTTCCTCCTAACCCACAAAACACTTTCCTATTAGTTTTTTAAAACCCTGAGTCTAGTCACTGTAAGCACTGCTTAGTATTTGATTATTTGGGTGTGCAGATCTGTCTAGCCATTACAATTTCCTTGAACTGCCCACAGCACATAAGATACATTCTACTGAAGGGATGGCCTGAAGTGCTTGCTTTCTCACCTCCAAATGATCATAAACAGTAAATTCTTTATTTAAATTTAGAAATTGGGAGCAAACTCGAAGGTCATTCATTTTGCAGTGTAACCTGGGTTACCCCACCCCCACCCCGGCTACAAAAGACCAGAACAGTCTTGTGATAAATCTTAGGTTTACACACAGAAGGTGTACCAACCAGCATAAAGAGATTGTGAAAGAAGCTGGCTTTTCCTTGCAGCAGATAATAAGGGTAAGGCTCATAGTAGCTTGAGGATGCTGCTATGAAGACAATAGCTTTCTTCCTATCAGTTCACCCCACCATTCTGTTCAATTTTATATAAATTTATCTGACCCAATGAAGCAACATTATCCAAGTCACATCTTTCTCTCTTTGGCATCCCAATTCAAGTTGCTTTCCCTTACTTGTCCAACGTATTAACTCATCTAGGTTTTTTGTAGTTTCAAATCTTGACTATGCAGCTAAAAATACAAATGATGGGATCACTACTGTGCTCACTGTAGAAGGCTTACCCCTCTCATTCCCTCTCAGTCTCTCGCTCTTCTTAAACAGGAGGTGGACCACCCTGTCTCATGGCACAGAGGAGTGTTTACATTGCAGTACTTGACTGTGTAATACATCTGGCATTTTTGGGCAGGATTCCTGAGCTAGGGGCCAGAAGCCCTTAAGCAATGATTTAAAAGGAAACAAAAAATCATGCACATTGACTTAACAAAGCCCACTTCCAGCTCCTTTTGTTTACTTTCATATATGCTTCATCAATAACTGAAGACTATCCTGGTTGCTAAATTGCAGAAGTCTACTGTTTTTCATTTATTTTAACTATAATAGATAAAGCTTGTGCTGTGGTATGGAGTTGCTTCTCACTAGCCTTGGCTCCATAGCCAGTGGTGTTTGGGGACTCACATGCAGTGTGGATCATTTGGGCCTACTCACACCTGGGTTTCTGGATTAGAAATAAGGCCCTGCCTCCACATTATAAATCTCTTCAACAACAAACTTGTCACTCATTAGCAGGTACCTGACTGCCCACCAACGAGTTTCCTTAACACATGACAGCTGTTTTTCCAACTACGCTCTAAGCCCCCAGTACAACAAAATGGTCACAGTCTTGAAGGGACTGAGGACAGGAGGCATCTTTCTGTAAACAGAACTCTTAAAACTCTCAACAGTCAAGCAGTTCCTCAATGGCAGCATTCTACTGTTTTGAAAGGCTAGTTATTTCTGTCAAACTTAAAGACATATGGAGAAAAACTGAGATATTGTAGTGAAGGAAATAACAACCCTATATCCAATTAAGAGAAAAAAAATCTAAAAAGTATTACCATAAAGCTCCTAAATGTAGAGTTTAGAAGCAAAGAGTAATAAAAATGCATATACTTTGGTGACCCTGATGATGACTGTGTATTCGAGGTAGGTTTCCACCAAGGAAATCCCAAGGAGCTTCCTCTTTCTGGGCTGCCAGAAATGCCTTCATGAGCAGAGTTGTCTGCATTCCGGGATGTCAACTGAGATTTCTCATGAGGACAGACCATCTAATGCTGCGGCATCAGTCAAAATTTGGATGTGGAAGCCTGTCCGCTTCCATCTCTATCCAGGCTACATGCTACCTTTGGTTCTGATGAGAGTTCCACCCGGGGAACACCTGGGCTGGAATGCCATGGTGTATGTTTCACTTACCATCTCAGAAACACTATGGGGCCCAATTCTTCACATTCATATGGCACATTAAGCACAGGGGACTAGGACTTGTTTCATAGTCCACACATCAGTGGACTCTAAGTGAAAGTGAAGTCGCTCAGTCATGCCCGACTCCTTGCGACCCCATGGATAGTAGCCTGCACCAAGCTCCTCTGTGCAGTGGACTCTAAAGTTACCCCAAAAGCTCATTAAAATGCCATGACTCTTCAATAGGAGAAACACATCTACTGATAAGACCCCATCAAAGAAACAGTCTTGAAACCAACCCTCATACAACCTAAGACCCCTAAAGATGCAGATGGCAGCTCTGCATCTAGCATCTCCCACAGCTGATTTGAAACAATACACTTCCTAATTCCTTCCTGTCAGTTTGTGATTAATCAGATTTACTACCATTTCAGATTTCACACTAGTAATTCCAGAGAGCCACTAGGATTGGATTCAGGCAGTTTATGAATAGGTGGGAAGACGGACAGGTGGGAGGGAGAGAGTAGAGAGGAGGGGAGAAGAGCAAAGATACAGGTGACGGAGGGAGGAAGCAGGATGGAGAAAAGGTTCTGGGAACCGATGAGCAGCAAAGCAAATAACAGTATTTTAATAATAGAATCATTCAATTATGGCAATTATTTAGGGAAGTCTCACATAGCTACAATTCTCTCAACCTTTTTTTTCAATATAGTGTCAAAATAGCGCTGGTAAAATAGTGTATTTTTGCGAAATGGTTTCTATAAAATCTGGTCTCCTTTCAAATAATTTAAACTATTTCCATACTTGTTTTAAAAGCAAAAAAAAAAAAAGTTTAAAATAAAACACTCCCCTCTTCTCAACCAGTTGAATAGATTACTCTTCAGGAGTTAAATCTGGGCAGATTCAGTCCTACTGGTGTGAACAAAGTAGGGGGGCAGCCATATAAACAGTCCCTTCCACTGCTTAACTGTGACCACCACCCCCCCCCCCCCCACAAATAAGAGAAGGAGGGCAGACAAGTTACAGCTCAGCCCGAGTGGACAGAGCTGCAGGGGTCATGGGGAGGTCAGCTTTGAAGGAGAAATCCCAATGAAATATAAACATGGCATTGTGGAAACCAGACAAATCTCCCATAGCTTGTCCAGCCAGCGTTAATCTCGCCATCAGCTGTGGAGCATAATCCAAACAAACTGATCTGGCGGTTCATACATCTGGAAGCTGTCATCTTCTGGAACCTCCAAGCAGCGTTCCACATATCTGAAACACTCCATCACCCAGCCTGACCTCTAAACTTGTCAGAGGGTCAAGAGTGGCAGGCACCAAAGAGATATAAGGATTTAGAGGGTCAGCTGCCATAGGAAGATGGCATCTGAGGCTATCTGTTATTTTTAAAGCACTTATTGTTGGGCATTTATTTTTTGATCGTTTTTCTCCAGATCTGAACGATATGCCACAATTGTTTCCACCTGCATGTATGTGCCCACTGTTAGAATCAATCAATAACTATCTAAAACACATAGTCTTCATTTTAAAAGTGCCTAGGGGACCACGGAGCAGAAAGGAGCTGTTGCCTTTTTTTCTCCTTTGTGAAATGCCAAAACCCCCAAACTGACAACCCCAGAAACCAGAAACTTGGCTGATAACCTTGGCAGTAAGAGCAGAGCCTGTGCACCGCTTGCCTGGCAGACAGGCTTCAGTCCCTCGTTGTTTCTTTGGTTCTGCTGCACAAGAGCACCTGGCGAAAAGCGGTGTGTGACAGGAACATCAGAACTGGATCATCAAGAGCCCATGTATTATGTGGGCTTCCGAAAGGAGCTGTTATTGCTGTATGAGCAAAGTCCAGTGGTATCTTTTGTTGCTTTTTGTAAAGTCACATTCATGCTAAAAACCTTCAGTCTACTGTGTTGGAAATCCAGTGAGGTCTATCTGCAAAATTAAGTTACCCAAAGGAAAAGGAAAAAAAAAGTATCCGAATATAACACTTCTCCATTCTTCTATGGCCTATCCCCACCTGTTCTCAAGTTTTCATGATGTTTTTACTTGTTACTTAATATAATTCTAAGGATAATCAAAAATTAACTATTTGTGTGAAAAAAGTTAGATACCTGGGTCAGTAAATATGGGGATGGGGAGGGAGGGTTATCTTAAAGCTTTTGCATTTATGGCAATGCTTTAGCAGTGTAATAAAAGCCTTCCATCTGCAATCTATTACCTATTATCTAAACCACTGGTTCTCAATTGGGGCAATTTTGCAACCCCCACCCCCACATTTGACAATGAATAGAAACACAATTAGCACATCCAGGAGAGTGCTACCAGCATCTAGTGGGTAAAATCCAAGGATACTATTAAACATACTACAGTGCACAGGACAGCTCCCACAACGGAGAATCATCCAGCCCCAAATGTCAATAGTGACAAACCTTGTTCTAAACTGAAAAGGTGAAGCTCCATTATCTCCTCTAACTGCCTAAGTTAGAGGCAAAAACAGCCAAGAACACTGAAGGTTTATGCTGGCAACTACAAACTCTAGAGCACTTAGAAATATCAAGCAAGCATTAAAAAAAAAAGTCCATTTGCCTTAAAAAAAAAAAAAAAGACCAAGCTATAACTTGTGTCCTCCTCTTTTGATGCTGGCCTCCAGAGATGTTAATAACCAAACACAAGACAATGTGGATTCGTTTCAAGGCTGTTATCTTTTGCAGTAAAGGAGGCAATATTTAGAGAAAAAACCAAAAAGCTCAAAAAGATAAATGAATGTTCTGTCACTGGAGAATCATGACAACAAACTCATGTCTCAGAGAGGGTTGGAGTGGAGGGGTAGATACTAAGTGAGGCAGAAGGATAGAAGCGCTAAGCAAAAATGAAAAACCAACAGAGAAATGGGCAAGATTAAAAAGAAAGCATTTTCCTTCTATGAGATCCAGGGGAAGCTCTCTGGTACCAGGGAGGGAGCTGGAGGCCAAATACACTAGTGTAAACCTTGAGGCAGGCAAAGAATGGCTAAAGGGATACCTGGCAAGTCCCCGCTGACATCACCCGCCAAACACCCTGCACACATCAGAGACCTTCCTGCTACATAGCTGGACGTTCCAAGACTCAAGGTGTCCCACCTCAAACCTGAGGTCCCAACCAAAGGTAAGCACTGGGAGTTCTCCCAGAGACCACACCCCTGTCCTCTGAGCCTTCGCCCATGCTGTTCCTTTGACCTGGAATGCCCCAGCACCAGCGCTGCCCCTAACTGACCTTGACTCAGGCCCCCTTCCTCAGGGCTGTCCCACAAGGTGCCCCTGCTATCCTGCCACTGGTCTGTGTGTCTGCTGGGTGGAAGTCCCCTGAGGACAGGGACGATGGTCTTTCATTAACATCACTCTGGAGCTTCAGGCAGTACCTGACACAGAGCAGTCACTGAGAACATGTGCTGAATGAGTATTTTTAAGTAACACTCTCTCCCTGACCTTGCTGCCACTGGCTGATGTTACTGAAACATTCCACATATTATTTCATCCACCCTCAGGACTCCATTCACAAGCAATCTAGATTTGAAATTTTTTTACTTGCAAATACTATAACCCTAAGACCCAAGCTAGCACCTAATACATATTGACAGTTTCTTAAAAAGCAATCATTGTATGAACATTGTAACTACAGAATCAAAGAATTCTTATCACCAATGCCATAAAAAACATCTTCCTTATCTAGATTATATTGGCTGCACATTGTGGCCAATGTATTCAAACCGTCTTTATAAAGCCATATTTCCTCAGCATGTTAAACAAAGCATGAAAGCCAAATCAAAGATACAGCCTATCAAGTGGATTCGTTTAATTTGCTGACTATATTAAAAAAATAACATTATTTTGGCAGATATGAGGATACTTGTAGTAAGTCTATGTGTATACACAGATATAAAGGCAAGTGAAGATATTAATACATTATCTATAAATCAATCTTATCTAGATATGAATGTACCTGTGTACAGATGTATAGTTGCTTTTGCATATATGCATGTTAATTTTTATCAACAGAAGAAATAACATTTTCCAAATTGTTCCTCAGCACTCTCTCTCCTTGAAATCTCTTATGCTTTCCTTTCTTCTGTTGCTTTTTAACTAAGAAAATATGCAACTTCCATTCACTTGGTTTCTTTAGTGTAGCAAGCACCCTTGTTCATGTCCAGAATATCTGCAGTCTCTATTAAGAAATGACTATCTAACAGACTTCTTTGCTGATAGTGATGAAGAATGTACCTAAGACACTAAAGTGCAAATTAACCTACATTCCAAGTTACTTCTCATTTTACTAAAGTTTAGGATAGCAGAGAATTCTTACTCTGAAAAGCAAATAATTCCATTATTTGCTGTTGATATAAACACTAAGCTCACTATGTCACAAACAAGACTTCCTCATTGTTACCTCTACTTTGAATTTAAATTAAAATTATAAAATGGTATGGTGGCTTCCTTGGTTGGGTTTAGTTATACTTCTGAAACTGTTACTTCTTCTACAGGGGAAGAATTGAGTATGGAATGAAGGAATGGCAAATCAAGGTCAAGGCAACAGGAGACCAGGCTGACTTAAGTCACCAGTAGGCATGGTGGACATGGAGACACAGAGGATCCATAATTTCTCACTTATAAAATAGGACAATAATTCAATCATCTAGTAAAAAAAAAATGTTACAAAGGCTATCAGGTTATAAAAATAAAGATAATAGATAGCTACTCTATTGAGTGGTAAGGCATGTGATAATAGAAATGGTAAGGGTAGTTGTTTAACAAGTGATAGTATGGAGTATATGGCCAAAGAATCAGTGAGCCACACTGAAAGTGCTAAAACAGAATGGGAAGGAAAATAGCTCAGAGGTCCAAAGTAGGCACAATGAGTCTTATCTCAGGTGTGTCATTCCCCAGCACTCTATCACTAAGCTAGAGCCCCAGCATGTTTCTCCTCCCAGGACTTGAAATGAGTTATGTAATGCACAAACACAGTTACTTCTAAAGGGAAAAGGCAGTGGCAACCCACTCCAGTACTCTTGCCTGGAAAATCCCATGGACGGAGGAGCCTGGTAGGCTGCAGTCCATGGGGTCACTAAGAGTTGGATGCAACTGAGTGACTTCACTTTCACTTTTCTCTTTCATGTATTGGAGAAGGAAATGGCAACCCACTCCAGTGTTCTTGCCTGGAGAATCCCAGGGACGGAGGTAACCCTAGTGGGCTGCCGTCTGTGGGGTCACACAGAGTTGGACAGGACTGAAGCAACTTAGCAGTTACTTCTAAAAATATTTATACAATGTTATACAATTAAGTGGGGGACTCTGATGCTGGGAAGGACTGGGGGCAGGAGAAGGGGATGACAGAGGATGAGATGGGTGGATGGCATCATGGACTCGATGGACGTGAGTCTGAGTGAACTCCGGGAGATGGTGATAGACAGGGAGGCCTGGCGTGCTTCGATTCATGGGGTCGCAAAGAGTCGGACATGACTGAGCGACTGAACTGAACTGAACTCCCTGGTGGCTCAAATGGTAAAGAATCTGCCTGCAATGCAGGAGACCTGGGTTTGATCCTGGGTTGGGAAGATGTCCTGGAGAAGGGAGTGGCTCCCCACTCCAGTATTCTTGCCTGGAGAATTCCATGGACAGAGGAGCCTGGTGGGCTACAGTCCATGAGGCCACAAAGAAATGGACACGACTGAGCTGGACTAACACACACTCACACAAATAAGTTAACGTTGTCTATCAACTTATTAAAAATCTACTGGCAAGTCTTGCTCAAAACAACAAGATATGGTCTTTTGTCATCATCATCGACACTCAACAAATTTGTTGGTCCAAGTAGCAGAGGGAAATTTACTCATTTCTTGCTCTGCCCTAGAACCTGGGGATAGCTCCCCACAGTCTAGCCAATCACATCATTTCTGAATGGTCCAGGGCCCCAGTGAGCTACTGCACCCTATCCCTGTCACACAGGGGGCCTCCACTGCTGCTGTCCACTCAGCTTGGGCCTTTGTTTGACCCCTTTTCTGAGCTTCTGCTTAGAACTCCCTCCCTCCTCTGCTCTAGGTTGCCCTAATTTGCCTCACCACCGCCATGGAAGGTTTTTTCTTTTGCCATTTAACTTTCAAATTTAATGCAAGTCTGACATTCAACTCTAATAGTTTTAAGTGTGTGAATTTGTGCACAGGGAGTGTGTCTCACATCTTCAGTGTCCCTTTCAGTGCCCAGCACTGTGCTAGGACCATTACAGATGCACAGTAAACTTGCTGTTAAGACATTATATGTGCTTAATAAAACCCTTCTTTTATCTACTAATGACAATGAGGCGCTGAGTTGAGGTAAATTACCCCATGGATTCAATCCAAAGAAAACTGTTGTATTAATTACCAAGCTACTTAAGGCAAGAATGTTTTCTGGTCTTAATTATTTGGACTATTATTTTAATTGTCACTTCTCAACTAAAGACTTCACCATATGCTTGCAAAACACTGAAAGCTGAATCTTCACAAACAAGGCAAGATTTAATATTCTCCAAGGCTAGGTCTCCAAGAGTATTCTGAAGAGGGATCAATTATGCAATCATGCATGTAACTCTTAGGCTTCCAAATTTTGTCTTAGATATCACTAGGAATGCCTCAGATATTCCGGTTTGAAGTATCTACATAATTACCTCAACCCATCTCTCCCATCTGATTATAAGAGATTCCCTAGGTAGCGTTCAAGAGTTAAATGTTTCCAAACACCAACAAAGTTACTTTCCAAAAAGAAACAAACAAAAACCTCAGAAAACAAAAACCCTCCTCCCCCCCCCCACCCAGCCCCCCCCCCCGAAAACCCCTGAATCAAACAGATTTACAAAAAGAATGTAAAATGTTTCCGTCAGCGGTGGCGGCGTATGTCTCTGTCAATGTGTGATCTATTCTAAACTTACAACCACTTGAAAAAAAAAAGACTTCAAGAACCCCCAAATTGAGAAATGTGGATAAAAGACTGGCAGAACCCTTGGAGAGCTCCCATGGCCCCTCCCTCCAAACCCGCGCTCTTAAAACACATTTTTTTTTAATTCTCTCAGCCTGCAAAACACTGCCTTCTCCCAGAATAATTCCATTTTAAAAGCCCCCACCCGCGAGGAAACATTAATCTACTTTGCAAACAAGCGTTCCAGTCTGTGCTTTACTGTTTTTTTTTCAACTCCTTTTCCCCCACCCCCCCTTTTTTTTGTACCTTGAGACAAATGTTTTTTTTCCCCAAGAGTTGAAAGCTGTCCAAAAACAGGACCACACACGCCGCCGCCTCCGCAGGCCCGCGTTGCTCCTGCCCCCCGCCCTCCGCGCGCCGGCCGCGGCCGCCGGGGGCGCGCACACTCCCTCCAGCCAGAGGGGTGGCCTCTCTCTGCCCCCACCCTCTTTTCTCTTTGGACGCCGTGGGTGGGGGTGGGGGAGGGAAGGAAGCTGAGGACACGAGCAGGGAGCGCAGACGCCTTCCTCCGGCCGCGTCTGGGCGCGCGGCGGAGGCGAGCGGCGGTGGCGGCTGGACCTGGGGGCCCCCTCGGCCGAGCGGAGTGGTCTGTCCCGCGGAGGGGGGGCCCCCCGTGCGCCCCCGCCGGCCCGCCCTCGCCACTCTCTCCCACAACACCTCGCAAAGCGCAGCTCCCGGAGTAGATTACAGCGCGGCCTTTGTCGGACGGGCCTGGCTCCTGGCCAGGCGCCCAAACAATAAACAATTCCCCCTGGTGCGGGCAGGGGGTTTTCGCTCTTCATAGAAAGGATCTAGGTGTATGCTGGCAAATATCTTTATCAATTGGAAGGAAGGGAAGGGGGTCCGGGTTGGGGGGACGAGAGGGCGCCGCGGCGGGCGCGGAGTTTCTTACCTTCCACCCACAGCTCCTCCACGTTGGTCTCGAGATTAGCTGCCTTTAATCCCACAGCGAAGGCCCCAAATATGAGGAGGCCTACAACCAAGAACTTGCCGCAGTTTTTTTGAATGTAACAACCCAGTTTAAATAAGAGTCTTTGAAACTTCGCTCTCAGCCACAGCGGCGCTTTCCGGCCAGTAGCTTTCCCCTGAGGATGAAGCAGAAGGGAGGAGTGAGCGCCCGGGAGTCGCGGGCCGCGCGTCCACGCCCGCTTGCGCGCACCCGTCCGGCATCCCGCGACGGCATGGTTGGGGGGGTGGGGTGCCCTGCGGGCTGGAACCCAGGTCGGCCAGAGGAAACGCGAGCGGCGTGGGTGGGGAGGGGGGGCTAGTCATAAATCAAAGTCAGGCTGCAGCGTGGGAGCTGCACCTCGGCCACAGCAGGGGCGCCCCCACGCGCAGCCTGCGTAGCATCCCCGAGTGACTTTAAGGCCTGGGAAGAGGGACTGCGGGAACAAGAGGAAGCCGAGGAGGCAGTGAGGAGAGACACCATTCAATACAGGAAATATTCACACCGGTCCGGGAAGGGAGGGGCTGCGTAATCCCTGCGATGGAGCCCATTTAAGAACAAGCAAACCACTGCACCCTTGCCCGCAAGTTCTGCCCCAGCCTTCACCCTTCTCGGGGTGCTCCGCCGAGGGCAGGGACTGGATACAAGAGCGCTTTGGGAACAATGTATGGCGGGCTTCCCCATTCTGATTCCCCCGCCCGACTTGGTAGTAAATTGGGATCCACGTGGTGAGCGTGGGCGCCGGAGCTCACTCGCGATGCATTTCCATGGCGTTGGGAGACGCCGTGTGAGCTGAATTAGGAAATGGGGCAGCCATCTGCAACTTACGACAATATTTGTGATCGGAAGAGGGCAGCCACATGGATCTTTCCCTCCTCTCCCTTCCCTTCTGGTTAAACGCGAAAAACAGCCGAGTGCTCAGGGAAGAGCCCAGGCCGACGCAGTCGGGGGTCCTGGCTGGGTGCTGGCTGTTCCCGGCGGCGGCGTTTCCCCGGCGTTGGCCGCAGCCCCGGCGGGCCCCTGTCTGGGCGCTTGCCTTCCCCAGATTCCACACATTTCAGCGAACCTCGTAAACACAATGAACCCGGCCGTTCCGCAGACCCGCATCGCGAATTTAAGGTGGCAATTTGTTTACAACTTCCCTTTCCCCGCACACTGAGAATAAGTGGCTCAAAAATTGGAAAAGAAGAGGGGAGATGCCCTCTTCCGAGGATAATTTTTAAGGGAGCAGAGATTTCATGCTCAACAAAAGCAAAACTGGCTGCCAAAAAACGAAACCACCTTTATTTCGGCTCCCTCCTCCCCCTCTCCTCTCTCCGCCTCTCTCCACTCCGCCTCCCCCTCCAAGATGTTAAGAAATGTGGCAGTATTACAGGGGTTTAGGCTGCAAATAGGGGCAGGGGCGCAGGAGGAGGGGGCTTAGGGGCATCGGGCAGTGCCGCGCTGCGGCGGCTCTTGAGGTGGTCCACTGTGGACCGCTTTCCAGTGCTCCGGAAAAGGCACGCTGGGGAGGGCGCGTACGTACACACACACACACACACACACACACACACAATCTCCACCCCCTGCAGACCTCCGACAGCCCTTTCCTCCCAGGACCGGAGGGAGGGTTTGAATTTTTCAATCCCCACTTGTCTTTTTCCCCCCTTGGAGGTGTGTGTGTGTGTGTGTGGCGGGGACGATTCCAAAGAGGAAGAGGAGGGAAGAGAGAGTGGGAGGAGAGGAAAGACTGAAATGCACCTTGGAAATCTGCTCCAGAGCGAAGGCGGCGTCGCAGTAGCTGGGCCGGTGCAGATAGTCCCAGTCCGGCACGGCATTGCGGCGCAGTCCCCCGGTCCGCCTGCGCCTCCCGCCACCGGCCGGCCGGCCCGGGGCCCCGCTGCAGCTGCCGCCGCCGCCGCGGTTCTGGAGCTCGGCGGCGTTACCAGCCGAGGCCATGTTGCCGCCGCCGCCGCGGGAACCGAGGCTTCCCGGGCGGCCCGGCGCGCTGCTGCCGCCGCTGCGGGCTCCCGGCGCGCCCTGGCGCTCGGCTAGCGAGGACGCTGCTGGCCGCCGGCTGTTCGGGCTGGGGCTCCGGTTGACAGACCTGCTGCTGCCGCTGCTGCTGCTCACACAGCGGGCGCTGCTGCCGCTGCGGCCGCGGCCGCTGCCGGAGAGTCAGACCCTGCGCCTTCCATTGCCACATTGCGCGGGGGTCCCGAGGTCTCTGCGGCTGCTGCTGCCCACATCCAGTTCTCCGGAGGGCGAGAGCCGGCGCGTGGAGCCAGCCTGTCCTTCGGTCGCTCGCGCGGCGCTCCTGGCTGTCCCCAACTCCCCCTACCGCCTCCCGCCCCGCGCCGCGACCCCTTCACTGCAGAAAGCGCCAGCAAATCCCCGCCGCTCCCGCCGGCCTCGCTGACTCTCTCGGCGTCTCACGGGTAGCCCGAGCGGCCGCGGAGGGTAAAGGCAGAGCCGCCGCCGCGGGGTTCGTGGGCGGCCGGCGGGTCTCAGCGCTGTCGGGCCGGGGCAGCCGCCGCCGCCGCTGCAGTTGCGGCGGTTGTTGCTGGCGGTGGCGGCTCCTGAAGCTGCTGCTCGGGCTGCTCGGGCTGCTTGCGCTCTGGCTGCTGGCTTCTCGGTGGCTGCTTGGTCCCGGACTCTGCTTTCTTGTGCTCCTCGCTGACCCGCTGGACCATTCTGCCCCAGTGCAGCGCGCCTCTCTCGCTCCCGGGACCTGGGGACTCCGCTCTGTGTGTGTGCAGCGGGCAGCGGCCGCAGCAGCTCCTTGATTCAATAGATGAGATGGAAGAAGAAAAAAAAGAACTCTCTCCATTTGGAGAAAGAGGAGGAGGAGGGGAGGGGGTGGAGGGGGAGAGAGCGAGCGAAAGAGAAAAAGGCTGGAGCTCCCGCCCCCGGGGCTGTCAGATGGCTTGGGTTTCTGCAACGCGATTGGCTCGCGGAGGGCAGAAATTACTCAGCAAACATGACTATTATTAGCTGCTTAGCAACAGCTCACCAAAGTAGAGAGACCACCCAGGTAGGCAACCCCAGTGTGTGCATCCCGGGCTTCGGGGGGAGCCTCCGAGAGCGCCAACCTTCTCGCATGCAATACTTCCATTAAGGAATGCTCCCCCTCCCTTTCTTTCTTATTCCTTTTCTTTTCAACAGTGTCTTCTTTTTGTAAGATGCTTTGCTCGTGCGCGCGCGCGCACACACACACATACACGAGTATTTGCCTCGCGATAGACACGGGGGAAAATGTAATATTTTTTAAAGCGCTTAAACAATTTCAGAAATTTCTTCAAAGAAAACCCTTTCAGAGGCACCTTGGCCTCAAGCTGCAGCAAATACTGGGAGGTCCAGCTTGAATTCCCAGGCCTGCACCAATAATGACAGGGTGGTGGATAGTGCGCCAGTGTGTGCCAGATTTTTTTTTTTCCCTTCTCTCTTTTCTTTTATAACCAAAGAGAAGACTTGGGCTCTCGCAGGGAACAACGCCTCGCATTAAGATAAACAAAATGGAAAGTTAAAGAGGAGAGTAAGGACGTTGGGAAAAGCCACCTTTTCTTAAAATTCGCTCCCCCCTCTCCGTTTTCCCTCTCTAAACCCCACAGCAGCACAGTCCAGGTTTGAAGGAGTCAGTGTTTTATAAACGTGGAATCCAGACACAGAAGCAGTCTCGTGGAGGCAGAGGCGTTTTTATTTGAATCTTTAATGCGACGTTTGTAGAGAAGAAACAACAGAATCCTTTTAACAACCGGAGAAACAGAAATGTTTTCTTTAGAAAGAGAGAAAAGCTTTCTTACTTTGGATTCATTTGGACCCTCCTCCCTTTTCATTAACTACAAGTCCCTGTTTATTTAAAATCTTTTAAACCTTTCCTCCCAAACTGGTACGCATCCTGTTATATTTAATAGTAGCGTGACATAAAGAATAAAGGCTTTGATGCAGGATTCATTTGAAACAAATTGTGCGCCGATTGCGAGGACTTGTCCGGACACTGCAGCCAGTGTCACGGAGACATCAGGGGGATTCGCTTCCCGTTGGGGCAGAAAACCTGCGAGTCGGAGGTGGATCCTGGGGTCAGAGACAAATTAAACTGCCTACACGGCTCCGATTTTTATTAAAAAAAATTTTTTTTTGGAGAGTTCTTTTCTTTTGCAAGTTCCTCCCCGAGATAGAGACCAGACCCACAAACTCTCTATTCTGTCTCATTTTAGTATTTGGTTCCCCTCACCGCCACTTTTTTTTTTTTCTTTTTTAAAAACAGTATTGAACTGCAGAGGCACTCCCTGCTGCAAGTAGCCGACTGAAGCCGTGAAATGGGGCTGTGTGGCTTTAAGATGCACACGGTGTGTGTTCATTGAAAAAAAAAAAACCACAGAAAGAAAAGGAAAGGAAAGGAAAGAAAGAAACCCAGATGGAGGGAAAGGGGGAGGAGCGGGGTAGAAGGCGGAGCCCACGCTACCACGTGACCTAAGGCCCAGTCGGCGCGCGCTCCAAGGGCCCGGAGGCCTATTGCGCGCGCGCGTGTCCGAGCGCGCCGAGCTCCGGACTCCCCACTCCTGCGCAACCCTGGTCAAGCAGGTAGGGAACTGGATGCGCTCGGCTAGCGCCAGGCGGGCTCCAAGTCTCCAGCGCTGGCTCCTGGGAGCCCAAGGGAGGCGCACGCCCCACCGGCGCGGACGGACGTGCCGGACGCGCCGTAGTACATTCCTGAAGGCGGTCCGGCCCCCTTACGTCGTCCAATGCCTGCGCGGCCTCCTCGTGGTCGGCCAATAGCTTATCGGTCGGGTCCTTTCCCATTCAGCGGCCCCGTCCCGAGAGGAACTGCTACCCGGCGCGCCGGCCACCCGGACGGCCCACGCGGCTCCCGCAGGGGCCCAGTCGGCCAGCCCTCCCCGCCGCCTTACTTCCTCTTCAGCGGCTCCCCCCTCCTTCCTTCTTTCAATCTCCCCTTTCCTTTCTCCTTCCTTTTTCACCCTCCCTTTTTTTCTCCCCCTTCTCTCCGCTTCCTACCGGCCTCACCACCTTCCCTCTAGCCTTTTCTCCTTCCTGGTTTCACTGGGAGGCCCTGCCCTCTGAATCCCAAACTGGCGAAACGCGTGCAGTACCCTGGGCTGGATGGCTCGTCCTGCAGAATAAAGAGACAAAGACAGTAGAAGTGTCTGAGGTGGTGTTCACGAGATCGGGAGGAGGACCTGAGTATCGGACCAGCGCGTAAATTCAAAACTTAAAACTCCGAAGGAGCACGTGATTTTGTGAGCGGCTCTAGGAAGGGTTGCGAAAATTCAGAAAAGACAAGCAGCGTGCATATCAAATGACAGTACGTTAATAAATAAGATCGCAGGAATATTGGGCTCGACTGAGAGCAAGCTTAATCTTTGAGCAATATCCTGGTATTTATTATGTTTGGTAAATAGCATATCGGGACACGTGATATATTATTCTGGTTTTTTTCACTGAATGGTTCTACTGACGTTTCAAGTCAAACCGTTTTGTGCGTGCCGCTGGAAATTAATTTTTAAAGGTTTTGGGGGTGGTACCCCTAAAAAGACACGTCAGTCTTATATATGAGGCTTGCTGTGTGGCAAAGGTAACTATGTAGCTATAGGCAGGGCTATGTTTTTCTTTACGAAATTCTATACAATGTTTCAGACCAAAACATTAGTTTTTACTTTATTGCAATTTCAGTATAGATTATGGAATTCTAAAATGAAATGATAAGCTATGCACACACAACAATTTCCTATTACTCCCCGCGCAGCTACATGTACACCATTTCGATGACAAAACCTCTTTCACTCGGGCTCATTTCCCTTAGTTTGACTTAATTCCTAAACTGATCTCTGGGGTTTTCAGCTCCCTTAGCCCCCTCACCCGCTGTTTGATAGGTTAACTTTTCAGTATCTCAGACAATAGTCTCGGCCTGTAAATTCTACCATGGGTTCCAGGACGGCAATCCCCAGCCTGGGCTCTAACAAGCGCTATCTTAATCTCCCCACCCCCAGTGGCCGCTTCCCCTGTGGTCTGCTTTTTTCATACACGGAGATGAATTACTTTGAGGATCTAATTGGCCTTGTTTCTGTAACGTTTTAAGAAAGGAAGAGGAGCCAGTGTAAAAGCCTGCTCGACTTGGGTGGTCAGGGCTGAGGCTGCCCCCAATTTGCCTCATTGCTGATGCATGTGAGTTCGACATTCCCAGTGATAATGTTGTTCCTAATCAATCTGCCCTTATTTACATTTGTAAGCATTGTCGGCTTTAATATGCATGCCCTGTGCAGGGCACCGCTGCGCCACACCGGGTTTGTTAACTTCAACCAGGATTCTCCAGACCTGAGAGGAGGCTGACAGGAGGAGCCAGGGCTGCAAAGGTGTCTGCTGGGAAAAATCTCTTTAGTGGCCTTTCTGCACTGAACAAGTGAGACGCTTGGTGCCTTTTCAACCAGCAGGAGTTGCTGGCCTTCTTTCTTGAGTGTCCCATTTTCCCTTTCCAAGTAAAGTCCACCTCAATGCATCAATTGTCACTTTGGTCTCTCTGTCATGATCCAAGACTTCATTGAAATTTGTAGTTTTCAAAACACATTCTTTAGACTCTTAAAATATGATTCCTTTATATCTTTTCTCTACTCCAATATTCAAATAACCATGGTCACACCACACACATCTCAAAAATGACATCTGATTATCCCAATGATGACATTGAAATAAAACATCTGCCCTTTGTGTTTGGACATTCCAGTGATAAGAAACTGTGGGAGCTGCACTTGGTGGAGTAATGAGAAACCAGGCTGGAACTTGACTTTTCATTGGTTTCTCAGATCCAACTAATTAGGTCTTTAAAATCTAATGTAATTTAGCTAATATCTGCAGAGTACAAATGAATGAAGGAGTAGATGTATTCTAGTAATTTGACCTTTGGGCCATGTTATAATTTTATCTACTGAGCTTAATACTCTTTTCCACAAATGCAAAAAATTGCAAACATTACATTAAGTCCCACAAGTATTCCTGTGGAGAGGCTGCGGTGGGGAGAGAATTGGGGATTTAAAGTGATATTCTATTTGTGGATAGAGAGCCCAGGGCGCTGGATGTGCGTGAAGGGCCAGAACCTGAGCAGTTCAAAGCAGGTACCTTGGATAAGAGTTGACTCAATTCAAGCCATTTTTTGGCTCCTTAAGAGTGCCTTATTATTTCTTCATTGGCAGCTTTTATATTTGCTTAAAGGTGATGGTAGAAAATGAGTCTAAAAGGGGGAGGGAAAAAACCAATTCAGCAGCCCCAGAGTGTAACCCCCTTAAGAATGACTCCCCTCCCCTTCTCCCTTCAACCTTCTGTTTCCTCCCGTATTTTCCCCTCCCCAGAACTGGAGGAAAGGGAACAGCTCTAGCCAACTTGTCAAAATAATGCTGCTAATTACCCCTGATCTCCTTTAATGGGAAGCTGCTCCCAATTCTACAAAAGAGTAAATGAGGGGTCTACAGCACAAACCCAGGAGCACTGGCTTTTTTGTGTGTGTGTGCTTGCAGTGAGCTTGGTGGGGGGTGAGGGGGGGGTTGGTGGTAGAGGTAGAAGGAGATGTCCTGAGAAGGTCCCAGAATTCTTCACATTTATTACTCCAGATACACATACTAATTTGGAAAAGGGACTTAGACTTTCTGTGGTGCCAAAGCGATTGGTATTCTCTTGCTGGGAATGTCAGAGAAAATGCTCAGTCTACAATGAACTTGAAAGAAAACAGCATTGACCCTTATATTTATTTCTTCCCTTGTCTATATATCTTCTTAGCCACATTACTTTAAGAGACAGAGATGTATTCTGGAAAGACCCAAACTTTGAACATTCTTCTGTCCATCTCTCTCCTCGTCTCTATCTCCTCATCTAATATATCCATATCAAACTCTGCATTTGGCAGAAGGCACACCATTCATTTCAGTGATCTCTGCCATCGGGTCTTGCATGAAAAAGAAGCTGAGCAACATGATCCCTTTGACCCACTGCTGGAGCAACAAATTTATTAGAGATATAGGCATGAGAAATGAAAGGGAAGTAAAACAATTCCAGCTTATTGTGTGTCTTTCTTTCATACTGCTAATCCGGTTTACACATCACGCCTACACGTCTCAATAGGGCTTTATACACTGTGGCAGAGGCGGGAGAAAATAAAAGGTGTGTGTGTGTGAGAGAGAGAAAGGACAAAATAGGGAAGACAGATATTTTAATCTATTCAATCTATATTGATTTGCCTCATTAGTTTTTCTATCTGTAGAAAATTGAAGATGATTTTTTTAAGTCATTTTTTCACAAAATAATTCCAAATGGTGCTAATTCCTACTCAAATAGCTTGTTACTTTATGACTAGGTTATAACCAGAAATTAGATATACTTCTCAGTGAGTTTGAAATGAAGCTAATACCCCAAATTGAGAATGGGCCCATGGGTGTCTACCTTGATTCAACATGTTAAAAGAAAAAGGTCTTAGACTCAAACGCGAAAGGCTGTGAAACACAGCCTTGTGGAAGGAAGCTGGGTGACAACTGGAACACACACAAACTCACAACTGAAAGCCCTTGTTTTACAACATGGGTACACAATGCACCTGAGGCAACAATTTATACCACCCAGAAATAATAAGTTACAGTAACAAAGGGTGACACCAAAAGGCATTGTCTTTCTTTGTAGAGGCAATTAATTGCATGTTGAACTACTGGAGCCAAAAAAAAAAAAAAAAACGAACACACAAAATGCTGAAAAAGGACTGTTGTAGGAGTTCAAGACCTCAATATCAAAGTATTACAAACTTGGAACCACCCATAGTGGGTTTTTATTATTACCTCCTGTTCTTTCATATGGTTCCTCCCTAGAGAGGAAGGAAGGCTAGAAAGGAAAGAAGATAGTCTTTTCTCCCATGTCTATGAAAACAGAGGTCTCTAGGTGTCTTCCATAGACAACAATCCATATGGTTCTTCTTGGGTGATGGAAATCGGGATCTGAAAATTTGGAGTTTATTGCTCATCCACCAAGAGGAGTCATGTTTAGCAGGAACTTAAATACCTGAAGACACAGTATATGTCACCTCCGAAGTACAGTCTCTGGAGGTCTTGTGGTCCCATGGTTGGCACCAGGTCTACATGGGTTTGGATCAGTCTGGCCCACCTCAAGGATCCCCCTCAGGCCCTACTTGGCCATCTCAGCACCGGGCTAGCCGCCCACCTCTTTAATGGTTGGCAGGCACCAGAATGCCCAATTCCATGCGTGCAAGAGTCAACACATACCTCTCCTACCCGTGGCCCCTTCCTGAACCCAGGAAAGCCCCTTTGGCCCTTATTCCCACCAACGGCGACCGGGAGAAGGATGTTTGCGCTTCGAGTTTTGATAAGGTACCTCTCTCCTAGCCCTGGGTGTCCCACCCAGAGTCCCGGCCCAGGTGCCGAGAACACTGGGTAGGGGTGCGAGAGCGTACGCCCAGCCCCTCGGGCAGACCTCCCCGAGCTCCCGGGAGACTAGAGAACTCGCCCGGGTGCGCGCGCTCCCGGCCCGCACCCTCCCCCCGGCGCTGTCACTTCGCACCAGCCCTCCATCCCCAGCGCTCTGCCTCCGCTGGCAGTCAGTAGCCACCACCAGGCTGATGAGCGGAAGCCAAGGTGGCGACCCTTTCAAGCGTGAAAATGGGATCCCAGGCGACCCCCTCCGTGAGAATTCCCCTCGGAGCCGTTCCCCGGCCGGGCCCGCCGCAGACAGCCCCCTCCCCGCCCCGCGGGGCCGGCCTCTGGGGGCGGGGGCCCGGAGCGTGCGAGCGAGCGAGCGAGCCTGGAGGCGCGGGCCGGCGCCCCTGTGCCCCGCCGGCGCAGCCCACCCAGCCCCGCGGCCCCGGCGCGCCGCCCGCCCCGCCCGCCCGCCCGCCGGTCCCCGCAATCCCGCGTTCCCGGGGCGCACGCCGCGCGAGGGCGAGGTGGCGGCGGCGGCCGAGCCGGCTGCACTCACCATAGCCGGCCGTCAAGCCCTGCCCGGAGCGCGGGTGCCGATGGCGCGGACGCTGCGCTTGGATTTCACATCAATTCCTTTTCCCCCCCGGGCCCCCCTTTCTTGGTTCTCTGCTTCTCCGTCTTCTTCCCGTCTTCCCTCGTCTCCCCCTAGTCTTGTCGCCGCGGATCTCTTTGTCTTCCCTGTCGTCGTCTTTTTCTTCGTCTTCGTCTTCTCCTCCTCCTCCTCCGTCTTTACAAAAGGAACGGAAAGTGTAAAAACCCCGGCGCGCTGGGCCGCCGGAGGCTTTCGGCGGAGTGCGGCGCGGACTCACAATTACAAGCCTGTTTCTATTAAGCAGTTCCATGGCCCTCGGCGTGGGTGGTCTGCCGCGCCATAGGCAGGACCTGTCAGGGTCACGTGACAGATCCGAAAACTTTACCCCTTTACAATAAACTCAAGGAAAGCAAAGTAAACTCGAGGAACGTGCTATCAGCACAGCCCTCCTGGGTAAACAGGCGCTCCCCTCCCCGCCTTCCCGGGAGGCGCCCCGCCGAGCGAGCTCCTCCGAGCCCCTGCCGCCCCTCCCCGCCCCCTGCGGCTCTGTCTGCGGGGGGCCGCCGGGCGGGGGGTCTCCGCTCAACATCTCGCCTTCCTCACCTAGTGCTCCCCAACCCCACACACGTTATTTGCTAACAAATAGCCACTTGCCCAAACCCCCGAGTGGGCGGTGCCGGGGGGGAGAGCAGGGAAGCTCATTTTAGCATCCCCGGCGCTCCGGGAAATGAGGGCTGCCCAGAGCGCTGCAGAGGAACACCACTTTCCTGTCTTCAGTTCTCAAAGCCCTTTCCCGCTCGCATTCCCACGGAAGCCTCGAGAAGCTGGGAGCATTCTGGTTGACAGGCCCACAGGCTGACAGGGAGGCAGAGAGCCAGGGAAGCCGCGCAGATAACAAGAGTCTCCCCGGGGAAATGTTCAGTGTACTAAGATGTATGTGGATTCGTGCAGCTTCTGTCGCAGGTCCCTGGGAAGCTGCTACTTCTGAAGTAAGACTAAAGTGGAATCCCTTGGAAACCAAGATTGGTAGCTGGCTGGGGAATCACTAATTGATATTTGCTCTTTTCCCTTCCAATTACTGTGGGTTTTGGGGTATGCCACCCAAACGCTCCCACCCACGCTGCCTTCCCAAACGAGGCCAGCTTGGGTGATTGGGCTAGACGGAAGTGCTGTGGCTCTCAGCCTCTTACCCTAAATGGAAAGTCCTATTCAGGAGAGACTCTGCTGCAATGTTTAATCTACTCAAACCTGCAGGGTAAACTGTTTCATGTTCAGACCGCTGAAAGGTGCTGTTTTAAATGTACCCGGTTTTGAATAAAGATGAATTACAGATACAGGGGGAAGGGGTAACATACTGAAACTATCGGGAGTTACCTAGCTGGTCTTCAAGAAAAGCCTGCCTTTTCTCACCTCATTCTGGGCTGACAGTGCGATTAGGGGTGGGTGGGTGTGTACACGTTCTCATTAAAACAAAATAAAACAATACCTGAAAGTCACAATGGGGCTTCTCAGTGGCACTAGTGGTAAAGAACCCCACTGTCAATGCATGAGACGCGAGAGACAGGGGTTCAGTCCCTGGGTGAGGAAGATCCCCTGGAGTAGGAAATGGCAACCCATTCCAGTATTCTTGCCTGGAAAATTCCATGGTCAGAGGAGCCGGCTGGGCTGCAGTCTATGGGTCAGAGTCAGACAGGACTGGGTACATGTGGTGTCCTCCCCCTTCCCCCCTCACCCACACAAGAGTCACAAGTCATCTCCTTACCCCAAAGATGATATACCATTCTTTAACAGGGTCATTTGAGTTTACAGGGTGTTTGTGTTTAAAATACATTAAGTAATTAAACATTGGAATACTGGGCAGCCCTGTGGATTAAGCTGGTCCAAAAAATGGTTATCATTTCATACCAGTTGACTTTAGTATAAAATGGTCTCAAATGGATATTAGCTGAACATGGGTTCTGTGTTATAATGATTGGGAAAACAAACCCACCAACATTTCCCTCTGAAAGACTACCTTTCGGTGTCATATCAAAGGATTCTGTTCATACCCTATTATAAACCTGGGTTGGGGAGAGTGGGTGGGGACAAGGAAGAAGAAGGTATAAGTACATCTACGAGTAGAGTGATCTAGCATATGAAAGAGGAAAGGGAATAAGAAAAAGAGGAAACAGCTTAGCGAACAACTTTTAAATGGCGCATAATATAAAGTTGTTAGGTAAGCTAGTTTTGCAGGGAAATTCCAGCAGAATTGTGGAGTTTGCCTTTCCCAGTTCAAATGAAGACTCTCGCGCAAGCACATTTGGCTACCTGCTCCATAAGTATGGCCAAGGCTGATAATGAGGGGTGGACCCACGTTTGGTGGGGTCTCAGGTGTATGCAGTTTGGTAAGGGGAGACAGCTTCTTCAGGAATTCCAAATTACAAACAAAATCAAGTACAGGGCCATGAAGGGGAACTGTGGGAGAAGGGGCCCTGAAGCTTCATGAGCCTGCTGTCAAGTTACCCCTTTATAATACAGAACGGAGAGGTTAGACAGAGCTGCCCAGATTTCGTGGTCTTGCCTCCACTAGTTAAGACTGAAGGTCTTAACATCATAGTTCAGTCAAATGCTTTATAGTTGGGAGCAAAGATGAGCTTGGTTTGAATGTGAACTGTTGAAGTTGGGCAGTGGTGGTTTAGTGAATCAGGGAGATAGAACCTTTGGTGTCAGAACTTGAAAGGTCAGGAAGGAGAGGAGACCACAGTGGAAATGCTCTCCCTCAATAGCAGCTTGCCCTTCCTTTCCTTCTTCGGAAATCAGGTTTTGAAAATTTTCTCAGTACTAGGCCCTCTCTTCTCTTCACTCCTAGATGTTAGAAACGTTAAATCATCAATTCTGAGACGTGTTTTCCGGGATCCAGAGCCCCATACATTGGTACCTTCTGGCATTTCTCTGAGACTCTCTGCCAGGGTAGGTGGGCTCTTTCTCATCAAGCAGTTGCCTCCACCATTCTAAAGTTGTTTGTGTTTCATCCCTTCCTACAAAGCCAGCTTCACTGCTGCCTTGTCTGATAACCCTCTTCGCATGGAGGTGTCAATGACTGTCAAGGCTTCCAGACAGCAGAGCTCAGTCGTAGCCTGCCCAATCTGATAAGCCAGTTGGCATCAAGATGTTAGTGGCTGATGAGGCCACTAGACAATACATTTGTAAGTTAACTTGGACTTTAAGAGCATGCCCAGGGGAATAAGTTGCCAAGTTGGAAATTTCAGGGCATTAAGGCAGGACCAGTTGGAGACATGTGGGGCATCTGAGGACGGAATAATGGAGGAACCTTTTGAAATAGGTCTGAAAACAGACCACATGGGCATGATCAAATTTGTTGATGGGCAAGGTCACTCCTGGCTGTTTGTCTCTGAATATTTGCTGCTACTTGAGATACAGTTGTTACCCTTGTCACACATAAACACAGACACAGGCACATGCATGCACACACATTCTTCTTTCTATGCTCCCCTCTTTCTGGTTCCACTAAATGTGGGTGCCTCAGCACTTTTACTCATCCGTCCCTGACTGCAACCTCCAGCAACTAGAGGGTTTCAGATGAATAACTGAGGGTTCAGGAGAAACATGTGTCCACATTTGAGAACGTCTCCGTCTCAGGATGAATGCTACTCTTACTCTGTCAGTCACCCTTGGTGTGGTCATTCATTAATACTGGATCAGACAAACCAAGATTTCATAAAAAGTAACTTTGCCCAATGTAGAGATTTCCATTCTAAAATGACTACCCTCTCTTCCTGTCAGGAGGATACCTACCCCAAGACAAACCAACTTACAGAATTGGGGCTTTGAGGACTGAAGGGTAAGAAGTATTTAAGGTGGTTGGTTGGAATTAGGAGACTCAATGAACAATTGAATTATAGTGGTAATTGCAATCCTGAAACAGAAAAAGAAGAATTTTTTAAACAACAATGAGAAAGTAAAACAGGATTGCAGAGCAGAAAAACCTGCAAAAACAGCTTGGAAACAAAATGGGTGTAATGAGACCTGGAGTGTCATAAACGAGCTTTGTTTGAGTGTGATCTGTTGGAGTCATAAACCAAAGACTTTTAAGGGCCACCATTACGAAATACAGAGACACATGAAGTTGTAGTATTCAAAGGTAGGACAATAACCTCAGGAGGAAAAGGAGCAGTGAAAAGAGATACCTGTGGAAACTCCTACCTCAAAAAACGAAACTGATCCAAGTTGTTTACTCTTGCAATTGATATACACGTAGAACTTTCTCTGATCAGAGGACTCCCTCTATGGAGACCTTCAGGGGCAGCCTTGCCCATGCAGAATGTGGTAAGAAATGAAATGCCAAAGAAGATTTTTAAACTATGGGAGGCAAGTGTGCCCAGGCTGGCTGGTGGTGATGGTGATGGTGTCAGTTCAGAGCCAGGGGAAACGACTTATTGCAATCAAGCAGGTCAGAAGAATTATCAAAAGGTTCCAATTGTATCTAAGAGGACTGAAAAAGATAGTAAATGTAATAAACATAAAAAATACCCTCTGTCTGGAAAGAGAACAAAATGAGATATAATCCTTCAGACCATACTGTAAAGCTACAATAATCAAAACACCATGGTATTGGCACAAGACATATAGATCATTGTAACAGAACAGAAAGCCCAGATATAAACCCACGCCCCTAAGGCCAATTAATCTATGACAAAGGAGGCAAGAATCTACAGTGGAGGAAAGAATCTGTTCAGCAAGTGGTGTTGGGAAAGCTGGACAGCTACATGCAAATCAGTGAAATTAGATTGACTACCTCATATCATATACAAAAATAAACTCAAAATGGTTTAAAGATCTAAATATAAGACATGACATCCTAAAACTCCTAGAAGAGAACACACACAGACATTTTTTTGCTATAAATCATAGTAGTATCAGTCTCCAAGGCAAATGAAATAAAAGCAAAAATAAACAAATGGAACATTATGAAACTTAAAAGCTTTTTGCACAGCAAAGTAAACCATCACAAAATGAAAAGACAATGTACGAAATGGGAGACAATATTTGCAAATGGTGCAATTTACAGGGGTTGATATCCAAATTACACAAACAGCTCAAACAACCCAGTAACAAAAAAACAAACAATGCGATAAAAAAATGAAAGAAGATCTAAATAGATATTTTCCAAACAGGACATGCAGATGGCCAACCAGCACATGGAAAGATACTCAGTATCACTTATTATTAGAGAAATGAACATAGAAACTCAATGAGGTATCACCTCACACCACTCAGAATGACCATCATCAAAAAGTCTACAAATAAATGCTAGAGAGGGTATGAAGAGAAGGGAAGCCTCTTACACTGTTGATAGAAATGTAAATTCGTGTAGCCATTATGAAGAACAGTATCAGTTCAGTTCAGTTGCTCAGTCGTGTCTGACTCTTTAGGACCCCATGAATCGCAGCATGCCAGGCCTCCCTGTCCATCACCATCTCCTGGAGTCTACTCAAACTCATGTCCATCGAGTCGGTGATGCCATCCAGCCATCTCATCCTCTGTCATCCCCTTCTACCCCTGCTCTCAATCCCTCCCAGCATCAGGGTCTTTTCCAATGAGTCAACTCTTCACATGAGGTGGCCAAAGTATTGGAGTTTCAGCTTCAGCATCAGTCCTTTCAATGAACACCCAGGACTGATCTCCTTTAGCATGGACTGGTTGGACCTCCTTGCAGTCCAAGGGACTCTCGAGGGTCTTCTTCAACACCACAGTTCAAAAGCATTAGTTCTTCGGTGCTCAGTTTTCTTCACAGTCCAACTCTCTCATCCATACATGACCACTGGAAAAACCATAGCCTTGACTAGACAGACCTTTGTTGGCAAAGTAATGTCTCTGCTTTTGAATGTGCTATGTAGGTTGGTCATAACTTTTCTTCCAAGGAGTAAGTGTCTTTTAATTTCATGGCTGCAATCACCATCTGCAGTGATTTTGGAGTCCCCCAAAATAAAATCTGACACTGTTACCACTGTTTCCCTATCTATTTCCCATGAAGTGATGGGACCAGATGCCATGATCTTTGTTTTCTGAATGTTGAGCTTTAAGCCAACTTTTTCACTCTCCTCTTTCACTTTCATCAAGAGGCATTTTAGTTTGTCTTCACTTTCTGCCATAAGGGTGGTGTCATCTGGAGGTTCCTTAAAAAACTAAAAATTGAACCATCATATGATCCAACAATTCCACTCTTGGGTATTTATCCAGAAAAGACAAAAACTCTAATTCAAAAAGATACATGCACCCACCCCAGTGTTCACAGCAGCATTATTTACAATAGCTAAGACATGGAAACAACTCTAGTGCTCATCAACAGACAATTGGCTTAAGAAGATGTGATATATTTATGTGTGTGTGTGTGTGTGTGTGTGTGTGTGTGTATAAAACTCAGCCATAAAAGAGAATGAAATGTGCCATTTGCAGCAACATGGATGGGCCTAGAGAATATTGTAATTAGTCAAGTAAGTCAGAGAAAGACAAATACCATATATCACATATATGAAGAATCTAAAAAGTAATGCAAATGAATTCTATATACAAAACAGAAACAGACTGACAAAGAAAATAAATTTATGGTTGCCAAAGGGGAGAGGGTGGCAGAAATTAGGAGTATGGGATTAAAAGATATAAACTACTTTACACAAAATAGATGAGCAGCAAGGATTTACTGTATAGCACAGGCAGTATATTCAATATTTTGTAATAACCTATAATGGAACATAATCTGAAAAAATAATTGAATCACTATGCTGTACACCTGAAAGTAAGACAATATTGTAAATCAACTATACTTCAGTTTTAAAAACAGCAACACTTAGAGTTCTGATTTTGCATTTAATAGTAACGGCACTATTGCTACAGGGATACAAAGCAAAGCTATGTCCTTGGAAAATATTTGTTTTCATGTATACTTGTATAATTTATATTCTTATTTAAGTATGAAGATTAAAAATTTACTGTCTGAAAAAAATACCCTTGGTATGACAAAAGATGCTGTTTTATACAATTAACATTGTTGCTTCTCAGAATTCATCATGCGTCTTAAAACTGGTGAGAAAAGATGTAGAACCAAACTTCACTTACTTGAGCTGCATGGTTCAAGATTTGGAGCAGTGAGCCAAATTTCCTTTCTACTCTATAAGTGAAAGAGGCCGTGTGAAGGTGAGGCTTGGTGGAGGTGGGGGGACGGTTTGAGGTGTGACAGGAGGGGCTAAGGCCTCCCTGAGCCCTGTCATTGCCCCCTGTTCTGAGGCTGCTCTGCCGCAGGTGGGCCTGCCCGTGTCTCTGAGGACCCCTCATGTATATAGACAGCAGTGCTCCTTGCACTTGTGAAACGGACCCTCTGAGGAACAAGTGCCTGGAGAGATGCGCGCTTCTGTTGCCTGAAGAGGTGCGCGCTTCTGTTGCCTGTAGAGGTGCGCGCTTCTGGTGCCTGGAGAGATGCGCGCTTCTGGTGTCTGGAGAGATGCGCGCTTCTGGTGCCTGGAGAGATGCGCGCTTCTGGTGCCTGGAGATGCGCGCTTCTGGTGTCTGGAGAGATGCGCGCTTCTGGTGTCTGGAGAGATGCGCGCTTCTGGTGCCTGGAGAGATGCGCGCTTCTGGTGCCTGGAGAGGTGCGCGCTTCTGGTGCCTGGAGAGGTGCGCGCTTCTGGTGCCTGGAGATGCGCGCTTCTGGTGCCTGGAGAGATGCACGCTTCTGGTGCCTGGAGAGATGCGCGCTTCTGGTGTCTGGAGAGATGCGCGCTTCTGGTGCCTGGAGAGATGCGCGCTTCTGGTGCCTGGAGAGATGCGCGCTTCTGGTGCCTGGAGAGGTACACGCTTCTGGTGCCTTGCAGCCTCCACGGGGAGGACACTGTACAGTGGTGCCTTCTCTGGCAACTCTGACCAGTTGTGGATGGAGGCCTCTTCAGCAGGGAGTTGGGGAGGCAGGAGCCTGGGTCTGCTTGTCCTGTTGTCTGATTCCAGGCTTGATGCCTCCGCGCCGCCCCCCCCAATCCCCCGCCCCCCCGCGCTGTACCTGTATTCGTTTTCCAGGGTTTCCATAACAGAGTTCCACAAACAGGGTGTCTTAAACAGCAGAAGTTAACTTTCTGACAGTCCTGGAGGTTAGAAGTCCAAGAAATCCAAGTTGTCAGAGTTGGTTTCTGTTGGGGCCTCTCTCCTTGTCTTGTGGATGGCCACCTTTTAGGTCTTCATGTAGACTGGGCTACATTGGTGTCTGTGTCTGAATTTCCTCTTCTTGTAAGGACACCAGTCTTATCTAGTCAAAGTCCATCATATGACCTCATTTCAACTTAATTTTCTCTTGAAAGACCTTATCTCCAAGTACAGTCATATTCTTGAGACACTGGGGCTTCAACATATCAATTTTGGGGGAAATTTTGTTCAGCCCATAACAACACCCAAATGTTGACAGGAGCTGGCTTGCATCTGAAGGGTGAGTTCCTCTCTCTGCCTGTGATGTTCAGAGGGAGGAATCAAGAGGGGCTGGAGCCAGATCCTTCTTGGCTTCTAGTACTGAGAAGACCTGGTCTGCCACCTCCCAAGAACCTGTCCACACCCTTGCAAAACTGATGCTGGTTGACACATTTCCTAGGAATGCTGATGGACTGAGAAAATGACTTTAGACACCCAGCAGAACTCCCCCTACCCCCAACACGCACACAAAGAATGAACACTGCTGGCTAATGATAAATCTGTCTTTATTTATTGCATCAAGTTCCTTCAGTCTGTGGTTTCCAAGACTGGCTGCTCATCAAAATCACCTGGGGAGTTTAAAAACAAAAACAAAGAAACAAAAATAGGTTCTTTTCTAACATTTCAGAGTTACAGATTTAGAATCCCAGCCTTGGAGAATGACATTTTTCAAAAGGATCCCCCTAGAGCAAGCATAGTAAAATGAGAATGGTAGGATCTAGGTGCACGTGTTCCCTGTAAAATTCTCCCAAATTTATTGTATGTTTGAAGTTTTTCCACAATGAAATGCCAATGATAAAAGAAGAGGATACCCAGGTGATTCTGTTGTGCAGCTAGATTGGAAGACTAAAGGGACACATGGTTAAATTACACGCATATTCTTAACATTCTTCTCTATCATGGTACTTGTCACATTACATGATTGCTGTTTTCCCACCAAATGAAAGATTTGTGAGCTTCTACTAACTTGCATAATCCTCTGTTAGGTGCTAGGAATTTGGGAATGAGAAAGAAGTCTTCCTTAAAACACCATGAAATATCCATCAAACTGTCAGAGTTTTAAAGTCTGACCATAGCCAGGGTGAGCAACACTGAAACAATGAAAACTTTTGGGCACTGCTGGTTGGAGTATAGATTGGGTTCATTGCTTTTGGAAAATAATTTGGCATTATCTAAACAGGTTGAATTCCATTCCTAGATATATCTCTAAGAAAAAAACAAGGTCCAGGATGTGCATTCATGAATGTTCACATCAGTATTGTGAACATGTCCAGGCATAACTCTGGACATGACAGAAATGTCAATCAAATTAGGAAAGATACACTGGAGAATTCCCACAATGGAATTTGACTAAGAGGTAAAAATAAATGAGCTACAGTTACCTTATAGTAATAGGGATGAATCTTACAAACATTATCTTGGGTGAAATACCTACGTCAGAAGCAAGCTTCATGGGAATGCACATATAAATTTCGTTTTTATAAAGTTCAAAATCAGTACTTATGAATAATTCATAACTTGTCACTAACCAATTCAAGGACAGTTACTTCTAGGGGTATAGGTGAAGAAATTGGGGAGTTTCAAAAACAATTCGTTACTGTTCTTTAAAATGTACATACAAGTGGTGAGTACATTTTTAAATGTATGATCAATTTCATAGGAGAAACATTTTTAAAAAGACATCAACCTAGCCCCAGCTTTCCAGGTGGGCACTGTGCACTGTGCTGTGCTTAGCTGCTCAGGTGTGTCCAACTCTTTGCAAGCCCATGGACTGTGGCCTGCCAGGCTCTTCTGTCCATGGGGATTTGCCAAGCAAGAATACTGGAATGGGTAGCCATTTCCTTCTTCAGGGGATCTTCTCAACCCAGGGATCGAACCCACATCTTCTGCGTTGCATGCGGATTCTTTACCAGCTGAGCCACCTGATAAAGAATCCACCTGCCAATGCAAAAGACTCGAGAGATGCAAATTCTATCCCTGGTTAGGGAAGATCGCCTGGTGAAGGAAATGGCTACCCACTCCAGTATTCTTGCCTGGAAAATTCCATGACAGAGGAGACTGGAGGGCTAAAGTCCATGGGGTTGCGAAGAGCCGGACACGACTGAGTGCACACACACTTCCTAGCCCTAGACAAACGGGTGGCCTGGTGGGGTGTGAAGAAGAACAAATAATACGACAGGTGCAGAAGCCACAGAGTACAGGGAGAGTGCGCCTGAGCCCCATCTCCTGAGCGCACGCAGAAGGGGAGAGGGGATGCTGAGAAAGGAAGAGACTGTTGACCAGATCAAAAGGAGAGAGAAAGGGCACTCCTTGGGAAGGGACAGCAAGATGGGGCAGCAGGGAGCCCCGAAGCAGTTGAGAGCAAATCCTGTTCTTAGAACCGAGGCCCTACTTCTGGACCTGATCCTGTCCACCCTGTGAGGGACAGCCTTCATGCTTTCTCTATATCATGACAGTGCCCTAGGCAAGGACTAGAACCCCATGTAGTCTTTTCCTAGGAAATGAAGATATATAAGCTTCCAGTCAAATCAGAAAATGTGCAAATGCACTGTTACTTTATGGGCCCAAACCTGGGTTCAAAAAAACCTGTCTTATGTAATCCCTCCATGGGATCATCATATAGTGACATTTCAGTGGTTCTTTCTGTATAAGGTGGCAATATTTGTTTACTATAAACACTATGAAGAGTTATAAATGGGAACAATATTAAAAATCCATAAAATGGAGAATTTGCCTTTTGCTGGGATGTTTTATGAAACTGTCATTCAGCTATGGATAAACTGACAGACTGCTTAAGAACTATTCAGTTACAAACAAGCGTTGGCCTGGAGGAAGTGAAGGTGAAGGCAGCTTACAAATTTCAGCTCATGATTTACTTTTACAGATGAACACTTCTCTTTAAACTTTCTGCTTTGAGACAGGCTCCCAGGCCACCCTTTACCGAGTGACCCACCCCTTTCCACGCCCCCACTTCTGCAGACATACAATTAATTCCATTTGGTTCCACCAAGTACTTCTTGATACCCTCTATTTAAGTGTTTCTAGTTCTTTCCAGCGTTTTATGTCATGGTACACATAGAAACGGTAATGTTGGTATAACACAATGGAATAAACTGAAGGAGATTTGAAGGCATCTATCTGTGGGGGGAATTAGTGGAAATTTTATATCTTCTTATAAAATTATGATATAAATAAATAAATGAAGTATTACAATGGAATATTATTCAGCTTTAAAAAAGAAGGAAATACTGCCATCTGCAACAACATGAGTGAAACTGGAGAGTATTATTCTAAATGAGATAAGCCAGACAGAAAAAGAGAAATACTGTTTAGTATTACTTATATAGAGTCATTTTTTTTTTTAAGTCAAACTTAGGGATTTCCTTGGTGGTCCAGTGGTTAAGAATCCACCTGCCAAAGCAGGGGACACAGGTTCAGTCCTCGGCTCGGGAAGACTCCACATACCGCAGGGTAACTAAACCCATGCACCACGACTACTGAAGCCTGCTTATCCTAGAGACAGTGGTCTGCAGCAGGAGGCGCCACTGCAGCGAGAAGCCCACTCACTGCAGCTAGAGAAAGCCCTCACAGCAAGGAAGAAAGAGATAAGTATCTTGCTCTAAAAAGTCAAAGCTAAAGAACCAGAGAATAGGAAAGTTGTTGTCTGGGGGCGGGGATAGGAGAAACAAGAAGGGGCTGGTAATAGGGTATAAACTTTCAATGATAAATAAGGTCTGAGGATGTAGGGTAGAGCATGGTGACTATAGTTGATAAAACTGTGTTGTATAATTGACATTTGCTAAGAGAGTAGAACTTAAACATTCTCACCAAGAAAAAAAAAAAAGAAAAAGTGAATATGTGAGATGATGGATGTGGTAATTAACTCAGTGTCTTCACAATGTATATTGTATGTGTATATATATATACAATGTATATATATATCAAAACATCATGCTGTACACTTTAAAGATCTTACTCTTTTATTTGTCAATTAGCAAAGATAAAACCCCCAGATTTACACCTGTTGAAGTTACAGTCAAAGAATCTAACAAATTCTTTGTTGGGCAAATGTTTCTTGCTTTGACAAATTTCATATTGACATGTCTTATGATAATGCAAGTGGGTTTCTAGTTTTCCATGTGTTTGTTTCCTAAGGCTGTTATAACACAGTATCACACAAAACAGTCTTAAAATAACAGAAATGTATTCTCTCAGCATTCTGGAAGCTAGAAATCAGAAGTCAAGGTGTTGGCAGTGTTGGTTCCTTCTGAGAGCCCTGAAGGAGAGTCGGTCTCAGGCCTCTCTCTTAGCTTCTGGTGATGGCTGGCAATTCTTGGCATTCCTTGGCTTGAAGAATTGTCTCTCCAGTTGCGCTCTGTCTCCCCACGATGTTTCCCCTGTGCGTCTGCTTCTGTGTCTCTTTTTCTTCTAAGGACACTAGTCGTATTGGACTAGCACAACTGCATCTTAACTAATTACATCGGCAACAACCCTACTCTAAACAAGGCCACATTCTGAGGTACTAGGGGTTAAAACCTTAATATATCTGTGGTGTGGTGGGGTGGGGTGGGGGCAGAATTCAACCCATAGCATCAGGGAACTTTTTCAAAACAAGCATTTCAAATTAACGGTGTAGCTCCAACTTGCAGAGTAGGCACACATGATTAGAATAGTCACTGTGACCAAACTCTGACACCGTTAAAGTAGTGTACCAGTTGCAAAAAGGAGAGACAGATTCATTATATGTGTAAACGGAGATTTGGGATTTCTGGAGACTGTTTTCTGCCTCCCACCTTCAATGCCAACCAGCTCCACTTCTGGATGAAACATGACCATCCCCAGCTGACTCTCAGAGCCTTCCTCACTGCCTGCACTGCCGCCAGTCAGTGACGGCCAGCACCTCTGATGCTCCACTGCACTGTCAGCACAGAGCAACATGTTCTGCAGGCCGGCGGGGACCTCAGGTGTGGACCCCATTCCACTCTACTCCAGGAGTTCCAGCAAAGGCTGCATTGAGGATGGAGAGGCTCCAGCCTCCCTGGTCATCAGGGCTGTCCTCTGGATGACAGATTTTCCCCCTTGAGGCACTCCTGACGCTTCGTTGTGCTGTGCTCAGGAGTGAACTGTAGAGCTCTGATGGTAAAGCTCTGTTCTCCTGCCTTGGCCTCCGTTCTACTTCTACATCTCTTATTGTTCCTCCCCAGCTTCCTTTGCTGGTTCCTGTTCTTCCACTTGAGGAGAGCATGGCCACCCACTCCAGTATTCTTGCCTAGAGAATCCCATGGACAGAGGAGCCTGGCAGGCTACAGTCCACGGGGTGGCGCAGAGTCGGACACGCCTGAAGCAACTAAAGCAGCAGCAGCAGCATTCTTCCACTTGGGCTTCCCTAGTGGCTCAGTGGTAAAGAATCTGCCTGTAAGGCAACACGTGATTCCACATGACGCAATGAAGATCCCGTGTGCCACAACTGAGACCCATTGCAGCCAAACAAATAAATAAATATTTTTATTAAAGAAAGAAATTAAGCTGCACCTTTGATGCTGCCTTTCTGAGGCCAATGGAACTCATCCATCTACTTCCTTTGTGCTCAGTCTCTCAGTCATGTCCAGCGCCTGCTAGGCTCCTCTTTCCATGGAATTTTCCAGGCAAGAAGACTGGAGTGGGTTACCATTTCCTACTTCAGGAGATCTACCTAACCCAGGGATTGAATCAGCATTGCCTGTATCTCCTGCATTGGCAGGGGGATTCTTTACTGCTACAGCACATGGGAAGCCCCTACTTCCTATACCTTCTACCTTTACATACATCCTTTAAGATGCAGTCAAATGGCACTTCATCAGTACACACAGAGATGGCACCAATTCTGCAGGAGAAGGTCAGAGAAACCTTCACAAATAAGGTTTTCTCTTACAAAATTTAAGTCTCTCAAATATGATTAGTCATTTTGATGTCAAATTTTATTGATTAGTATAATAAATAGTCATTTTGGTATTGCTGTTCAGTCATTCAGTCGTGTCCGACTCTGCAACTCCGTGGACTGCAGCACACCAGGCTTCCCTGTCCTTCACAGTCTCCTGGAGTATACACTAACTCATGTCCATTGAGTCAATGATGCCATCCAATCATCTAATCCGCTGTTGTCCCTTTCTCCTTCTGCCCTCAATCTAGACAAATGGTTCTCAAAGTGGGGTCCCTCAGTCAGAAACATCAGCATTACCTGGGAGATTGTTAGAAACGTGAATTCTTAGCTTCACCCCAGACCTACTAAATCAGAAGCTCTGGGATGGGGGCCCAGAAACCTGTGCTCTAGCAAGTCTTCCTGGTGATTCTTGTACCAGCTAAAATGTGAGCTCCATTAGTCTGGACTGACCAAAAGGGAAAGTGAAGATGTCATTGCCTTGTAAATTTGGCTTCTGTAGGCACAGATGGGGCTTCCCTTGGTCAAGACCTGCACTTCTCTCCTCTGTCTCCCAGGTACAGTCACTCATTTAACAGACTTACACATATTCAGGTTGGTTTCTTCCCAGCAGAAATACTAGAAAATGCTCCCTGAATGGAATGGAAATTTGTCTCAGCATCATAGTCTTGGTGTTCATGGCCCACACTCTTCATCTCCCTTTTGTTTCACAGCTAGGGCTTTCTTTGTTTCAAATTATCAGCCTCATTTGCCTTTCCTGACTTCTCATTCAATGGCAAACTAGCCAGTACCATATGGCTGCTTCTCAAGAATACAAAACTCAACATCACCAAAACTGCCTGCATTTTCCAGCCTCCAAACTATTCACCTGTATCCATCATCCTTTTGTTCATCTTATCTTCCTGAAAAGGACCTCAAGACAGATTCTGTAGACAGAACCTGGGTTCACTTATATCCTCTGACTTGCTTTCAGAGCTTTGTCTTTCTTCTCCTAGTCATAAGGAAAGTAAAAGAGTAAACTGGAATAGAGAACATAGGAATATATCCCAGTGAATATAGAAATTTAATATCTAACAAAGAAGAAGATTTAGCTTGAAAAAAATTTCATGGAAACTTTGATGGTGCCGACTTAAATAAATATCTCCACAACAAACTGTGGAAGAAAATGTAATTGCATTACATTGAAAATGTAATTGTATTCTTCTTGTTTTGGAAGAAAATGTAATTGTATTCTAATCTCAGATATTTGCAAAGATGGAATGTTTACATGTAAAAAGTAAAATAAAAATCATATAATTTAGCATGACCTCAGATTGGAGAAACCTTTTTAACAGAGGTTGTGTCTGACTCTTTGCAACCCCACGGGCTGCAGCAGGTAAGGCTTCCCTGTCTTTCACCATCTCCCAGAGTTTGCTCAAACTCAGGTCCAACGAGTTGGTGATGCCATCCAGCCATCTCATCCTCTGTCGTCCCCTTCTCCTCCTGTACTCAATCTTTCCCAGCACCAGGGTCTTTTCAAATGAGTCAGTTCTTCGCATCAGGTGGCCAAAGTATCAGAGTCTCAGCTTCAGCATCAGTCCTTCCAATGAATATTCAGGGATGATTTCCTTTAGGATTAACTGGTTGGATCTCCTTGCAGTCCAAGGGACTGTCAAGAGTCTTCTCCAGCACCACAGTTTGAAGGCATCAATTCTTAAGCGCTCAGCCTTTTTAATTGTCCAGCTCTCACATCTGTACATGACTATTGGAAAAACCACAGCTTTGACGATATGGACCTTTGTTAGGTGAAGTGATGTCTCTGCTTTTTAATATGCTGTCTAGGTTTGCCATAGCTTTTCTTCCAAGAAGCAAGCGTCTTCTAATTTCATGGCTGCAGTCACTGTCCACAGTGACTTTGGATCCCAAGAAAATAAAGTTTCTCACTGTTTACTTTGTTTCCCCACCTATTTGCCATGAAGTGATGGGATCAGATATCATGATCTTAGTTTTGTGAATGCTGTTTTATTTTTTTATTTTTTTGAATGCTGAGTTTTAAACCAGCCTTTTCACTCCCTTCTTTCACCTTCATCAATAGGCTGTTTAGTTCCTCTTTGCTTTCTGCTGTAAGTGTGGTATCATCTACATATCTGAGGTTATTGATATTTCTCCCAGTAATCTTGATTCCAGTTTGTGCTTCATCCAGCGTGGCATTTCACATAATGTACTCTGCATATAAGTTAAATAAGCAGGGTGACAATAACATTTGATGTATTCCTTTCCCAATTTGTAACCAGTTGATTGTTCCATGTTCAGTTCTAAATGTTGCTTCTTGACCTGCATAGAGGAGGCAGGTAAGGTGAGGCGAAGTCGCTCAGTCGTGTCCGACTCTCTCTGACCCCATAGACTGTAGCCTACCAGGCTCCTCTGTCCATGGGATTTTCCAGGCAAGAGTACTGGAGTGGGTTGCCATTTCCTTCTCCAGAGGATCTTCCCAACCCAGGGATCGAACCCGGGTCTCCCACATTGTAGGCAGATGCTTCACTGTCTGAGCCACCAGGGAAGCCTGGAGGCGGGTAAGGTGGTCAGGTATTCCCATCTCATTAAGAATTTTCCACAGTTTGTTGTGATCTGTGCAGCCAAAGTCTTTAGCGTAGTCAATGAAACAAAAGTAGATGTTTTTCTATAATTCTCTTGCCTTTTCTATGATCCAATGGATATTGGCAGTTTGATCTTTAACAGAGGTAGGAAGTTCATAGCCTATAAGAGAAAAAAAATATTTTAAACAAAAACAAACTAAACATATCTGAATGGTGAAAAACATATAAAAAAATACTTAACTAGAAAAATACAAGTTTTATATAGGGGAAACACTAGGAAGTGATGGACAACAGAGCAAACTGAAGAGTCTTGTCCAGGGTAGCCCGCAACTACTTAGCTCCAGCAGATGCATTGTTGCCAGATGGGGGTGTGGACACAGTGTAGCCAGAGGTTCGTCTCCTTAAATCCCCTTATACTCAGAAATTTTATAGTTCTACCTGAGTTGTCTACTGGTGTCCTAACCTTAAAATGTTGAAATAAAAATTATTGTCTCACCAAAATATTATTCCTCTCCTTCTTACTCTCTCTCTCCACACACACTCACACCCACACATGCACACACAGATAACTTTATGTAAATGGCACTTCATGTAAATGATTATTTTTTATTTTCTTATTTTGCCCAGATCACTCCCTATGCTAATTCACAAGTCACCGCTGCCTCTTCATCCAATGTCTTCTCCCTTATATTTCTCTTACATTCTTTCACCCTCCTCATTCTCACAGGAGCCCTGGCCATAAGTACATTATTTTTTCTTTTGTGACTGGCTTATTTCACTTGACATACTATCTTCAAGATTCATCTATGTTGCAACATGTGTGATAAGTTTCTTCCTTTTAAAGCCTAAATAGCATTCTGTTGTATGACTATTCCACATTTTGTTTATCCATTCATCTATTGATAGACACGTGTTGCTTTGATGTTTTGGCTATTGTAATACCTCTATAAATGTAAATGTGCAAATATCTCTTAGACTCAAAAATACTTCATGTGTTCATCTATTTTTGGGGGAGAGGGGTTAGGCCACTGTTTGCTGGTGTTAGCTCCTCCATAATAAATCCAATTTTAGAAGATAGATTCTGACTGAAACTGCGTATTCAAAGATGTTATATTTACTTTGAACACCTGGATGTTTACACTTGGAGTTAGTCTTCACAATACATAGTTAATCAGACCTTTAGACTATACTTCTGCCTACTTACCCAGAAATAGCTTCGGCAGGAATTTTACGCTATGTTGTGGATGTTAGAGTTCCACAAATAACACAGATTAAAACGAATAAGTGAGATGGCATGGAATCAGGATCCATTTTAGAAAAAATTAAGGCATTGATAAAACACTATTTTTAGCAGCCTCTGGTAGGCAGAATAATGGTCCCCCAGAGATGTCCATGGCCTTCCCAGGTGGCTCAGTGGCAAAGAATCCACCTGTAATGCAGGAGACACAGGTTTGATCCTTGGGTTTGGAAGATCCCCTGGAGAAGGAAATGGCGACCCACTCCAGTATTTTTGCCTGGAGAAGCCCATGGACAGAGGAGCCTGGTCGGCTGCAATCCATGGTCTCGCAAAGAATCAGACATGACTGAGAGACTAAACAACAACAAGAGATGTCCATCTCTTAATTCCAAGAACCTGTGAATATTTTACATTACCTGGAAAAGGAGACTTTGCCAAGGTAACTGAGTTAAGGATCTTGAAAGATGAGTTATTTACCCTAGATTATTTAGGTGGGTAGATCCAAACTAGAGTTCTTAAAAGTAAGACAGGGGCCAGGAGGAGAGGCTGAACGCCATGTAAGAAGGACTCCCCCTATCATTGCTGGCTTTAACGGAGGAAGCAGCCACAAGCTAATGATCGTGGCCAACCATAAAGGGCAGAATTTTCTCAGAGACTGCAGAAAGGAACGAAGCCTTCATGACACCTTGATTTTAGCCCAATGAGACCCACATCAGACTTCTAACCTACATAACAGTAAGATAACACATCTGTGTTGTTTTAAGCCTCTCAGTTTGTGATAGCTTGTTACAGCAGCAACAGGAATCTCATACGAGACTTCACCTTTTTCTTCCCCATTTTCCCTCTGTTCCCTGAGACCACACACAAGAGCTTAGAAAGAAAACATTTTTAAAAATGTTATTTATATTTCCTGGCTGAATATGTGAACAGTCTGGCTGAACCATTTGTACCCTCTAGTAAAGACATGACAAATAGTTGAAATTTTGAGAGCCAATCCTGATAGCCTGAAAGTAGCTGCCAATCATCTGATGTTGAAGAGAATTCTGAGCCAGCACAGGTCAAAGGGAAGGGACATGACTGACTAGTGGTGTCTGCTGTGACTGGGGAGATAGCATGTAGAACCTGTGCTTTCTACGCCTATTCTGGCCTTAGTATTCACACCCTTTTCCAATCCTTTCATTTCCTTTGTTGTTTTCCACAGGGCCCCCTGTAATGACTCGTAAGCAAAGCTCTACCTGGTCAGATTCAAACCCCAGGAATATGGGGAACTATTCCAACTGTTCCAACTGGTAGAGATACTCAGTGATGGTTGGCAGGCCACTAGACTGACCTCAAAAGATGAGGCTTACAGTGGGTGTTGTGAGTGCCTCTCCCTACCTCCCAGACTCTCTTGAGAGCAGGGAGTGCTCTTCAGGTTTCCAGCTGCTAGAATCTGCATCTCTGTGTGTGGCATGATGATATAATAAGAAATATGTATTTGGTCTTTGTCCCCAGTTCCTTCCACAAGAGCGTCTAAAACCCTTGGAATTTCCTGAGTGATAGAGGTAAGAGGAATGTGTTATAATAAGCCTCTTTCATTCATACCTAAGTTTGTACTGATGAGATGACTCTTGGTGAGCCCCTGGAGACCTGTAGGATGGGGGCTGGTTGCCAGAGGAACCAATCATGTGATTAGATCATTGAAATTTCCAGAAACCACTCCCCTCTGCCAGCCCTTGTCCTGATCTCCAGGGAGGGGAGGGGAGCTGGGGATTGAGCTCAATAACCAATGGTCAATGATTCAATAAACCTTTGGCTGCATAATGACACCTGTACAAAGTCCCTAAATGCCAGAGTTTGGGGAGCTTCTGGGTTGGTGAACTCATTCATATGCCAATGATGCCCTCCAACTCAATGGGGATAGAAGAAGCTCCTGCACTTGGGGCCCTTTTGGGCCTCTCCCCGTATACCTCTTTCTCTGGCTATTCATTTGATTCCTTTACAATAGAACTGGAAATAGTAAGTAAAGCAGTTTCTGTGAGCCATTATAACAAATTATCACACCTGAGGAAGGGGTTGTGGGAACAGAGGTGTGAGTAAGGTGGGCATCCACTGTTTGTAACTGGCTGCTGAGGTGGAGGGGCAGTCTGAGCATTTAACCTGTGGGGCCTGTGCTAACTCTGGGAAATTAGTATCAGAATTGAATGAAATTATAGGACACCCAATTGGTGTCCACAGAGAACTGGAGAACTGCTTGGTGTGGAATGTTCACACATTTGGTGTCAGAAGTGTTGTGAGCAGAAACAGATCATAGAACTGTGCCTGAGAATTCTTGTCTCCCCAGTAGCCAAATCTACACTACTGTTTATGGCCTGGGAATCAACAACCACCCTGCCCACAGTAGCTCACAGTGGGAAAGGACTGTTGCAAAATGTGGACTCACAAAGCTGGTACATCAATACCCCAGCTCCTTCAGCCTTGGGTTGGATAATTCTGAGGCTTGTGCTGTGTCCAGAATGCACCCTGTGTGCAGGATTACCCTCCTCACTGCCTATGACTACACATTTGGATTTTCTATTTCTCTGCTCCTGCTTTCTAAGCAGGCCATACATTTTCAAGTATTCAGTACTTAGAAGAAATATACGTCCATAATAAAAAGCCATGCAGCACAAATGGTATGGAACGAAGAGTAACTGTCCTAGTTCTGCTCTTGACTTCAAATCCTGTCTTCTCCAGAGACAATCATAACTTTGCAATTTTGTTTATCTCAGGATTATTTTACATACAGTTAAGTCTATATATAGTAGACTAGCATATCAAGCCTATATAGAGGTAGCATATCAAACCACTGCTCTATCTTCTACTTAAACCACAGTTTAAATCTCACCCCCAACCCCTTTTCAACAAAAAAACACAGAGTTGTCTATTTCTTAGAGTCTTTTTAGCACAGCTTAGTGCATTTTCACCAAGTCTGTGCTGATCTGAGCAGGTGATGTAATTTGATAGGCATAATCAATAATCAAAATAAAAACATTAATGATGGGGATGGCCATACCATGGGTTTTTCCTCACAGCACAAAGTCTTTACTCACTTTCATTTATTCTGACTGGGCCTTCATGAATCTTACTATTTAATGTAAACTCTGCTTAGTTCATCTCACAATTATAGCTATTTGCTGTGTGGATGAGAATGCTTTGCTATATGGATGAGAAAGCTTTAGTAGTGAAGAGTATCCTTTAAAAATGAACACAAACCACAGTACATTTGAGTTTGACTTCAGAATAGCATGTCTTTAAAGGAAGCCCCCGTGACCTGAAGAAAAAGAGATGATGGTGGCCATTGAAATGGGGGAGACACTGCAAAAACCTTAGAGGTGTCAATGACCAGGATAACAAAACCATCATTCCCATGGTCACTTTTTGGTGGTTTCCTCTGAGGGGTACTTTTAATATTCTTTCAGCTACTATCTGCTGACTGTTTCACAATGTCTATGTCAAGGGAACAAAGTTCCCTCTGCTGCTGCTGCTGCTAAGTCGCTTCAGTTGTGTCTGACTCTGTGCGACCCCAGAGACGGCAGCCCACCAGGCTCCCCCATCCCTGGGATTCTCCAGGCAAGAACACCGGAGTGGGTTGCCATTTCCTTCTCCAATGCATGAAAGTGAAAAGTGAAAGTGAAGTCGCTCAGTCATGTCTGACTCTTCGCCACCCCATGGACTGCAGCCCACCAGGCTCCTCCGTCCATAGGACTTTCTAGGCAAGAGTACTGGAGTGGGGTGCCATTGCCTTCTAGGAGAGATGTTAGGGGATTCCTTATTGGCTGGAATACGGAAGACGCTAACATTTCACACTCTAATTTGATTTTCAAGTTGTTTCAGGTGCATTTCTGCAGCAAAACTCTTTTAAAATTAATTGTTTAAGACAATGGAGCCTGCTCACATTTTTTTTTCATCCAGAGTTGTGCAAGCTGTAGTAGACAACTTTGCATGATAGAGATAACTAGCAAAACCTGGAAGGTTTGTGCCAGCTGAGCCCCTCGCTTCTCCTGCTAAACATCTGATCATGTATTTGGTATAAATGTCTCTCAAGTATCTTTGAATAGCTTTGCACTTTTAAAATAGATTAGGGACAAATGAATTTTTTCTTAGAAGTGAGTTTCCATAGAAACAAGGAACTTAGGGAGATTCTTTGAACAATCAAAAAAAAAAGAGAACTCTGAGAAGTTACAAATGTAACTTTTAAACAATTCAAGACTTTATCAAGACTAAATTAAAATGCTGTGACTTTAACGTAGGAATATGTAAGAAGTCATTACTAGAGTTTCTCAGAAGAATGGGAATTTGGTTGGTTCAAATTCACTTTCGGTGTACACAGCAGTGCTCATCAAATGAACCCCTGGATTACTGCAACAGTTTACTAAAAGATGATTATTTTAGGTAGGTAGATTTTTCTCAGTTGGAGGGAAAGTCTCTGAAAATAATTTCATGGTCTAGCTCAGTAATTCAGCAGGTCAAATTTTGTCCTCATGATCAGGGACTGGGGAACAGTAGCTTTTATGGTGTGCTTTATTGTACAATTCCCAGCTACTTCAGGAAATTCCTTTCCAACTTCAGATAACAGTTACTTTGTGCCCTGAGTACTGGGACAACCCCCTTATAATTATATTCAGGCTCGGGTGTTTCGGGTGCTGCTTTTAGTCATACACCATGGAGATTCATTAGACCTTCTTTTTCACTGAGCACTTGGCCACACGGAATGTTCATTTGGACGTTTCAGTCAAAGGCCCATAGAGCCCCGCTACTCTGCACAAAGTTGTCCTGTATTTGGTCAACTGACTGTTGAATAATTGGCACAGCTCTCAATGCCAGTGTGAAAGAACCAGTAAAGGCAAAGAGTGCAGTGCCCGACAGTTAGGAAGGATACGCTGGTCCTGCGAAAAGTCCACTGTGTGTGGAGTTGTTCCTATGTATGTATTTATTAGGGTGCAGGGAACATCCTTCTAATACAGGGTAGTGGTTCAGAACTTAGACTTTGGAGCCAGATAGGTTGTGTAGTTCATCAGTGGTTCATTAACCTTGAAGAAGTTAAATATCCTCCCTCTTCAACTGTAAATTTTTAATAATAGTACTTACCACCCAGTGCTGCTATGAGTTGGAAAATAAAGTCCTAAGTGTAAAGAGCTGAACAGAGCGAGCACTCAATAAATGAGAATTATTTCTGTATAGTTTATCACCGTGACAGATACTTTTGGTGCCGCTGCTATATTTATTCCCTTGTGCCCACCACTGCAGCCTATATTGGCCCCAGTTCCAGTATCTGTATTTTTTTTTTAAATTTTGCCAGAGGGCTTTCTCTGGTCACCAGACTGGTTCTGCTATCCTCATACAGCAGGCTGGAGGAGCTGAAGAATGAGTACCTCTGGAAGTAGCCTTCAAGCAAGGATTGACTGCTGTACAAATACCTCAGCTTTCCTGCCAGTGGGTTTGAAATAACCTCGAGCTTGGAATTCCCACTGGGATTGAATCTCATTTATTCACAGCAATGACTTTCATAATGATGGACCTTTAATTGGCTGCCTTCCTGTCCCTTTCTTCCTACTATGCATCCCCACTTGCCACTCCCAACTAAACCACTTGCACTCAGATCCTTCCCCCAGGTCACTTTTGGGGAAACATACATTAAGCCAATCACCTTCAACATGAATCAGCAACAAATAAACACTCCAGTGTATACACACCGGAGAAGGAAATGGCAACCCACTCCAGTATTCTTGCGTGAAAAATCCCACGGACAGAGGAGCTTGCAGGCCACAGTCCATGGGGTCGCAGGGAGCTGGATATGACTGAGCGACTAACATACACACACACGTATACACGTATGTTGTTTAATCTTGTGTAATAACAAAGAGGAAAGCAGAAAGACATAGTACTCATGTTTTGGGAGATACTTTTTGATTAATAATTCCAAAGCCTTCCAAATATCCAAAATAGGTATTTTATAGAAACATGCATACACATATTCATTCCTCCATTACTTCAGTAAATATTTTTTGAGTACCTACTATGTGCCCTGGTACAGATCTAGGAGATGGGGATATAATAGTGATCAAAATACAGATATACGACCACCAAACAGATATTATTTATTTATTATCTAAAGTGAAGTCGTTCAGTCATGTCTGACTCTTTGCAACACCATGGACTGTAGCTTACCAAGCTGTGAGGAGCCTCTCAGTCCATGGAGTTTTCCAGGCAAGAGTACTGGAGTGGGTTGTTATTTCCTTCTCCAGGGGATCTTCCCAACTCAGGGATTGAACCCGGGTCTCCCACACTGCAGGCAGATGCTTTACCATCTGAGCTACAGTGAAGAGCATATATTACTTATTTAATTACATACTTAATTATTTAATATAATCAGAAGTTTAATATAATTAATTATATAAATAATTTGATATTTAATACTATTATTAATATGTAATATATTTGATATATTATTTGCTATATAAAATATATGTAAATAATATATATTATATAATTTAATGTATATATATTATAAGAATATAAGAAAAAATATATTTATATTTTATGAACATTATGTATATAATATATTATATATATAATATATAAAAATACTATAATAATATATGTAGTATATAATATATAAACATAATTTCCTAAAAGCAGTAATATAATTAATAATTATATTAATTAATCACACAATTTATTAATATACATAAAGAATGTATATTATTTATCTAGTATATAAATGAATATATAATTATACAGTGAAGAATGCATATAACTATAAAGTGAGATTGTGCTCTGAGGGATAGCAGTGGAGTCCTACGAAATCACCTAATAGTGGAATCTGATCTAAGCTGAGGAAGCAATGTTTCTGCTGTGTTATAAAAGATAAGTGGAGTTCAGTTCAGTTGCCCAGTTGTGTCTGACTGAGACCCCATGGACTGCATGCAGCACACCAGACTTCTCTGTCCGTCACCAACTCCTGGAGCTTGCTCAAACTCATGTCCATCAAGGGGGGATGCCATCCAACCAACTCATTCTCTGTCATTCCTTTCTCCTCCTGCCTTCAATCTTTCCCAGAATTAGGGTCTTTTCAAATGAGTCAGTTCTTCGCATCAGGTGGCCAGAATATTGGAGTCTCAGCTTCAGCATCAGTCCTTCCAATGAATATTCAGGACTGATTTCCTTTAGGATGGACTGGTTTGATTTCCTTGCAGTCCAGGGAACTCTCAAGAATCTTCTCCAACACCACAGTTCAAAAGCATCAGTTCTTTGCTGCTGGGCTTTCTTTATAGTCCAACTCTCACATCCATACATGACAACTGGAAAAGCCACGGCTTTGAATAGACAGACCTTTGTCAGCAAAGTAATGTCTCTGCTTTTCAATATGCTGTCTAGGTTTGTCATAGCTTTTCTTCCAAGGAGTAAGTGTCTTCTAATTTCATGGCTGCAGTCACCATCTGCAGTGATTTTGGAGCCCAAGAATATAAAGTCTGTCACTGCTTCCATTGTTTCACCATCTATTTGCCATGAAGTGATGGGACAAGATGCCATGATCTTAGTTTTTTGAATGTTGAGTTTTAAGCCAACTTTTTCACTCTCCTCTTTCACTTTTATCAATAGGCTCTTTAGTTCCTCTTAACTTTCTGCCTAAGGGTGGTGTCATCTGCACATCTGAGGTTATTGATATTTCTCCCGGCAATCTTGATTCCAGCTTGTGCTTCACTCAGCCTGGCATTTCACATGATGTCCTCTGCATATAAGTTACATAGGCAGAGTGATGATATGCAGCCTTGATGTACTCCTTTCCCAATTTGGAACCAGTTTGTTGTTCCATGTCTAGTTCTAACTGTTGCTCCTTGACCTGCATACAGATTTCTCAGGAGGCAGGTAAGGTGGAGTTACCTAGGCTAAATGGATTGGCTTGGACAGTGGGGAGGTGATGATAAGAATGTTTCAGGAGGAGGGACCAGCAAGTGCAAATACCCTGATGATAAGAATGTTTCAGGTGGGAGGGAGGCAACCTACATGAGAATCTAAAAGAAGGTCTGAGCACAGAGAGCTCAGGGGACAGAGAGCCAGATGAGATTGGGGAACAAGGCTGAGGTCTTGTTGTGAAGGCTTTCTAGATCATGAAAGGAGATGTCTTTATCCTGTGAACCACAGGAAGACAATGAAGGGCTTTATATGGAAGGGAAATGTAATCAGGTTTGTGTTTTGAAAAAATAAAAATAACCATTGGTGGCAGGGTCAGAGAGAGTAAGGGAATAGATGGATAATTAGTCGGCTACAGCAGAAGTCCAGTGGAGAGACGGAAGTGCCTTAGTGGGTTGATGGGGAGAGAAAGTGACTAGATTCTAGAGATTTATGGGATATACAAAGTTGATAGGACTTGGGGATGGTGTAGCTATGGAAAGCAAGAGAGAAGGAGGTGTCAGAGATGACTCTTAGTTTTATGACTTGTGACTCTGCATGGAGAGTTGTGAGTTCACAACTGTTAACTGTTGTTGAAGGAAGAAAATAAGTTGAGAGAAGAAAGTGAGTTTGCTTTCCAACATAATAATTTTGAGCCTTTGCGTCTTCTAAATGGAGAGGTTGAGATGGCATGAGTATACAGATCTGGACACCAAGATGTTCTTTTATTATTATATAACTTGTTCTTTCCAAGATTTTAAAAATTAGATGAAATATGCAGGGTTTGTATTTGCAAGTGTATGTGTGTGTTTCTCATCCATTTACAGTATTCAGTTTAGCTCATAAAAATTTGTTGAAAATACATAAAATGGGCTTTCTCCCCAACATAGGAGATTAAGAAAGTACTTTTCTTATCCTGTATTAATTTGGGGATAATTGCAAGAAAGTATGTACTTAACCTATTATGTGTAACCTTATCTGGAAATTCTGTAATTTCTTTAAACTGGAAATATACAGAATTGGTATTTGGTGCTGTCAGTGTGAGCAGTGGAGATCCCCAACAAGTTATCTCCTTCTATGTGATTGAGTGTCCTGTGACCACTTCTCCTTATTCTGCATTTCTACCTGGACAATTCTTTCACTCCCATGAGTTAAACTACTCTTCATCTAACAGATATTTATGGTATGTACTATTCTATGTACTGGATATACAGCAGTGAATAAAACACAAAAACAATAACAAAAAATTAATACCCTTATAATGCTTGAATGTGTTAATGATTCACAAGTTCATGTTTAGCTCAGCCCTCTTTTCAGTGATTTAGACACATATATATTTAATTATTTGTGGGTCCCTCAAACATGAGATATCTAAAACCAAACTCCTATGGTTTTGTTCTATACCTGTTCTTCTGAATTCACTCTTTGTCTAACGGTTGTGCATCCATCCTATTGCCCAATCCAAAAACCTAGGAATCGTACTTAATTTCTTCTCCCTTACTCCTAAATCCTATCAGTAACCTATCTTCCTATTGCATCTAAAGTAGTTCTCAAAGCATTCTCCTCATTAGTTCCCAAGTGCCACTGCCTAATGAGATTGGCTCTCACCATCTCTTGCCTAGAGTACTGTAGGAATCACCTTCCTAGTCTCCCCAATCCTATATTGTTTCCTTTAAATCTCTCCTCTAGTCAGATGCTGGCAATCCTGATTCCAGCTTGTGCTTCATCCAGCCTGGCATTTCACATGATCTACTCTGCATATAAGTTAAATAAGCACAGTGACAATACACAGCCTTGACATACTCCTTTTCCAATTTGGAACCAGTCTGTTGTTCCATGTCTGGTTCTAACTGTTGCCTCTTGACCTGCATACAGATTTCTTAGGAGGCAGGTAAGGTGGTTTGATATTCCTGTCTCATGAAGAATTTTCCACAGTTTGTGGTGATCCACATAGTCAGATGGTAAAGCATCAGCTTACAATGCAGGAGACCTGGGTTCAATTCCTGGGTTGGGAAGATCTCCTGGAGAAGGAAATGGCAACCCAATCCAGTATTCTTGCCTCGAAAATCCCATGGACGGAGGAGTCTGGTAGGCTATAGTCCATGGGGTCGCAAAGAGTTGGACATGACTTAGCAACTTTCACACAGTCAAAGGCTTTGGCATAGTCAATAAAACAGAAGTAGATGTTTTTCTGGAATTCTCTTGTTTTGTCTATGATCCAATGGATGTTGGCAATTTGATCTCTGGTTCCTCTGCCTTTTCTAAATCTAGCTTAAACATTTGGAAGTTCATGGTTCACGTACTGTTGAAGCCTGGCTTGGAGAATTTTGAGCATTATTTTGCCAGCATGTGAGATGAGTGCAATTGTGTGGTAGTTTGAATGTTCTTTGTCATTGGGTTTCTTTGGGATGAGAATAAAAACTGACCTTTTCCAGTCCGTGGCCACTGCTGAGTTTTCCAAATTTGCTAGCATATTGAGTGCAGCACTTTAACAACATCATCTTTTAGGATTTGAAACAGCTCAACTGGAATTCTATCACCTCTGCTAGCTTTGTTTGTAGTGATGCTTCCTAAGGCCCACTTGACTTTGCATTCTGGGATGTCTGGCTCTAGGTGAGTGATCACACCATTGTGATTATCTGGGTCATGAAGATCTTTTTTGTATAGTTCTTCTGTGTATTCTTGCCACCTCTTCTTAATCTCATCTGCTTCTGTTAGATCCCTACCATTTCTGTCCTTAATTTGTGTCCATCTTTGCATGAAATATTCCCTTGCTATCTCTAATTTTCTTGAAGAGATCTCTAGTCTTTCTCATTCTATTGTTTTCCTCTGTTTCTTTGCATTGATCACTGAGGAAGGCTTTTTTTCTTAATCTTTCCTAGCTATTCTTTGGAACTCTGCATTCAAATGGGTATATCTATCCTTTTCTCCCTTGCCTTTAGAGTCTCTTCTCAGCTATTTGTAAGGCCTCCATAGACAACCATGTTGGCTTTTTGCATGTCTTTTCCTTGGGGATTGTCTTGATTCCTGCCTCCTGTACAATGTCAGGAACCTCTGTCCATAGTTCTTCAGGCACTCTGTCTATCAGATCTAATCTCTTGAATCTATTGTCACTTCCACTGTATAATTGTAAGGGATTTAAGTCATACCTGAATGGTCTAGTGGTTTACCCTACTTTCTTCAATCAAGATTGCCAGGAGAAATATCAATAACCTCAGATATACAGGTGACACCACACTTATGGCAGAAAGTTAAGAGGAACTAAAGAGCCTCTTGATGAAAGTGCAAGAGGAGAGTGAAAAAGCTGGCTTAAAACTCAACATTCAGAAAACTAAGATCGTGGCATCCGGTCCCATCAATTCATGGCAAATAAATGGTGAAACAATGGAAACAGTGACAGACTTTATTTTCTTGGGCTCCAAAATCACTGCAGATGGTGACTGCAGCCATAAAATTAGAAGACACTTACTCCTTGGAAGAAAAGCTATGACAAACCTGGATAGCATATTAAAAAGCAGAGACATTAACTTGCCAACAAAAGTCTGTCTAGTCAAAACTATGATTTTTCCAGTTGTCATGTATGGATGTGAGAGTTGGACTATAATCCCAACACCAAAGAATTGATGCTTTTGAACTGTGGTGTTGGAGAAGGTTCTTGAGAGTTCCTTTGACTGCAAGGAAATCAAACCAGTCCATCCTAAAGGAAATCAGTCCTGAATATTCATTGGAAGGACTGATGCTGAAGCTGAGACTCCAATACTTTGGCCACCTGATGCGAAGAACTGACTCATTTGAAAAGACCCTAATTCTGGGAAAGATTGAAGGCAGGAGGAGAAAGTGATGACAGAAAATGAGATGGTTGGATGGCATCACTGACTCAATGGAACATGAGTTTGAGCAAGCTCTGGGAGTTGGTGATGGACAGGGAAGCCTTGCATGCTGCAGTCCACAGGGTCGCAGAGTCAGACATGACTGAGCTACAGAACTGACTGAGACAGATGCCAGAATGGGTGATCTAAAAGAAAATCTGGCCATGTTCTTTTTTAATGACTGAAACTGCTTAGTATGTCATTGAAAGCCTTCCGTGATTGTCCTCTGCTCACCTCTCCAGTTCATCTCCTTCCATCTTCTCCTTTCTTTCATATTCAACAATACTGAGTCACCTGTAGTTCCCATTCCCCAAACATGAAAGGCCTTTCCCAGTACTCTTCCACTATCCACTCCTGCTCATCTTCTAAGTCTAGGGTCATGCAACATGTCTTCCATGAAATCATCCCTCATCCTCTAACTGCTTCCCCAAGACTAGGTGGTTTCCAGGACATTGTGTGATAGTTCCTTTACATACTGTCTTGAAATTTCCTGCCTAATGTTGAAATTGCCTGTCTTCCTCACGTTTTGAAAGCAGGAACTTTGTATTAGTCATGGGTATAACCTCAGTGCCTGCCAGAATATCTGCCACATAGAAGGCCAACAATCAATATGTGTTGAACTGTGTTGCTGAATATGTCCTATTTAGGGTACTTCTGTACTGGGGAAATTTCAAGAATATGGTGTGTGATTTTTCTTTTCTTAGAGGTGCTAGGATAATGTTGTAGGAGTCCTTTAATATAAAGTGTACTTGAAATAGAAGGAGAAATATGACTTTCTGCAGAAAAAAAACTGTTTTCTTCAGGAATAAAAGTGAGACTCACCATGAAATGCTTTGGTATCTATGAGTATCAATATACTGTAGTTTTTCTCTAAAAGAAAATTATCTTTTACAAGTGTCTCAGGGTAATAATAGCAAAAGGTATACTAAACAAGGGAGTCACAGATTATTTTAAATTCTGAAACCTTCATCTTACAGACAGGCTAACATTGTGTTGAATTTGGCATCTTCTCTTGACAATGATATGTACACAATTGAGTCTATCACCTAGTTCTTTCCTGTCTTCAACTTATTTGCCTATAACAAAGGATGAAAAAATATTCACAACTCAGAACATATGTATATTTGGATTAGCTGGCTCTTTCTGCCCCCCCCCCTTTTTTTTTTTGGTTCTTTGGAAAAATGTACTTTGATCTTTAGTGTACCACATGAAGGTCCTTTGAAAGCAGCACCTAATGGGGAAAATAAATAAGCCAAGAGCTGCTGTAACTTAAGATGTTTGCCTTGAGAACTATTGGTTTTTCTGTCAGTCTGTCAGCCTGCCTGTCTATGTGAGTGAGACTCTCCATTTTGAATGCCAGTGTTTTGTGTAAGTACCTTAGAGGTTTTGTTTTAATATCTAAACACTAGCTCCTCAGTGTTCTTGCCAATTGCTGTAGAATTCTTTCATCACTCAGCAAGGGCAAATTTTCTTTTTTGTTTCTTATTCAGCTTTGCTTACCAAGGCTTTTAAACAGCTAAAGAAGACATCTCCACAGATTAAAAAGAATGATTTTTGTCTCTTGATTGATTCTGTAAACAAACAAAAACAATCCAATTGCAAATTGATTTGGTGGAGGTGGAAACATTCAGTGTGTAGTGGATGCTGTAGTGTGCTGCCTAGATTCCCTCTTCAAGACAGGGACACTTATTCTCTGTGCTGCCAGGAATGTTGGCTGATAAAAACTCACAGCTAAGTTGCTCTTTGGGAACTGACTTCAGTCCAAGAAAGCTACATGACACAAGGCATGATGCCTCTTTGCTCTACTGCAAGTAGGAACAATTTATAAAATCTTGGTCTGCTAGCCTGAGTTTGGGATAATTCTCAAGGGCCTTGTCAGCTCATGCACTCCCCACAGTCCAATTTCTCACTCTGCCTGACTCACTTGAGTGTTACTCCTATGAGCACTACTGCATAACCCTCTTGCCCACATGTGTTAGATTCCTAGAAATCTTTCTCAGGAAATCCAACCTAAGACATAAGATATTCAACAGTATCAATTCAGGGAAATGATTGGTGTATTATAGAGTTCTTTGGAGAAACAGAACTGTTGGGAGATACATATCTTAATATATATCCTAATGTAGATCATATAATATATCATATTATATAAAATATAATGTATATGGAGTATATATATGGAGTAAGAAATGGCACCCCTCTCCAGTATTCGTTCCTGGAAAATTCCATGGACAGAGGAGCCTGGCAGGCTACAGTCCACAGGGCCGCAAAGAGTCAGACACTATTGAGCAACTGAGCACACACATATTATATATATATATGAGCATATATTGACACATGAATAACATGTGAGTTAGGGCTGCCTACACACAAGCAGTCAAAAATTCCTGTGTGATTTTTGACTCCTGCCAAACTTACTTATTAATAGCCTACCACTGACTAGAAGCCTTACCAAACACATACAGTAAATTAATACATATTTTATATGTTAAATGTATATCTACATGTATTTTATGCATTCATGACATATTTAACTTTCTCTTAATTTGGGGGGATATTTCCAGGCTGTATAGTTCACCTGTAAGTGTTTTCATATTGTTGCAAATCTCAAAAGAACTTTCCTAATATATTTACTGAAAAAAATTCCAAGTATTAAGTGGGCCTGCATATCATATCTACTACTGTGGGCAAGAATCCCTTAGAAGAAATGGAGTAGCCATCATGGTCAATAAAAGAGTCCAAAATGCAGTACTTGGATACAGTCTCAAAAATGACAGAATGATCTCTGTTCATTTCCAAGGCAACCCATTCAATATCACAGTAATCCAAGTCTATGCCCCAACTAACAATGCTGAAGAAGCTGAAGTTAAACAGTTCTATGAAGACCTATAAGACCATCTAGAACTAACACCCCAAAAAAGATGTCCTTTTCATTATAATGTACTGGAATGCAAAAGTAGGAAATCAAGAAATACCTGGAGTAACAGGCAAATTTGGCCTTGGAGTACAGAATGAAGCAGGGCAAAGGCTAACAGATTTTGCCAAGAGAATGTCATAGCAACACCCTCTTCCAACAACACAAGAGAAGACTCTACACATGGACATCGCCAGATGGTCAATACTGAAATCCGATTGATATATTCTTTGCAGCCAAAGATGGAGAAGTTCTATACAGTGAGCAAAAACAAGACCAGGAGCTGACTGTGGCTTATACCATGAACTCCTTATTGCCAAATTCAGACTTAAATTAAAGAAAGTAGGGAAAACCACTAGACTATTCAGGTATGACCTAAATCAAATCCCTTATGATTATACAGTGGAAGTGACAATAGATTCAAGGGATTAAATCTGATAGACAGAGTGCCTGAAGAACTATGGACAAAGATTCCTGACATTGTATAGGAGGCAGGAATCAAGAATATTCCCAAGGAAAAGAGATGCAAAAAGGCAACTTGGTTGTCTGAGGAGGCCTTTCAAATAGCTGTGAAAAGAAGAGAAGTGAAAGGCAAAGGAGAAAAGCAAAGATACTCATTTGAATGCAGAGTTCCAAAGAATAACAGGGGGAGATAAGAAAGCCTTCCTCGGTGATCAATCTGATCAGTGCAAAGAAATAGAGGAAAACAACAGAATGGGAAAGACTAGAGATCTCTCAAGAAAATTAGAGATACCAAGGGAACATTTCATGCAAAGATAGGCACAAATTAAGGACAGAAATGGTAGGGACCTAACAGAAGCAGATGAGATTAAGAAGAGATGACAAGAATACACAGAAGAACTATACAAAAAAGATCTTCATGACCCAGATAATCACAATGGTGTGATCACTCACCTAGAGCCAGACATCCCAGAATGCAAAGTCAGGTGGGCCTTAGGAAACATCACTACGAACAAAGCTAGTGGAGGTGATGGAATTCCATTTGAGCTATTTCAAATCCTAAAAGATGATGTTGTTAAAGTACTGCACTTAATATGCCAGCAAATTTGGAAAACTCAGCAGTGTCCACAGGACTGGAAAAGGTCAGTTTTTATTCCCACCCCAAAGAAAGGCAATACCAAAGAATGTTCAAGCTACTGCACAATTGCACTCATCTCACATGCTGGCAAAGGAATGCTCAAAATTCTCCAAGCCAGGCTTCAACAGTACGTGAACCACGGAATTCCAGATGTTCAAGCTGGATTTAGAAAAAGCAGAGGAACTAGAGATCAAATTGCCAACATCCACAGGATCATTGAGGAAGTGAGAGAGTTCTAGAGAAACATCTACTTCTGTTTTATTGACTATACCAAAGCCTTTGGCTGTGTGGATCACAACAAACTGTGGAAAATTCTTCAAGAGATGGGAATACCAGAGCACCTGACCTGCCTCCTGAGAAATCTGTATGCAGGTCAAGAAGCGACAGTTAGAACTGGACATGGAACAATGGACTGGTTCCAAGTAGGAAAAGGAGTATGTCAAGGTTGTATATTGTCACCCTGCTTATTTAACTTATATTCAGATTACACCATGTGAAATGCTGGACTAGATGAAGCACAAGCTGGAATCAAGATTGCCAGGAGAAATATCAATAACCTCAGATATGCAGGGGACACCATCCTTATGGCAGAAAGTGAAGAGGAACTAAAGAGCCTCTTGAAAGTGAAAGAGGAGAGTGAAAAGTTGGCTTAAAACTCGACATTCAGAAAACTAAGGTCATGGCATCTGGTCCTGTCAATTCATGGAAAATAGATGGGGAAACAGTGAAAACAGTGAGAGACTTCATTTTCTTGGGCTCCAAAATCACTGCAGATGGTGACTGCAGCCATAAAGTTAGAAGACTGTTACTCCTTGGAAGAGAAGTTATGACCAACCTAGACATCATATTAAAAAGGAGAGACATTACTTTGCCAACAAAGGTCTGTCTACTCAAAGCTATAGTGTTTCCAGTAGTCATGTATGGATGTGGGAGTTGGACTACAAAGAAAGCTGAACACTGAAGAATTGATGCCTTTGAACTGTGGTGTTGGAGAAGACTCTTGAGAGTCCCTTGGACTGCAAGGAGATCCAACCAGTCCATCCTAAAGGAAATCAGTCCTGAATATTCATTGGAAGGACTGATGCTGAAGCTGAGACTCTGATACTTTGGCCACCTGATGCGAAGAACTGACTCATTTGAAAAGACCCTGATGCTGGGAAAGATTGAGTACAGGAGGAGAAGGGGACGACAGAGGATGAGATGGTTGGATGGCATCACCAACTCAATGGACATGAGTTTGAGTAAACAGCAAGTGTTGGTGTTGGACAGGGAAGCCTAGTCTGCTGCAGTCCACGGGGTCACAAAGAGTCAGACAGAACTGAGTAACTGAACTGAACTGAACTGTGCAGTTCAAATCTGTATTGATCAAGGGTCAACTGTGCATCTGCATATATATATATCTCATACACATTACATATATGAAATAAATATCCTCTATTTATTTATCATCTAAATATACTTCGTGTCTGGATTAGAGGATGGATAAGCAGGAACCAGGAAGACTGTGAGGGTGTACAGGGTTTCTTTTGGGGACATAAGATATGCTAAGATTAGATGTGGTGATGTAATTCAGTTTAACTTTGAATCGGATTAAGTGCCACATCAAGTACAATTGCTTTTTTCATCTTGGATTTTTGGAATGTTTGAACACGAATGTTGCCTTGGAAACAGTCTGGTAGCTTTCTGACTGGGAGATCATGGATTGAGATTGTAGGCAACCCTGTTGACTGGCTGGGAAGATGAGGGTTGAAAAGTCAGAGAAGGAAGTATTGTCAGTTTTAAGGTTGTTCTCTCACAAAAGCACTTTACACTTTGAATTTTCTCCAGCTCTTTCACTTCTCTATGTAGGTACACAGAGCAGAAGCAGATAAAATCTTATGGGGAGAGCTGCATAGCATGGTGAGCAACACACAGCCTGTTGGTATGTTAAGAATATCTTTGGTTTCCAGTATCCTTCTCAATCCAGCACTTGAGCTGATTGATCTTTGCTGTATCGACATACTGGACTAATGTGTTCAGAGAGGAGTCTACTATAGCAAATGCTTATTGAGCACCGTACTATATGCCAGGTACAATTCTAGGTGCTGTGGATTTGTGGTGAACCACTTTGATAATGAATTTTAGATTCCACATTCATTCATCCAAAACCGTGTATTGAGTACCCATTGTTTTTCATGGCTAGGTTCCAACTTACGATGAAAATTCAAAAATAAAATTGCAGCTACAGAGGAATCATGTTTTAATGAATTGTGGAGTTAAATAAAGCCAGATGGGCAATCCCAACTTCACTCCCTCCTAGTTATGTGACTTTGGAAAAATATTTAAGCCTAGGAACCTCAGTTTTCTCAGCTGTAGAAGGTGAAGAGAGAATGGAGAAACTACCTATGTAAAATTTATCCTATCCTGTAAAATCTATTGAGATAACACATCTCACTGAATATGGAGCTCAACGTCTCACCTTTAGTATCTAAAAACAAGTATTCAGTTCAGTTCAGTTCAGTCGCTCAGTCGTGTCCAACTCTTAATTCCCTTCGAATTTCTAGCTCACTTCCATGGATTTAAATTATAGTTTATGTAGAAATCCATTTGAGTAACACTCTAATAATTCATCTTCCTCATTTATAGGTGAAAAACTTGGGTCTACATATCTTACCCAATGTTGCATAACAAGTTAATGTGAAATCAGCACTGAATGCCAGCCATCTCAATTCCAGGCTCAGTGCTTTTCTATCATATCACAGTAACTTCAGTGATTTGTTTGTTTTCTGTCATTTTTGCTTGCATTTTCAGTAGGGTTTAGCATTATATTTAAATCTGGAGATTTCACTGTGAATCTCAGAATGTGTTAAAAATGTCACCCTCAAGAGAATGATATATAGATTAGATGGTCAGGTGTTGATAATTTTAGAAGCTAATTCTAAAAAATTCTAGATTCATGGGGATTTTTTACACTACTCCTTTCACTTTTTGTGTATGTTTGAAATTTTCCATAATAAAAAAGCTAAGAAAATATCTTCCAAATCTTATGCCAATACCAATTCTGGAAAACCCCTACTTCTACCACTTGTCTATCCCAAGAAGTTTTCGTTTCATTTTTGTTCATTCTTCATTTTCAGTCTTCAGTTGATTCTCAATCCCTGAGAGGTTTTGTATCCCATTCCCAAAGGAACTCAGATTTTCATTTTAAGGCTGGGTGTTTAGAATGTCAGGGCCACTCTCTAATAGACAGCCTCCTTGGCCACACTCAATGAGTCACCTTGAAACAGAGGCCGCTGGATGTTGCTCATTGTGGCTGCTTCTCATAGGGGGCAAAGCCATGCTCCATACTGTTCTCCGCTGTGGCTGTACCAATTTACATTCACAACAGGGTAGGAGGGTTTCCTTTTCTCCATACCCTCTCCAGTATTTATTTGTAGACTTTTTGATGATGGTTATTCTAACTAGTGTGGTTTTGATTTGCATTTCTCTAGTAATTTGCAATGTTGAACATCTTTTCATGTGCCTGTTGGCCCTCTGTATCAGACCTTGCAATCACTGAACAGTTAGTCATGCCTGAGTACTGAGTATAACCTGTTGACTCAAGTTGTGCAGAAGCAGATGGAAAGCAAAGGCAGACGAGTGTGTATTCACAGAGGATCTCCAAAGTGGCCTGGCAGCAGTAGCAAAGCTAAGATAATCGCGTGAAGGAGGTGCTTAACTAACTGCTAAGTCACTTCAGTCGTGTCCGACTCTGTGCGACCCAGAGATGGCAGCCCACCAGGCTCCCCCATCCCTGGGATTCTCCAGGCAAGAACACTGGAGTGGGTTGCCATTTCCTTCTCCAATGCATGAAAGTGAAAAGTGAAAGTGAAGTCACTCAGTTGCATCCAACTCTTAGTGACCCCATGGACTGCAGCCTACCAGGCTCCTCTGTCCATGGGATTTTCCAGGCAAGAGTACTGGAGTGGGTTGCCACTAGCACGATAAAAGGACACCTTGGCTATTATCTCCGAGCCCACACCCATACCTCCACAGGAGATGTGAATTTCCTGGTCTGGTGTGAGCATCTGAGCCTGGAGGAGAACCCAAGTCACTGATTCTTCCACTCAGTGCCCTTTCAGCTACCAGTGTTTCTCCACCTTCGCTGCATGTTAGAATCCCCTGGGGATCTTTTAAAAAAGCAGATGCTCTGGCACCAGCTCAAACCCATTAGATCAAAATCTCTGAGATAGGGGCTTGGGTGAAATTTTTTTTTTCAAGTTCTCAGGTTATTCAAATGTGCAGCCAAGGTCCCAAACTGCTGTGCCATACTGAGTTGTTGCCTCTTTTCTTCCAATAAGATTTTTGATCTGCTAGTCATGTCACACCTGCTCCCTTCATTTCACCAGTCTCCATCTAGGTACTTGCTCTCTGGCTTGCTGCCACTTATGTTTCTGAATGACTGCATCCCTGCTTCTTCCCAGAGAAGTGTTCAGAGGCCGAACACCCACCACTTATTGTGGGCCCTTATTGTCTCCAAAAGTGCTCCTTGCATGATTTGAATGGTGGCTCCCCAAAAGATATATCATGTCCTGGAATGTGACCTTATTTGTAAAGACAGTCTTTGCAGATGTAATTAAGTGAAGGTTCTCCAAAGGCTATCACTCTAGGCCCTAAATCCATCAATAAGTGATCCTTATGAGAGATACACACGGAGAAGAAAAAGGCCCCATGAGGACAGAGGCAAAGACTGCTATCCACATATAACCAACAGATATCCAGGGCTACCAGAAGCTGGAAGAGGCATGGGAGGATTCTTCCCATTAGCGTTTAGAGACACCCTACTGACACCTTGATTTCAGACCTTGAGCCTCCAGAACTGTGAGAGAATATCTTTTTTGTTTTAACCCATCCCTAGGTTTCTTGCATTGTTGGCAGATTCTTTACCAACTGGGCCACTAGGGAAGCCCAAGAATACTGGAGGGGGTAGCCAAACCCTTCTCCAGGGCATCTTCCAGACCCAGGAATTGAACTAGGGTCTCCTGCATTGCAGGCAGATTCTTTACCAACTGAGCTACCAGAGACTGAGGAGTCTGGTGGGCTATGGTTCTTGGGGTCTCAAAGAGTTGGGACATGGCTAAAGTGATTGAGTATGTTCCCTTATTCCATCTAGAAAGTTTTGGGGGTATGTACAAGGGCAATGGCTGGATGGCATCACCGATTCAATGGACATGAGTCTGAGTGAACTCTGGGAGTGGGTGATGGACAGGGAGGCCTGGCGTGCTGCGATTCATGGGGTTGCAAAGAGTTGGACACGACTGAGCGACTGAATTGAACAAGGGCAATGCACTTTCTTCCTCTCTCCCTTCCAGCCTTTTCCTCTATCCAAACTAAACAGCACCCATCAAAAACCATCTCATAGCAGCCACATCTCAACATCTTCTAATAATTTTATAGGTTTTCATTTTTTCATATCCTGCTTCTTTTAAAATGAACCACATTTAGCCTGGTTATTGTACACAACCGAAACAATTTAGAAGAATAAGTTTTGCCTTCACCTGTTACTTCCTGCCATCCAACTTCCCATATACACCTACTGTGTATGTGTGCTAAGTTATTTCAGTCATGAATGACTCCATGTGACTCTATGGACAGTAGCCTGCCACGTTCATCTGTCCATGGGATTCTCTAGGCAAGAATACTGCAGTGAGTTGCCTTCTCCAGAGAATATTCATTCCCACCCCAGGGACTGAATGGTGTCTCTTATGTCTTCTGCACTGGCAGGCAGATATTTTACCACTAGCACCACCTGGGAACCCCCATACACCTACAGTAAGCACTGTGAATCAAGAACACTCTGGTGAATATCCCGCCAGCCATCTTTCCAGGCAGATATTGAAAGCGATGACTGGCTCAGATGGCAAATGTAAACTATGACACTGTTGGAAATAGCACTGCACTTGTTGAAGCAGGCAGGGTGGGTTGCTTAGAGCCCATGGACTATTTCTCAAAAATCTCTCTGAACACAGGCTGCAAGGAACAAAGACACATTGAAAGCCACTATCTCAGCCCTCTGGAGGTCTGGCCTTGCAGGGTAAGGTGGAGACCAGGGCAAGGGAAGCATGGGACATTTAAGGAGGCACTTGCTCTCAGGGTTGTGCACACCTTAAGAAAGCTTCTGGTTAGTTGATGAAGATCCCAATCGATGGCAGAGGAGGAGTCCTGGCTCTCTTTACTTGTGGCTTCTGGGTCTCTCTGAAGGAGGAAGGAGCTATAGCAGTTATTTCTGGTATGTACATCAGTAAGTCAGTTAAAGCCTGACTTTAAACCCTCCAATGTCTTCCCATTTTGCTTACAGTGAAAGCCAAAGCATCCTTGCTGGCCACACACGGTCTGCCCACCCCCCCCCCCCCACCCCGCTCCACAGACTCTTCCTCTCTCATCCATCCCTCCATCAGTATTCCCTGCACTTACCCTACCCATCACATGGTCCTCCCTCCTTTTCCTCAAACTCTCCAAGTGTGGTCTATCTCAGGACCTTTGCAAACTTGCTGTCCTCTCTGTTTGCAATGCTCTTCCTCCAGGGATCCAGGAGTTTCACTAGCTCAGTTCCTCCAGATCTCTTCTCAGAAGTCACCTAACCAGAAATGACTTCCCTAACTGTGTTGCAATAACAGTGCTCCTAGTCAACGCCACCACTCACTGTTCCCCTTGGGCGACTTCCTTTTCCTCTGATTGTCACCTGGCTCTGTGGTCTCAGATGGACTACCATGGGTTTTGTGAGAAACGGTACAAAAACAAGCCAGATGCTTTCTCCCACTGCCTTCACTGTGGGATGCCTGCTGAGTGCAGGAGCCGCTGTGTTGGTGTTTGTTCCTGTATGAAGAGCCCCACAGACATGCCTTTTGGAAACTGGGCATCCCTGAGAGCACTGGCTTGTGTCTTTGTGGACTTTTTATTCCAAGGTGCTAATTAGCATCTGCAGGGTTGCCTTTTTCTCTTTGGCTTCCAGGAAGTTTGGGGCCAGATTTGAAATTGAACTATAACAACTTCGTGACACTTGAATGTCTTTCTTTCTGGTTGGGATTTTCCAGACTTACATACATTTCCCCACCCCGATTGTTTGTTCCGCTTTGCTATGTTCTGTGCTATAGTTTGTTCTTTTGTGTGATCCAGGGATGAGGTGGGAGAGAAATGAGCTGATTATTGAGGGCGCAGATGAATCCACCAGTGCAGAGAAGACGAGACTCCTGCATTGACGGCACTGCGGGAATGAGCGGGTGGGACTGTGGCCCGGCAGGCCCTTCTGGAAACTTAATACTGCCTGGGACGGAAGGAAAAAGACGGGTGGAAACAAGGAGCACAGTCAAGTCCTGAGGTCAAGTTTTTGCTCACAAAGTTGTGACTTATAATATGAATAATATGTTTCCGTAAATTTGCAGAATTTTTGAGCTGAGAGGAACTGTTGGTAAATCCAAATATTTTCTTGTAAAACTGAGGAAACTGAAGACCAAGCAATTTACTTAAAGTCCAAAACTATTTATTGGCAGAGATGAGATGAGAGTCCTTTTCTCTCTCCTCCTGGCCCAAAGCTTTTTCCATGATACCACCCACAAAGTTGCAGTTCTTCCCACTTTGTGTATTAAGAATTTTTCATTTGAGATCCTTGGAACACGTGTTAAGAGGTTATGCCTGCATACATATAATTCCTTTTCCTCTGTGGACTTTCCAAATTCAATAAAGTAATGGAAGGGAAGTGCCCCCTGATGGTGTTCCTCAAAGCCCACCCTGATTTTAATGCTTGGGCTCAGAAGCACACTTGTTCCTGTGGGCTGTGGATGGAGGGTGAATGTTAAATCACAGGGGGCACTTGTGGGCAACAAGAACAGAAAACAGGGCTTGGGTGACTTGGGGCTGGATGTGGGCCACTTAAGTGAATTCCAGGTGACCAGGTAAGATCAGCAGAGTAGGGTGTACAGGGGGAGCTGCCTGCTGGGTCCAGGGAAAGAAAGACAGGGTTTCCAGAGGTGCCCCAAACATGGCTGGTTTCCGTCAACATGGGAGGAATCCTCAGCCTAGGTGCTCAAAAGTTCACGGAATCTGAAGTGAAGAGCAAGTTACAAAGAGAGAACAGGAAGCCCCTGCTGCCTGAAGAATCACTAGTCTACAAGGAGTTGGAACACAACAAAACACAGCACCGGCTTCTCTGGTAAGTGGCACCAAGGATTAGGACCTAACTTTGTGAGGAAAATTGTTCTGATGAATGGATGTATTTGGCTAGTTCCAGCTAAGTGGTTTTCAATAGTGACTTCAGCCTAGAGCACTACAAAGCTGAGCTGTGGCTTCCGGGTGGCATAGCAGGCTTTTTTTTTTTTAACCAGCCAGTCAAGCACAGAGCCCAGGGGGTGGGTGGGTGTGGGGAGGCCCTTGGGAGAAGTTTAGGGACTGGGAGCTACTGCTGCCTGGAGAGAAAGCTCTGTAAAGTTTATTGTCAAAAATCCCAGGAAATATTGGGCCTGCTCATTCCATCTTCTTGCATGGCTTGGGTGTGTCTCCTTAGGAGACCAGAGCCCTTTCAGGGCCCAGCTGTACTGGACAGGAGCTTCTACAGATTTAAGGCCCACAGCAGCACAACATTTTCTGTATTGCACATTACAACGTGATGGCCCCTATGATGACAAATAACCAACAAAGATCCCAACAATGACTCTGCTGCTGCTGCTGCTGCTAAGTCGCTTCAGTCATGTCCAACTCTGTGCGACCCCATAGACAGCAGCCCACCAGGCTCCCCCATCCCTGGGATTCTCTAGGCAAGAATACTGGAGTGGGTTGCCATTTCCTTCTTCAATGTAGGAAAGTGAAAAGTCAAAGTGACGTCACTCAGTCATGTCTTAGTGACCCCATGGACTGCAGCCTACCAGGCTCCTCCATCCATGGATTTTCCAGGCAAGAGTATTGGACTGGGGTGCCATTACCTTCTCCAACAATGACTCTACAGCCACTCTTTTAAAAGCTAAGAAAAGTGATCAAAGGTAGTTAAGAAGATTTGTAATGGTCAGTCTTCTCATGAGACACAGCTGTGACCTTACAGACACTGAAATGCAATTCTGAGCTTCACTCCCAGTTTGTTTTGAAGGTTACATAAACTGTTGCTGGTTTTTTGGACTGTCTTTGTATATATATTCCCTACAATGGGTACCAGGCCTAATCAATAGAGGGCTTGAAGGAATAAACCAGCTGGTCAAGTTACAGCACTAAACTGGGAATCAGAGTAAGCTTTCTGACTACCCCTTAACACTCTCACCAGCTATGAGGGAGAACTGTCCAAAAAAGATCTTCACGACCCAGATAATCATGATGGTGTGATCACTCACCTAGGGCCAAATATCCTAGAATGTGAAGTCAAGTGGGTCTTAGGAAGCATCACTACAAGCAAAGCTAGTGGAAGTTATGGAATTCCAGTCGAGCTATTTCAAGTCCTAAAAGATGATGCTGTGAAAGTGTTGCACTCAATATGCCAGCAAATTTGGACAGCTCAGCAGTAGCCACGGGACTGGAAAAAGTCAGTTTTCATTCCAACCCCAAAGAAAGGCAATGCCAAAGAATGCTCAAACTACTGCACAATTGCACTCATCTCACATGCTAGCAAAATAATGCTTAAAATTCTCCAAGCCAGGCTTCAATAGTATGTGAACTGTGAACTTTCAGATGTTCAAGCTGGATTTAGAAAAGGCAGAGAAACCAAAGATCAAATTGCCAACATCCATTGGATCATTGAAAAAGTGAGAGAGTTCCAGAGAAACATCTACTTCTGCTTTATTGACTATGCCAAAGCCTTTGACTGTGTGGATCACAATAAACTGTGGAAGATTCTTCAGATGGGAACACCAGACCACCTTACCTACCCCTGAAAAATCTGTATGCAGGTCAGGAAGCAACAGTTAGAACTGGACATGGAACAACAGACTTGTTCCAAATTAGGAAAGGAGTACATCAAGGCTGTATATTGTCATCCTGCTTATTTAATTTATATAGAGTACATCATGAGAAATGCTGGACTGGATGAAGCACAAGCTGGAATCAAGATTGCCGGGAGAAATATCAACAACCTCAGATATGCAGACGACACCACCCTTGTGGCAGAAAGTGAAGAACTAAAGAGCCTCTTGATGAAAGTGAAAGAGAAGAGTGAAAAAGTTGGCTTAAAGCTCAACATTCAGAAAACTAAGGTCATGGCATCTGGTCCCATCACTTCATGGCAAATAGATGGGGAAACAGTGGAAACTGTGAAAGACTTTATTTTTGGGGGCTCCAAAATCACTGCAGATGGTGACTGCAGCCATGAAATTAAAAGATGCTTACTTCTTGAAAGAAAAATTATGACCAACCTAGACAGCATATTAAAAAGCAGAGACACATTACTTTGCCAACAAAGGTCCATCTAGTCAAAGCTATGGTTTTTCCAGTAGTATGTATGGAGGTGAGAGCTGGACTGTGAAGAAAGCTGAGTGCCAAAGAATTGATGCTTTTGAACTGTGGTGTTGGAGAAGACTCTTGAGATTCCCTTGGACAACAAGGAAATCCGGCCAGTCCATTCTAAAGAAATCAGTCCTGAATATTCATTGGAAGGACTGATGCTGAAGCTGAAACTCCAGTACTGTGGCCACCTGATGCGAAGAACTGACTCATTGGAAAAGACCCTGATGCTGGGAAAGATTGAAGGTGGGAGGAAAAGGGGACAACAGAGGATGAGATGGTTGGATGGCATCATCGACTCAATGGACATGAGTTTGAGTAGACTCCCAGAGTTGGTAATGGACAGGGAAGCCTGGCTTGGTACATGGGGTTGCAAAGAGTGGGATATGACTGAGTGACTCAGCTGAACTGAACTGAGCTATAAGGTTGCTAATCTTCATTTCTCCAAGCCAGGCCTGAGGACGGTGTATGTCAGGATCTCTCAAGTTCTTTATTAACAGTGTGCAGCTTCCTGGGCCTGAGACACACTCATTGCATCACACCATCTTGGATGTGGGACCAAGAACCTGTATTTTTAATACCCAATTCTTATTCTTATTTAGTCTGCTTAAAAGTAGACACTTTTGTAACTATCACCTTGGTCAAGAAAGAAGTTTACCAGCAATATAGAGACTGCCCCCCGCAACTTATGTCTCTTCCTTTCCCCAAAGGTAACTGCTATCCAGATTTTATGACAATCACTTTTTTGCTGTCTCTTTGCATCTGCATTTAAGAATATATTGTGTTGGTTTTGTCTGTTTTTTCAAATTCTATATAAGTGAAATCATACAGGATGTAGCCTTTGCACCTGCCTTTTTTTTTTTTTTTTGCCTTCTCCCCATTATGTTTATGAAATTTGTTCTTTGGTTGTAGCTGTGTTATATTGTATGACTAAAGCAGGATTAATTTATCTAGTCTACTGTCGGTGGACACTAGGTGGTTTCCAGTTTGGGACTGTTATGAATAATGCTGCTCTGAACATTCCTGCACATATTTCTGTGGGTTATACAGTAAGAGTGGAATTTCTGGGTATCTTATCTCTAAAGCTGGTAGATAATGCAAGCTATTTTACAAAACTGGTTACTGCAAGTCCAACTTTAAGAACTGTTATCTATATTTTTGCAGGCAGGACCCAGTCATAGGTGTAGAGATGTGGATGTGGTCTGCTGAGTGGTGTGGAAGGGTGGCTCTGGCTACTGTGAGGAGAATGGGTTGTAAGAGGCCAAGTCACGGAGCAGGGAGGTCAGTTAGGAGCCTACTGTTGGGTGGAAACAACCTCAGAGTGAGCCTTATGTATGATTAATTGTCATGCTGCTGCTAAGTCGCTTCAGTCGTGTCCAACTCTGTGCGACCCCATAGACGGCAGCCCACCAGGCTCCCCCGTCCCTGGGATTCTCCAGCCAAGAACACTGGAGTGGGTTGCCATTTCCTTCTCCAATGCATGAAAGTGAAAAGTGAAAGTGAAGTCGCTCAGTCCTGTCTGACTCTTCGCGACCCCATAGACTGCAGCCCACAAGGCTCCTCAGTCTGTGGGATTTTCCAGGCAAGTACTGGAGTGGGGCGCCATTGCCTTCTCTGATTAATTGTCATAGCCTCCCCCTAAATTATGGAGGTAATGGCTAGATTTGTTTTCAACTGGAGTGGTATTGATAAGTTGGATTCCTTCTTTGTTGATTATTGCTAGATCCTCCTGAATTTATACCCAAAGTGATTACTTGATCTATCCAGAAATGAAGACACATATTCATAAAGACCTGCTATGTGCTACACAGTGCTGGGCTCTAGGAACACAATGGTAAACAGGACGGGGAAGACTTTGGCTTTGGGGAAGCTTAAAGTCTAGTGCATGAGAGAGATAAATGAGAAAAGACATGTAAATATATAAATTGTGAGATGTTCCATAGAAAAAGAACAGGGTGCTGGGAGAGAAAGGGGGGCCATGGGAAGGGGGCACCTACTAGATATGAAGGATCAGGGAGGGAGGGGGAGAGAGCCTGACTTGAAAAGTGACAGCTCAGACCTGAATGAATCTGTGAAGAGTCAGTGGAAGATGTTCCAGGCAGATAAGCCCTTCTCTTGTGTGGTCTCTTAGGGAGAGAGGAACTTGGTGCATTGAAGACCTGGAAGGATTATGATGGATTATGGTGGGGGAGGGTAAGCAGAATGAGCCCGGTGAAGCAGGCAGGACCCAGGCATGGGTGTGGAGATGTGGATGTGCTCTGCTGAGTGGTGCAAAAGGGTGGCTCTGGCTACTGTGAAAAGAATGGGTTGTAGGAGGCCAGGCAAAGGAGCAGGGAGGCCAGTTAGGAGGATACTGCAGTCATCCAGGCCAGAGATGATGTTTAGCTGGACTAGGATGCTGCCAGAAGACTTGGAAGATGTGCATGAATTCAAGAAGCATGCTAGAGCTGGAACTGAGAAGTCTGGTGAACAAGAATAGTGATTCCTAGGTCTGGCCTGTGTAACGGGTGGAGAGTTTACCAAGATGAGGAAATCTCTTCTATGGACATCAAATTCCTTTTATAGCACTTAGACCTACCCACATCCTCCTCTAGTTCCAAAGTCTTTCTATGTTCAATGCCAAAATGAAAGAAGTCTCCTAGTTTTTGTTAACAAAGTAAAACAACAACAACAGCAACAACAAAACCCCTTTTAGTTATATTTATTTTATGCTGAATTTATTCTGGCCTTAAGTTTCATTTCTTCAAGAGAAAAATCAAATAAATAACCTAACTCTACACCTAAAGCAATTAGAAAAGGAAGAAATGAAGAACCCCAGGGTTAGTAGAAGGAAAGAAATAATAAAAATTAGGGCAGAAATAAGTGAAAATGAAAAAGAAACAAAGGAGACCATAGCAAAAATCAAAAAAGCTAAAAGCTGGTTCTATGAGAAGATAAATAAAATAGACAAACCATTAGCCAGACTCATCAAGAAAAAAAGGGAGAAGAATCAAATCAACAAAATTAGAAATGAAAATGGAGAAATCACAATAAACAACACAGAAATACAAAGGATCATCAGAGACTACTATCAGCAATTATATGCCAATAAAATGGACAACTTGGAAGAAATGGATACATTCTTAGAAAAGTATAACTTTTCAGAACTGAACCAGGAAGAAACAGAAAATCTTAACAGACCCATCACAAGCACAGAAATAAAAACTGTAATCAGAAATCTTCCAGCAAACAAAAGCCCAGGACCAGATGGCTTCACAGCTGAATTCTACCAAAAATTTAGAGAAGAGCTAACACCTATCCTACTCAAACTCTTCCAGAAAATTGCAGAGGAACGTAAACTTCCAAACTCATTCTATGAGGCCACCATCACCCTAATACCAAAACCAGACAAAGATGCCACAAAAAAAGAAACCTACAGGCCAATATCAGTGATGAACATAGATGCAAAAATCCTTAACAAAATTCTAGCAATCAGAATCCAACAACATATTAAAAAGATCATACCAAGTGGGCTTTATCCCAGGGATGCAAGGATTCTTCAATATCCACAAATCAATCAATGTGATACATGACATTAACAAATAGAAAGATAAAAACCATATGATTATCTCAATAGATGCAGAGAAAGCCTTTGACAAAATTCAGCATCCATTTATGATAAAAACCCTCCAAAAAGCAGGCATAGAGGGAACATACCTCAGCATAATAAAAGCCATATATAATAAACCCACAGCAAACATTATCCTCAATGGTGAAAAATTGAAAGAATTTCCCCTAAAGTCAGGAACAAGACAAGGATGCCCACTCTCACCACTACTATTCAACATAGTTATGGAAGTTTTAGCCACAGCAATCAGAGCAGGAAAGAAATAAAAGGAATCCAGATTGGAAAAGAAGTAAAACTCTCACTGTTTGCAGATGATATGGTCCTCTACATAGAAAACCCTAAAGATTCCACCAGAAAATTACTAGAGCTAATCAATGAATATAGTAAATCTGTAGGATATGAAGTTAACACACAGAAATTCCTCACGTTCCTATACACTATCAATGAGAAAACAGAGAAATTAAGGAAACAATTCCATTAACCATTGCAATGAAAAGAATAAAATACTTACGAATATATATACCTAAAGAAACAAAAGACCTATATATATAAAACTATAAAACACTGATGAAAGAAATCAAAGATGACACAAATAGATGGAGAAATATACCATGTTCATGGATTGGAAGAATCAATATAGTGAAAATGAGTATACTACCCAAAGCAATCTATAGATTCAATGCAATCCCTATCAAGCTACCAACAGTATTTTTTAGAGAACTAGAACAAATAATTTCATAATTTGCATGGAAATACAAAAAACCTCGAATAGCCAAAGCAATCTTGAGAAAGAAGAATGGAACTGGAGGAATCAAACTGCCTGAGCTCAGGCTATACTACAAAGCTACAGTCATCAAGACAGTATGGCACTGGCACAAAGACAGAAATATAGATCAATGGAACAAAATAGAAAGCCCAGAGATAAATCCACACACCTATGGACACCTTATCTTTGACAAAGGGAGCAAGAATATACAAATGAGGAAAGACAATCTCTTTAACAAGTGGTGCTGGGAAAGCTGGTCAACCATTTGTAAAAGAATGAAACTAGAACACTTTCTAACACCAAACTCAAAATGGATTAAAGATCTAAATGTAAGACCAGAAACTATAAAACTCCTAGAGGAAAACATAGGCAAAACACTCTCTGACATAAATCATAGCAGGATCCTCTATGACCCACCTCCTAGAGTAATGGAAATAAAAGGAAAAATAAACAAATGGGACCTAATTAAACTTAAAAGCTTTTGCACAATGAAGGAAACTATAAGCAAGGTGAAAAGACAGCCATCAGAATGGGAGAAAACAATAGCAAATGAAGCAACTGATGAAGAATTAATCTCAAAAATTTACAAGTAGTTCATGCAGCTCAATATCAGAAAAATAAGTGACCCAATCAAAAAATGGGCCAAAGGACTAAACAGACATTTCTCCAAAGAAGACATACAGATGACTAACAAACACATGAAAAGATGCTCAACATCACTCATTATCAGAGAAATGCAAATCAAAACCATGATGAGGTACCATCTCATGCCAGTCAGATTGTCTGCTATCAAAAAGTCTACAAACAATAAATGCTGGAGAGAGTGTGGAGAAAAGGGAACCCTCTTACACTGTTGGTGGGAATGCAAACTAGTACAGCCACCATGGAGAACAGTGTGGAGATTCCTTAAAATACTGGAAATAGAACTGCCATACAACCTAGCAAACCCACTGCTGGGCATACACACTAAGGAAACCAGAATTGAAAGAGACACGTGTACCCCAATGTTCATCACAGCACTGTTTATAGTAGCCAGGACATGGAAGCCATTTAGATGTCCATCAGCAGATGAATGGATAAGAAAGCTGTGGTACATATACACAATGGGATATTACTCAGCCATTGAAAAGAATGCATTTGAATCAGTTCTAATGAGGTGGATGAAACTGGAGCCTATTATACAGAATGAAGTAAGTCAGAAAGAAAAACACCAATACAGTATATTAACGCATATATATGGAATTTAGAAAGATGGTAATGATGACCCTATATATGAGACAGCAAAAGAGACACAGATGTATAGAACAGTCTTTTAGACTCTGTGGGAGAAGGTGAGGTGGGGATGACTTGAGAGAATAGCATTGAAACATTTATATTATCATATGTGAAATAGATCGCCAGTCCAGGTTTGATGCATGAGACAGGGTGCTCAGGGCTGGTGCACTGGGATAACCCTAAGGGATGGGATGGGGAGGGAGGTGGGAGGGGGGTTCAGGATGGGGAACCCATGTACACCCATGGCTGATTCATGTCAATGTATGGCAAAAACCACTACAATGTTGTAAAGTTATTAGGCTCCAATTAAAATAAAAAAATTGATATAAAGTTTGTTTCTCTTGAGATTGCCTTTTTCTTCTGTGCAGCTTCCTCTGGTTTAGGAATGACCTACATTTTTTTTAGTAAGAATCATCTCAATGTGGCAGAAGGAGCTCATGTGGATCTGTAAGTTCAGCAGTGCATCTTGGGGCCTTTGTTCACCTGGATGTCCTCAGTGAGCAAAGAATCTACATCTAGGCCCATAAGGTCATCAATACTCTGCATTTTTAAGCATGTGCAGCAAAAATCCAACACTCTTTTTGGGCCACTGACCCTGCATCCATCTCTGGGGATGGGCCTGGCACACCCACCAACTCTACCATTGTAAGGATAGGATGACACACATTTGATTCTATAAAATGACATCTTTTCAGATATGCATAACATTGATGGTCTGGGCAGTTTTTTGAGTGTTCTTAAAGTGAACCCAACAATTTGAACCTCTTGATTTATAGGATTTTGTGGAGTTTTCTGAGTCAAATGAATAGCAGACTACTTTCAGAGATGGTCACTTATTAGAAGAGCCTTACAGTCTTTCTTCTACCCTCTCCCACCATTATTATTTATTAAGGGTTTATTTGTATGCTTACAGTGTCCAGTTTCTGGGCCATAGTTTTAAGGTGTGAATTAGTGAATGGGTTCTTTTTATTATATGGATGTATAAACCCAGGTCAGCTTCCAGATTTTACTATGGGTAGGCTGCCCTGACAGGGAAAAATAACAGATCTAGGTATGATTCTCAGAAGAAGTGAGGTTGCTTTACAATTATCTTTTGAGGAGTACAGATATGAAACATTGAGATACAATGTTAAAACCCCCCAAAAGTTCTGAATTCAGAGGTGTAAAAGAAGTGACAGAAAAAGAAACTTACTTCAAATTTTTCAGTAATGAATTGGACTAAAAACATTTTTTCCAATTTTTTTCTTAATAATTTTGTTTATTTTAGTTTGGCTGTGCTAGATCTTTGTTGCTTCATGGGCCTTTCTCTAGTTGCAGGGAGCAGGGCCTACTTTAGCTGCAGTGGGTGGGCTTCTCCCTGTGGCAGCTTCTCCTGTTGTAGAGCATGGGCTCTAGGGCACATGGGCATCAGTAGCCATGGCACGTGGGCTCAGTAGTTGTGGCTCCTGGGCTCTAGAGCATAGGCTCAGTAATGGTGGCACACGTGCCTAGCCGCTCCGAGGCATGTGGAATCTTCCTGAATCAGGGATCAAACCTGTGTCTCCTGCATTGGCAGGTGGATTCTTTACCACTGGGCCACCAGAAAAGCCCTCAAGTTAATTTTTCTTATGAGAATTTTAACAATATTAAGGCCAAAGTGGGCTTCATGCATAAAATACAAGGTATAATCAATTTCAATTTCTTTGAGGTCTGTTCCTTTGAATGTAAACATAGAAGTGCTTTTAGTTTCAAGTTTGTGAGGAAATTACTAACTTTTCAGATTTGTTCATCTAGTGTATTTTAAAAATGAGGTTTTGCTCTCTTAGCTGATTCTTCAGAATCCCCTTTTCATGCCGTGGAATCTGATCAGTTGAGAGACTGGAGAAGAGAGAAGGATGTGAACTGAATGTGCAGCTATCCACTTGCCACCCCTTGCCTAGAAATAATGAAATGGCCAGGTCTTCTCCATTGTAAATAACAGAGTCCAGCTAGTGAAGCAGAATTAGTACAGAATTTCCATGAATGCCAGGGAGCTAAGCTTGGATAAGCAGTGGCCACAGGACTGGAAAAGGTCAGTTGTCATTCCAATCCCAAAGAAAGACAATGCCAAAGAATGCTCAAACTACCACACAATTGCACTCATCTCACATGCTAGTAAAGTAATGCTCAAAATTCTCCAAGCCAGACTTCAGCAATACGTGAACCGTGAACTCCCTGATGTTCAAGCTGGTTTCAGAAAAGGCAGAGGAACCAGAGATCAAATTGCCAACATTTGCTGGATTGTGGAAAAAGCAAGAGAGTTCCAGGAAAACATCGATTTCTGCTTTATTGACTATGCCAAAGCCTGTGACTGTGTGGATCACAATAAACTGTGGAAAATTCTGGAAGAGATGGGGATACCAGACCATCTGACCTGCCTCCTGAGAAACCTGTATGCAGGTCAGGAAGCAACAGTTCGAACTGGACATGGAACAACAGACTGGTTCCAAATAGGAAAAGGAGGGTGTCAAGGCTGTATATTGTCACCCTGCTTGTTTAACTTATATGCAGAGTACATCATGAGAAACGCTGAGCTGGAAGAAGCACAAGTTGGAATCAAGATTGCCGGGAGAAATATCAATAACCTCAGAAATGCAGATGACACCACCCTTATGGCAGAAAATGAAGAGGAACTAAAAAGCCTCTTGATGAAAGTGAAAGAGGAGCATGAGAAAGTTGGCTTAAACCTCAGCATTCAGAAAACGAAGATCATGGCATCTGGTCCCATCACTTCATGGGAAATAGATGGGGAAACAGTGGAAACAGTGTCAGACTTTATTTTCTTGGGCTCCAAAATCACTGCAGATGGTGACTGCAGACATGAAATTAAAAGATGCTTACTCCTTGGAAGGAAAGTTATGACCAACCTAGATAACATATTGAAAAGCAGAGACATTACTTTGCTAACAAAGGTCCATCTAGTCAAGGCTATGGTTTTTCCAGTAGTCATGTATGGATGTGAGAATTGGACTGTGAAAAAAGCTGAGCACCAAAGAATTGATGCTTTTGAACTGTGGTGTTGGAGAAGACTCCTGAGAGTCCCTTGGACTGCAAGGAGATCCAACCAGTCCATTCTGAAGATCAGTCCTGGGATTTCTTTGGAAGGAATGATGCTAAAGCTGAAACTCCAGTACTTTGTCCACCTCATGTGAAGAGTTGACTTATTGGAAAAGACTCTGATGCTGGGAGGGATTGGGGGCAGGAGGAAAAGGGGATGACCAAGGATGGGATGGCTGGATGGCTGGATGGCATCACTGACCTGATGGACGTGAGTCTGAGTGAACTCCGGGAGTTGGTGATGGACAGGGAGGCCTGGCGTGCTGCGATTCATGGGGTCGCAAAGAGTCGGACACAACTGAGCAACTGAACTGAACTGAACTGAACTGAAGCTTGGATACTACATAGTCAGGAATAAGTCACTAGACGAAATACCAACCATGCAATGAAAATTTTTTTCACAGAAACCTCACTGTCCACACTACCAAGTACCCAGATCATACAGTGGGACCACAGGGAGAAACTTGGCCATTTGCCACAGAACAAATGGCTCCATCTCCATGCTTTCCAGGAGATCCCACTTCCCTCACTATGCCACCTTCTATTGTTCCCTGCTGCTTTACAGGTCTCTTATGGATGCATCTGTTTAATACAATATAGAGCACTTGCCCACTCCCTTGAGAATGCAGTTCCAACTGGGTCCAATAATTACTTCTTAGGGTATCTGGATGTACTCAGTGGCTCTTCATGTAAAGAATCTGCCTGCAATGAAGGAGACACAGGAGATATGGGTTCGATCTCTGGGTTGGAAAGATCTTCTGAAAGAGGAAATGGCCACCCACTCCAGTATTCGTGCCTGAAAAAGAAAAAAATCCCATAGACAGGGGAGCCTGAAAGCCTACAATCCATGGACTCTCAAAGAGTCAGACGTGACTGAGCAACTAGATTCTAGAGGAGTCTAGAAAGGGTGATGTTTCCCTTTTTTAGCCTCTATAGAGCAGGGACACCTTCTAGACAATGTTGGAGATGATGTTGAACTATTTTACCATATCTTGTCACAGATAATTAACAAAATCACCAAAAGAAATGATCTTCCCAAATCACTGGTCTCCTCTTGCCAGCACTAATTCCATTCAGAAGAAACAATTACCTGTGTGTTTCCTACATGTCCCAAACATTGTCATTTCAGGCACTTCCTCTTTCAGAACTAGTTCAGCATTGCTGTAAGCAGAGCACCCGATGTAAGCATCCATCTAAAATCAGTAGACTTGAGGACCCTCCTTTCCCATGGAAGGCCATTGAACACCAAAGACTCAAGCAGTCATTCAGATCAATGACCTTGCTTTTCCATGATTTCTGTTAGGTTTTTTTGATTCAAGTCAAATGATGGATTAGAGGGCAATTCTTGTTTTTAAGAGTGTACCACCAGAAACATAAAATGTGAACACTGATGACAGTGTTCCGTTTCTTTTGTTCATGGCATAGTGGTGGGGACAAAAGTGGTTTGAAAAAATTGTAGACGACTTTCCGGGGGCTTCTCTGGTGGCTCAGAGGGTAAAGCATCTGCCTGCAATGCAGGAGACCTGAGTTCAATCCCTGGGTCAGAAAGATCCCCTGGAGAAGGAAATGGCAACCAACTCCAGTACTCTTGCCCTGGAAAATTCCATGGATGGAGGAAGCCTGGTAGGCTACAGTCCATGGGGTCACAAAGAGTCGGACATAACTGAGTCGGACATCACTTTCACTTTTCTGTTTCTAGTTCCACAGGTAAAGAATGTAGCAGTCATTCCTTTGTCCTAACAATAAATAAAAAGTTGAACATACTGAAAATTCAATAACTCTTCTAGGATCTGTGAAAGAAGACACAGGGAGAGCTGCTGTCTTCAGGATTGAAGACAGGTGAACCCAGGGAGCCAAGGCTTACAGGAGTGGAGATCCACAAGTAGAAACTGCTTTGGGAAATGGGATGGCAAGAAAACTGGAAGGAAAATTGTTGAATCGGTGGAGGTTCAATGTGGATGACTCTGAGGATGAAAAACTCCAGAGGGGTGCCGCCATAGGAGTGACCCACACATAGTAAGTTTTAGCCATCTAGTCCCACCTAATGGTGGATGAGGAAGAAAAAAAAACAAGGAACACTTGTGAAATTCACAGTCTAGAGGCACAGGCTCACTAAATGCTGAGACCTCATCATAAGACTGTAAATGCTTCCTTGCTTCACTGCCCACTTTCTAAAGGTCTATTTGCAGCACTTCCTTTTACTCATTACCCCATATCTAGCTCTCAAGAAAAAATTACAAGGCAAACCAAAGAGAAAAAAAAAAAAAACCCCCACAGAATTTAAAGAGACAAAGCAAGCTTCATAGCAGGGATCTGGAATTAGCAGCCTGGGATTTAAAACAATTATGATTAATATGCTGAGTGCTCTAAAGGATAAATAGACAGCATGCAAAAACAGATGGACAACAAAAGCAAAGAGATGGAAATCCTAAGAACCAAAGAGAAATGCTAGAGATCAAAACCACTGTCAAAAGAGACAAAAATATTCATAATTGTTGGATCCAAGGTGGTGGCTGAGGTTAACAGTTCCTTGTTGCAGAGACCCCAAGCTTGCCTGCAGCTGGCTGCAGTGGTTCAAGGAGACCTAGAATTTCTTCATTTTAAGTGAAGAGGACAAACAGTATTACATGGATAATAATGGTTTCAACTGGAGTACACCAGGAAAGATCTTGATGGTCGAAAATATTAATATCTCCATTATGTCTTCAAGGATGACTCTGATATCTAGTATGACAATCTCACCAAACATCCCAACATTGCACCAGAAATTCCATTCCCTGAGGTAAATGGGTCCATCTCAAATGTCTAATTGAGTACTTTAAGCTTTTGAACCAGTAATCTGCTCAAAGTTTATGGCTTCAGGGCTGGGTTCATGGCTGGCAGCAGAAAGCCTGCATGTGATTTAGAAGCATAAAGGACAACAAAACCAGTGAAGATCCAAGCTATTGAGACAGAAAACAGAGTTTTGCTAGTCCAGGTCTCTGTCTTCCTATGTCTTCCTCATCATTCAGCTTCTAATAAAACCTGAGCTCTGACGCACCTCCTCCAACTTTAAACCAGTTTCACTAAAGAGCTACAGCAGGTGTTGATGGAAAAATGAGAATTGCTACTGGGTTTCTGAGAAGGGATGTGCGGAGGAGGGAGACAAGAGTGGGACTCAGAAACAGTAAGACAACTTGAAGCCTCTCTCTGCTTGGGGGAATGGGCATCCTGGGGATATGGTATAGCTGAAAGTTTTTACACAGGCTTTTTGGCTTCTGGAAATAGGCTATTGATAAAAGCTGCTTCCTACTAAAAAGGAGAATGCAGTGGAGGATGAGGAAGCAGAGAATGAAGCAGATGCCCTTAGCAAACTGCTAATATAATTATGGCTAACTGGGAGAGCTATTTGGCTTGTCCTACTAATAAAAAAGTGTGGTGATTGGGTAGGAAGAATTTGGGAAAGCAGACAAATCACATATTATTATTGCTGGAGAAAGTCAAACTCAAAGGAAACAACGCTCCAGGACTGAAGAGAAAGTGAAAGTCTCTCAGTCGTGTCCAACTCTTTGTGACCCCATGGGCTGTAGTCCATCGAATTCTCCAGGCCAGAATACTGGAGTGGGTAGCGTTTCCCTTCTCCAGGGGATCTTCCCAACCCAGGGATCGAACCCGTATTGTGGGTGGATTCTTTACCTTCTTTACCAGCTGAGCCGCAAGGGAAACCCAAGAATACTGAAGTGGGTAGCCTATCCCTTCTCCAGCGGATCTTCCCGACCCAGGAAGTGAACTGGGGTCTCTTGCATTGCAGGTGGGTTCTTTACCAACTGAGCTATCAAGGACAGAGGGAGAAGGTTTATTTCAAAGTGCTTAATTCACCACCTTTGATGATATGTTTGATTTTGAAGTGTTGTGTTTTTTTGTTGTTGTTGTTGTTTTGGCTGAACTGGATCTCTGTGGCTTTGTGTGGGCTTTCTCTAGTTGTGGTGAGTGGGGGCTACTCTAGGTGCCTGGGCTTCAGTAGTTACAGCACAGGCTCAGTAGTTATGGCTCCTGGGTCCTAGAGCACAAGATCAGTGGTTGTGACACACGGACTTAGTTGCTACCGGGAATGTGGAATCTTCCTGGACCAGGGATTGAACCTGTGCCCCCAACATTGGCAGGTGGATTCTTATCCACTGTGCCACCTGGGAAGTCCTGAAGTTTATTTTAAAGACTGTTTCTCACACTGTGGCAAAGGTGAAGAAAGTCAACTGACAAAAGCATATTGTACCAGGAGCTCTTTGAATCTCCACACCCCTTTTAGAAAAGCAGATGTGCATATTCTGCCACAAGTGATTCTTCATAAGCCATTCCTGGTCCTGGTGACTGCCTCCTTTGCTCTGATTTTTCTATCCTAGAAACCTGTACCACATGGAGTCAAAAGTTCACGATGTGGTGGAATCCACCACCCACCCACTCTTATAAAACTCAGACACAAGTTTCCCACATCCATCTTTTTTTTTGCACCATGCCTGTGATTCACAGTTCTTCAGAAACCAGTAGCAGAGCTTTGGTAGAAACAAACAAAAAAGATACCCACTTTCTTCTAATCCCTGTTGTTTAGTTGCTCAATTGTGTCTGACTCTTTGCGACCCCATGGACTGCAGCACTCCAGGCTTCTCTGTCCTTCACCATCTCTCACAGTTTGCTCAAACTCACATCCATCGAGTTGAAGATGTCCCTAGGATGCACATTTTTCATCCACGTGTCTCATCTGCATTTCCAGGTTCTTTGGGATTCCAGAAACAGAAGCACTCTCAGGCTGGCTCCCACCATTTAGGAAAAGAGTCAGCCTCCTGGGGGCGAAAGATTAGGGCTGGGATGCCTTGGGCTTCTTCCCTGATGTGTTCCTCCTCCCCAAAGCACCCGCATCTTCTCTCCAGTGTCCCACCTTCACCTTGGCTAGGCCTCTCTCTCAGATTCACCTTCATGTGTCTGTATCTTCTGGCTCCTTTTCATCTTGGTGCATCATCTTCTTGCTCATAATCTGGTTTCCTGAAAACTTTAGCTTGCTTATGGCCTCTTGTGACTTCTACTGAACTTTATATGTCTCCTCTTCTGCATCCCTTCAGCTTGGGTTCCCATAGCCTGATTCTCTCCTTTCTCAAGTCAGATTCCTAAGCATGAGAACCCCACTGGCCCAGCTCACTCCCTCTTGGTTTGTCCATGGAGTGGCTACACCTGGGACTAACCATTTAGGTGGGCTGGGGTCCTGTGATAAAGCATAACTGCCTGGCTCTTTGAAGACAGTGGGAGCATTGGGCCCTGGGATTCCTCAATCCATTATTTCTTCTAAGCTGAATCCCTAATAATCCATGGACATTCTTTGAGACAGAAAGGAAAACTAGACTCAAAGCAATAATTTTTCAAACTAATCAAAAAAAGGAAACAAATAATAAGTATGAATATTAATTGCCTTATTCCCTATTCTAGAGAATTTAAGATCTATTGTTGACCTATCTCTTCACTTCAATGAGCTTCATTCAAGTACCAGGACTTCACCACCTCCATGTCCACCTGGCCAGGCTCTAAGTGTGGGTCTATTTTTTTGCCCATTGAGGAACATGACAAGTTCACCACTGAAAAGAACTGAAAACCTTTCCCTGCTGCATGTCACCTTGGCACTTTGCTACTGTGTTGGCCTCGCTGAAGACAGTGCATTAAAAAACCCTCGAGATACAGGCTTGGGAAATCTTGATCTGTACATGTCAATGAAGGGAGAGTGCAGTGGGCATTTTAGTTACCCTGGCCTGTCTGGGGCTTGCTCAGTGAGGTTCATGAACACTTGTTGATGTTTTACCTTGTCTGTGGGCATTAACTTCCCCCTTCTCTCCCCCAGCCCTGGCCTGCCCTTGGTGCTATAAAGGCCCCCCAACCTGACACAGTTCCTCCACGGAGGGTGCAGTGAGCCAGGCCTCAGTGTTCAGTACAATCAGCACAGCTGGGGGAACCTATTATGGGGTGTGTGATGTGATAGGGAAAATTAGGAATGAGTGGTCTTTGATTTCTGTTTAACTCTCTAGCTCTCCCCCAACTCATCACCTCCAGCTCCACCTGAATTCCCTGCGTTGCTGGGTGCCTGCCCTATTACCTCTCACTACTGAGCTTTTGCTCCTGAGTTCTGTCTAGGAAATGTTCTCATTCTACTTAACCTTTTCAGTCTGAGATGTTGCTTCCTCTGAGAAGACTGACTTGACTCCCTCTCCCTGGGATGGGACTGGGTTCTGTGACACCTACACCCACATGCGCCCATGGCAGCTAGTGTTTTTCTTCTTTGTTGCAATTATTGCTAATTTCTTTGAGTGGAGACCCCTGGAGTACAGTGCCCTCATTGTTTGGTGCATAGAAAATGCTCAACAACTTCTTGTCTTGTGTTGAATGTGTGAGCTTGAAACTTGACTTGGCTAATGGAATCTTCTCACTCACTCTGGATTTAGGATGATATTATGCATTCTGGTGAGAATTCATAGCAGCGCTTCAATCAATAGCTGATATTTCTAGAACAATTATCACATATGAGCACTTCATGAAGTGCTTAAGTTTATCACAGGATTTTGTCTCTGTCATTCTTTTCAACCAGCAAGGCAGATATGTATTAAAAAGCAGAGACATTACTCTGCTTACAAAGGTCCATATAGCCAAAGCTATGGTTTTTCCAGTAGTCATGTACAGATGTGAGAGCTGGACAACAAAAAAGGCTGAGCACTGAAGAACTGATGCCTTCGAACTATGGTGCTGGAGAAGACTCCTGACAGTCCCTTGAACTGCAAGGAGATCAAACCAGCCAATCCTAAAGGAAATCAACCCTGGATATTCATTGGAAGGAATGATGCTGAAGCTGAAACTCCAATACTTTGGCTACCTGATGTGAAAAGCCAATTTACTGGAAAAGACCTTGATGCTGGGAAAGATTGACGGTGGGAGGAGAAGGGGATGACAGAGGATGAGATGGTTGGATAGTGTCACTGACTCAATGGACATGAGTTTGAGCAAGCTCTGGGAGATGGTGAAGGACAGGGAAGCCTGGAACGGGGTCACATTCTGCAGGGTTGCAAAGAATCAGACAGGACTGAGGGACTGAAAACAAAGGTAGATACTACTTTAAACTCTGTTCTACAGACTAGGAAACTGAGACTTAGAAAGGCAAAGGGAATGGCATCTGCCATCCAGGAATAAAGTGGGCATGACAGAGTTGTAACCTGGATGATCTGACCCCAGGCTTCCTGCCTGAGGTGACACCTGGTGCCATCGAGCTCCTGGAGCTCCTCTGCTCAACACAGGCATTATAAGTCTGCAAGAGACTTAAAATGCACCTCTTGGTGTCTTAAACTGTGCTTTCTACTAGCCAACTTGAAAGTGTCTTCAGCTTAAAAATATGTCCCAAATCCAGGATGTCCTGCCAACTGAGGCAAGGCATTTAAAAAATTGTAATTCTTATGAATGTAATCTAATTTTTTTCTGTTCTTCTGTTATGTTTCTTTTGGTGTTGCTTTTTAAAATTATACAAGTAATACCAAAGTACATTCTTCTTTCTCAGTGGTTCAGATGAATTAGGAATACACAGAGTACAATGTGAAAGGCCTCTTCACTACTTGCTTCTCCTTCCTGGGCAATTTCATTTTCTACCCGAGAGGTAACAATTGTTGAGTTTGGAGTGGATCCTTCAAGTCCTTCTTCTATGTATGTGGCTAAGGAATCAAGTTCTTTTCTACGTGAGTGGCTTCATACTCTGTGCATCATTTGGTCCCTTAATTTTTTTTCTGCTGGATGCTACATCTTGGAGACCAGCCTCATTCTATTTAAGGGCTTTATAGTATTTTCTGGGGCTTCCCCGGTGGCTCAGACAGTAAAGAATCTGGCCTGCAATGCAGGACACCCGAGCTTGATCCCTGGGTCGGGAGAATAACCTAGAGAAAGGAAGTGTTACCTCCTCTAGTATTCTTGCCTAGAGAATTTATGGACAGAGGAGCCTCGTGGGCTATAGGCCATGGGGTCGCAAAGAGCCAGACATGACTGAGCGACTAATACTTTATAGTATTTACTAGCCTTTAACTCTTCCCTTACTGATGGAAATATGGGGAGTACCCAGAAAACTGCAAATCACAGCTTGCGTCGACTTTTTAAAAATGTTTATTTATTTTGCTCTAAAAAATACTCAAGAGGAGTGCTCATTTCGTGTTGAGGTTTACTGCCCCTTTTCACAAATTCATACAATCAGTGCCACTCACACTTCCTAGGATGAGGAAAGCAGTCCATTTTGTTTCGGTAAAATTAGCGACTCACAATGTGGCCTCTCCCAGCTGAGAGAGGCCCAGTCTATTGTGCGCCTGGAAGGGGCACAGGATGTTGTTACACTTGGCTACCCAGTTGTACAATGGTGTCCGAAATTAGGCCCTGAGCTAGTTAAGCCCTTGTTTGCTCTTCAGATACTGACCATAGATGGGCACAATGGGAATGCTACCTGCGCTGTCAAGGCTTACAGATGTGTGTGTACATGTGTGGTCTGTGTGTATGTGTTGCGTGGGTGGTATGAATGAATATGAATGGTCTGTGTTGTGTGCAGTGTGTGTGTGGTGTGCATATGTGATGTGTGGTGCATTGTACTGTGTGTGTGTGGTGTTTGTGTGGTAAGTGTAGGGTGTATGTAGTGTGTATGAAGGTTGTGTATCGTGTGTGTTTGTGTATGTGTGGTGTTTCTGTGGTATGTGTAGGGTGTTTGTGTGTGCATTGTGTTGTGTGTGTAGTGTGTGTGGTGTGGTATGTATATCATGTGTGTGTGTCTGGTATTTGTGTGGTATGTGTTTGTGTGTACATTGTGTGTGTTGTATATGGCATATGTGTAGTGTGATGTGTGTGCTTGTATGGTGTTTGTGTAGAGAGTATGTGATGTGTGTGTGTGTGCAGTGTTTGTGTGGTATGTGTTGGGTTAGTGTGCACTGTGTATGTAGTGCCTTGTGTGTAGTGTGTGTGTGGCACATGTGTGTTATGTTTGTCTGTATGGTGTTTGTGTAGAGAGTATGTGATGTGTGTGTGTGTGCAGTGTTTGTGTGGTATGCATTGGGTTAGTGTGCCTTGTGTGTGTAGTGCATTGTGTGTAGTGTGTGTGTGGCACATGTGTGTTATGTTTGTCTGTGTGGTGTTTGTGTAGAGAGTGTGTGATGTGTGTGTGTGTGCAGTGTTTGTGTGGTATGTGTTGGGTTAGTGTGCCTTGTGTGTGTAGTGCATTGTGTGTAGTGTGTGTGTGGCACATGTGTGTTATATATATGTCTGTATGGTGTTTGTGTAGAGAGTGTGTGATGTGTGTGTGTGTGCAATGTTTGTGTAGTATGTGTTGGGTTAGTGTGCACTGTGTATGTAGTGCATTGTGTGTAGTGTGTGTGTGGCACATGTGTGTTATGTTTGTCTGTGTGGTGTTTGTGTAGAGAGTGTGTGATGTGTGTGTGTGTGCAGTGTTTGTGTGGTATGTGTTGGGTTAGTGTGCCTTGTGTGTGTAGTGCATTGTGTGTAGTGTGTGTGTGGCACATGTGTGTTATATATATGTCTGTATGGTGTTTGTGTAGAGAGTGTGTGGTGTGTGTGTGTGCAATGTTTGTGTGGTATGTGTTGGGTTAGTGTGCATTGTGTATGTAGTGCATTGTGTGTAGTGTGTGTGTGGCACATGTGTGTTATGTTTGTCTGTATGGTGTTTGTGTAGAGAGTATGTGATGTGTGTGTGTGTGCAGTGTTTGTGTGGTATGCGTTGGGTTAGTGTGCCTTGTGTGTGTAGTGCATTGTGTGTCGTGTGTGTGTGGCACATGTGTGTTATGTTTGTCTGTATGGTGTTTGTGTAGAGAGTGTGTTGTATGTGTGTATGTGTAATGTGTGCATGTGTGTGTGTATGCAGACACCAGCCCACTCCTCTGCACACTCGTTCATGTGAAGAGAAGGTTTACCTGAGTGGAGCATTACGGGACAGTGCTCCTTGACTCACTCTGCTTCATTGCTCTTGCACCAATTACTTCCAAGTCCAGAATGCATGCAGAACCTAAAGAACCCATATTTCCCCTTCCGTGTACAGCATTCTGCAAGGACAATGAACATCACCTGTTGAATCTGCAAATACAGAATCTCCTTGTGGGGAAACCTTGGGGAAATGTCTTGCTAGGAGTTATCCTTGGAGGAAACGCTACTCAATACATAACTGATGAGTGAGTTGTGGTGATTCATTTTACTTGAATCTATTACTGGGGCATTTGGCTTCAAAGTCCTCTGGCTGCTCTGTTTTCTGTGACTAGAAGGATCTACTTTATTCATGTTAACAGCTCAATGTTGATTTTTTTTGTTTCCTCAGTTTGGTTGGGTCTTAGTCTACTTTCATTTCTCTCCAACAATGAAATTTGAAAATAACCCATAAAATACCGAGGTAAATTCATATATTAATGTAAACATTCATAACTCTTAATGCAATTCTTTAATAATTATCAAGATAAAAATAGGGCACTGAGATTAATTACAAAGTACATAAGGTTCTTTGATCATGCGCTGAGGAAATCCAAATTCTTTATTCTCATTCCCTTTGGGATTGGGGACCAAGTGTCAATAGCTACCAGAAATCAGCTGAAGGTGAAAGGACAATATTAGCTTTAGTCTTCAAAATATAGGGCTTTAGGATTACCTCTCTGTTCTCTCTAAAATGTGGCTCTTGAGGGAGGAAGCCCCATCTTCAGGGCAAGCCTGGACCACTGTAACCCAGCCTCCTGCACGGAGAGTCTCTGTCTGCTGCCAGACTGCCACATCAAGACGCAGAGAGCTCTCAGAGCTGGGCTCTACCCAGTTTACTCCCCATCTGGGAGTAGACAGGCAGGTCTGCTGACTCTCCCCTGCTGTCACCTATCATACAGGTCAGGTCTTGTGGATGGGTGCCTCCAAGGGTCTCTTCCAGAAGAGATGTGCCTTCCCCAAAAGGCCCCAAGAGCAGGGCACTATAAGCCCCCAGAGGTATGACCGAGTTTATCAGCTGAGTCAGAAACAATCAACTTTATAATCCGGGATCTGATATTAATCTCTGCTTCCTCCAGCCTGGCTATGGGGCTGAGAGGGTAGCTCTTTCCTCCCAGAGCGCCTGCATTTTTTGAGGATGGAGTGAATGTTTGTGTTTTCATGAGGCCATGCGAAAGGAATGTGAATATTAGAAAAGAGCCCTATTTGTTAAAATGATAATTGCTAGAATGCTCTGAAGGCATCCATATTTGCTCTTCTACTTCTCATGAAAGCCTGAAGAATGGGGCAACATCTGACCCTGATGACTTGCACTCACCAAGGCCCTACCAGATGACAGAAACTTGCTGTCGATTTGGTTATAATTTTCACTAATGACTTGGATTTCCCTTTGGCCACCAAATATTTCAAAGCAACTGGTTTTTACAGCATCCAAGAGCTGACTAGCCCCATGGCAGTTGCCCAGACTAACTTCATGAAGCGAGCGTGTGAATAAAATAATAAACGAGTGTATAAACATGCATAATTTATTTGGATCAATATTCATGCTTGATTACACCGTGGGCTGTTTCAGATGTTTGAAAGCCAGGCCTGGCTGGCCCCCGCAGACACCCCCTGCGGTAATTCCCTCAGGAAGTGAGCTCACCTCCCCTCCTGGAAGAGCGTTTAAAAAATGCTTGTGTTCCTCCTGGTGCCAGCTCTGCGGGGCTGGGGTCAACTATGAGTTTCATTTACTCCTTATAACAACTGAGAGAGTCCTCAGGAACAAGCTTGCCTCCTTGTACCTTTGCATTTGTTTCCTCCCGAGCGGTGCCTGGGCCTTCTAGTTCAGAGGGCCTTGGGGACAGGGAAGGAAGAAGGAAGAACAGCAGCCCGTGAGAACATGGTCTCTTCTTGTGCTTTCTCCAGTCAAGCAAAGGCTCCGTGCTATGGTTTAGAGGAGATGCCGGGCAGATGGAAACGTTCGCATGTGCCCACTTTAACCATCCAAAGGTGTCAGCCTCCGACAACCAAGGTCCCAGTGACGAGCAGCAGCATGGCCTGGCGGTGTGTCAAGTTAGATCAAATCAGACAGATCTGGTTTGCACCCTGCCTCTGCACATCACCAGCTGTAAAGCTGCTGGCGACTTACTCAGCCTCTCTGTGCTTCAGATTTCCTGTCTGTAAAACAAGGATGACAGAAGGGCCTTCCCCATCGGGAACTGAAGTGATCTTAGAAATCCTGCTCATAGAAGAATGAATGAGGAAACGACCAAGGATTAGTGAATTCCTGGCTCTCCAGGACTCTGCACACATTTTGTGCAAATACCCCCTGGGAGGAGAAGGAGAACCCCGTGTTTCACTGGGACTGGATCAGAGGTTTAACAAAATCTGTCTTTTATGCTCCGGCCACCTCTTCAGCACAGTGTTTTATGTGTCTTCTATGGAACATCAGAGGTGTAGACAAGCTCTCATCTTTCAAGAAGTCATGGATTCAGACAATCAGAGGCATAGATTTTACTGTCTCTCCCAAGTCATCCTGATGATTCACGTCTTTACCTTGTTGTAATAACACAATAAAAAGGTCTCTCAAACACCCAAGTGGAGGCTATGTGTTCAGTTACACACTCTCCAATTGTCCAACATGCTTTTAGGTCACTTTACCTTTCACTCCAGTCTCTTCTGCCTCAGTCTCCCTTGTTCTGTCACCAGTGGAAAAAATTATTTCCCTAAAGTTCAGAGTTTTTAAATCTTGGCACTACTAACATTTTGGATCAGATAATTCTTTGTTATGGGGGTTGTCCAGTGCCTTGAAGGATACTGAGCAGAAAGCCAGGCCTCTACACACTGGATGCCAGCAAGCAAACTTAGCCTCAGCTTGACAACTGAAAATGCCTTCTGACATTGCAAATATCCGCTTGGGAAGGGGGAGCAAAATCCCTCCTGGTTGAGAGCTACTGTCCTAAATGACTGCAACATGCTTTTAATATCACTTTAAAGACAGAGATGGGTGGTATACATGTGTATATATACACATGGAGTGAGCAGCACCAAAGAGCTCTATAGTGCAATCCGACACCAGAAGTTTGGAAGTTCTCTTACTTCTAGGGTAAGCTCAGCCTCCCTTCTCTTCTCTCCTTCTGCCTAACTCCGTGTTCAAGTAGGAAGCATTCTAAAAGCAGGTCACAAATTAGAGTCCCATGAAAAACAGGACTGCTGTGGAGGAAGTAGAGTTTTTTGAGTTGCAACTTTAGAAAGATTGAAAAGGCTGTTTCTTTGTTCTCTTTCTGCCTCCTTTTTTCTTACCTTTCAGTGTGGCTGGTGAGGTAGGACTCTGCAGAGAACTTCAGCTTGGAAAGTCAGGAGGGGCTGGGGTAGGGCTGCAGGGAAGGGAGGCATTGTGTAGGCAGTCTCTTCTCTCAGTTCTTCTTTCTGCCGGGAGCTGGTTCTGATGAAGGGACTTGCACCAAGGTGCTGGACAGAAGGCTCCATTTCAAAGGGGTGGTATACACCGAGCCACTGCTCTGAACCCACCACCTGGGTGGCTGGGATGGGAGGCATACAGCTCCAGGTGCTAGGATCAGAGAAAGCTGTTGGTGGAGAGTTGCAGAAGCAGATATGCACCTGGAAAGAATGAGAAGCCACGTGGCAGCAGAAGCTATGTGGTGCAGAGATAGGGGGCAGAGAGTAGAAAGAAGTGGGGAGTCAGGGGCTGAGTAAGGTGACAAGTAGCTTTGAGAGGCCCCCCTGACCACTAGAGCTACTGTAAATGCCAACTGGCAAGAAATAGCATTTCATTTCTCAATGAGGTTTGATGAGATAGGTTTTTTCCTTCAACATTCTGTTCATCCTCACAGTAAACTCCTGTTAGACTAAGCAATCTGATTGTGTGGGAAATGCCTAACTCAGTGCATCTCCAACTTCAACCTACATATCTCCAGAGGGCCACAGACATAATCTCTGCTGTGTGCAAGAGGTCTGAGAATAAGTCTGGCTTTTAGGTAGGCCAAAAGAATAAATACAGTCACATTCTGAATCATTTACAACAACTATACTGTCCAGTACGGGAGCCCCTGGCCACATGTGGCCATTGAGCATTGAGACATGACTAGTCAAAAGCAAATTATGCTTTAAGCTTAATACACAGACTGGATTTTGAAATGTTGGTAAGAAAAAAAATATGAAATATCGCAGGAAGTTCTTATACTCATTACCTGCTGAAATGATAACATTTTGGGTTCAGTTCAGTCACTCAGTCATGTCTGATTCTTTGCGACCCCATGAATCAATCACAGCACGCCAGGCCTCCCTGTCCATCATCAACTCCCGGAGTTTAATCGAACTCGTCTTCATCAAGTCGGTGATGCCATCCAGCCATCTCATCCTCTGTCGTCCCCTTCTCCTCCTGCCCCTAATCCCTCCCAGCATCATAGTCTTTTCCAATGAGTCAACTCTTCACATGAGGTGGTCAAAGTATTGGAATTTCAGCTTCAGCATCAGTCCCTCCAATGAACACCCAGGGCTGATCTCCTTTAGAATGGACTGGTTGGATCTCCTTGCAGTCCAAGGGACTCTCAAGAGTCTTCTCCAACACCACAGTTCAAAAGCATCATTTCTTCAGTACTCAGCCTTCTTCACAATCTAACTCTCACATCCATACATGACCACTGAAAAAACCATAGCCTTGACTAGATGGACCTTAGTCGGCAAAGTAACATCTCTGCTTTTGAATATGCTGTCCAGGTTGGTCATAACTTTCCTTCCAAGGAGTAAGCGTCTTTTAATTTCATGGCTGCAGTCACCATCTGCACTGATTTTGGAGCCCCCAGAAATAAAGTCTGACACTGTTTCCTCTGTTTCCCCATCTATTTCCCATGAAGTGATGGGACCAGATGCCATGATCTTCGTTTTCTGAATGTTGAGCTTTAAGCCACCTTCTTCACTCTCCTCTTTCACTTTCATCAAGAGGCATTTTAGTTCCTCTTCACTTTCTGCCATTTTGGGTAGTCTAAGTTAAATAAAATGTGATATGAAAATTGATTTTGCCTGTCTCTTTTGACTTTTTAATTGTGGCTACTAGAAAATTTTAAATCATATATGTGGCTTATATCACATTTCTAGTGGACACCACTAGTCTAGATTATCACCCCACTCCAGTACTCTTGCCTGGGAAATCCCATGGACAGAGGAGCCTGGTAGGCTGAAGTCCATGGGGTTGCGAAGAGTCGGACACAGCTGAGTGACTTCACTTTCACTTTCATGCATTGGAGAAAGAAATGGCAGCCTACTCCAGTGTTCTTAGCTGGAGAATCCCAGGGACGGGGGAGCCTGGTGGGCTGCCGTCTCTGGGGTCGCACAGAGTCGGACACGACTGAAGTGACTTAGCAGTAACAGTCTAGATTATGCATTCTTAAAGGGGATGATATTGGACTTTGTGGAGTAAAAATTGGTTCTTGGGGGAAATGTGGTGAAAAATTGTAATCTTTAACATATTAGAGAATAGATATACATATAGCATATAAACAGATATATAGTATGCCTATGGTATTAAAATTTCACAACAAAAACTAGCTTCTTGAGGGCTTTTTAGACAAGACCTTAGTATGACGCTGAAAGAAGAGGAATAATACTTTTGCTTTAACTTCAAGTTATGGATAATTTTTCAAAGCCCACATAGGATCTGGTAATGAGAATAGATATACTTAGAGACTACTTATTCTGGGTAAGGGTTGGAATGAAGTCTTTGGTTATAAATCACAGTGATGTCTAATAAAAACTCTTTTTAAAAAAATCTTTAAAAAAAAATTGGGAAAACCACCCAACTGCCATTTAAACTAAAATTTCCTGTTGGTGCCAGTGATTCTAGCATAATTTTTTTTCTCTCATAAATTGTTTTCTACTATTTTGAGCATTGAGTATCTTCGGATAATAACAGAAGATTTAAAGCCACACCCTATACTTGACAGTGATGCTTTAGGACAATTCCTAACCACTAGAATCTCCTGGATGTAAAATCTTGTCTTGAACCATATTTGAACCTTTTGGTATGAGAACCCTGCTGGTTGGCTGGCACACCATAGCTTCCTGGTTTTCAGAAAGAAGACTCAAGAGAGGCGCCTTGGACTTCAAATGGCTATTACAAAACAACATTTTGATGAGTTAAGTGTAAATGAATCAGAAGCATATGGATTTAATTAGCCTCCAAACACAGCCATTTCAAAATGCAGAAAGGAAAAAAGCATGCTTGTGTCAAAACACATCTTGAGGTTTTCCTGCTAAATTCAAAATGATGGAAAAACAGATGGGACCATCTGCCAAATGTTCAGGTTGTACTCTCCACATGTACTCTCTTATCAGGAACACAGAGCAGTGGGAAATTTCTACCACAGAAATCAACAGCGTTTCGGCACTGTGTTTGGCAGCCCATTTGTGGCCTACATTTAATTAAACCAGGGCTACGCATGGCTGCAGAGAATGCAACTTCTAAGTTTTTGAAGATGGTCCAGGGTGCAATCCACATGGGACCATGTGTGTGGTCTTCTTTAACAGTTGAAAACCCCCATATTACTCTTCTTGTGCCCCTATAAGTTTTTCCACATTACCTCTCAAGCTGGCCATGAAGACGTCTAAGGGCTGAATACAAGTTACTTCTGTTGCCTGTTCTTGGTGAAACTGAGTGGCGTCAGGCAGAGAGTCAAGGAACATACATGCGTTTTCACTTACACGTGGAACTGTTCTTTCTCCCCAGTGAGAAAGGTGCTAAAAGTTCAGGGGTCAAAAGCTGCATTTAAGCTGAAATGAAAGGAGGGGCCTGGTGGGCTGAAATAGGACAAGTCTCAGAATTTATTCATACTGAAGCCAGAATGGAAACAGGGGACAATTCTTTTCATAGCTTTTTAAGAAATCATGTACCAGGGTTAAGCTATTTTATGCATTGAGGTTGTGCAGATTTACCACTGAATGGGCAAATAACACCACACATTTGTTGAACAAGAGCCTACAAAGTGATTTTTCGTATATTAATTTTTAATCTTCACAACAACCTGTGAATGGGGCGGAATGCTCCTCATTTTCCAGAAGAGGAAATTGGGCTGATTGAGGTTCAGAGATCTGAAGTTCTCTCAGTTAGGAAGGGGTAGAGCCAGACTTGATTGCAAGTCTTTTAGTTCTACGACTAGGGCATTTTTCACTCATCCATCCCACCAAGGAGGAATATGGAAATTACAAGTTTTATTTAGGTGTCTATGGTAGACTTTCACCCGCTAGCCAAAGATGCCTCCCACTAGGGGAAAGCAGAAGACGTCTTGGGGCTTCTGAACCTCTGTCATGGTTTGCTTGAAAATCCTGGGTGATATTTGTTGTCCTGGTTTAATTATTCCATTGCTCATTTGTGTTCGACCCTATGGACTGCAGCATGCCAAGCTTCCCTGTCCATCATCAACTCCCAGAGTTTACTCAAATTCATGCCCATTGTGTCAGTGATGCCATCCAGCCATCTCATCCTTTGTTGTCCCCTTCTCCTCCTGCCTTCAATCTTTCCCAGCATCAGGGTCTTTTCCAATGAGTCAGTTCTTTGCCATCAGGTAGCCAATGTATTGGAATTTCAGCTTCAGCATCAGTTCTTCCAATGAATATTCAGGACTGATTTCCTTTGGGATTGACTGGTTAGATCACCTTGCAGTCCAAGGGACTCTCAAGAGTCTTCTCCAACACCACAGTTCAAAAGCTTCTATTCTTCAGCACTCAGTTTTGTCTGTAGTCCAACTCACATCCATACATGACTACTGGAAAAACCACGACTAGACGGACCTTTGTTGGCAAATGTCTCTGCTTTTTAATATGCTGTCTAGGTTGGTCATAGCTTTTCTTTCAAGGAGGAAACATCTTTTAATTTCATGGCAGCAGTCACCATCTGCAATGATTTTGGAGCCCAAAAATATAATGTCTCTCACTGTTTCCATTGTTTCCCCATCTATTTGCCATGAAGCGATGGAAAAACAGACTGGTTCCAAATAGGAAAAGGACTATGTCAAGGCTGCATATTGTCACCCTGCTTATTTAACTTATATGCAGAGAACATCATGAGAAACACTGGGCTGGAGGAAGCACAAGCTGGAATCAAGATTGCTGGGAGAAATATCAATAATCTCAGATACACAGATAACACCACCCTTATGGCAGAAAGTGAAGAAGGACTAAAGTGCCTCTTGATGAACATGAAAGAGGAGAGTGAAAAAGTTGGCTTAATTATGAACAATGCTACATTTCTGTTAGGAAAGAATGAGGGCAGGAGGAGAAGGGGATGACAGAGGATGAGGCAGTTGGATGGACATCTCACAGACTCAATGGACATGAGTTCGAGCAAACTCTGGGAGATAGTGAAGGACAGGGAAGCCTGGTGTGCTGCGGTCCATGGGGTCGCAAAGAGTTGGACATGACTTAACAACTAAACAACAACAGTTTCACTCTCAGAGGTATTCCAGTTAGACGGTAAGTTATCTAGATGTTCTACTGTGAACCCAGTCTAAAAGGGTCAAATTTTTCTGGTTTTATAATATTTGAATAAATCCTTGAATCTTTTCACATCAGGAGCTTCCTATGTTTCTCAAATCACTGTTTTCTTACATGGTAGGGGAATGTCTGTTTCTAGAGTTTTCAGGCCCTCAGGTATAAATTGGAGAAGGAAATGGCAACCCATTCCAGTACTCTTGCCTGGAGAATCCCACCGACAGAGGAGCCTGGTAGGCTACAGTCCAGGGGGTTGCAAAGAGTTGGACATGACTGAGCGACTTCATTTTTACTTTCAGGTATAAATACCCAATATAGAGTGAAAGCATTGGTTAGATATCCATGCAATTCTTTATCCCTTAGTTCTAAAAAGAAATCCTACAAACTGTCTGAATCACAGAGCTCACAGGTAAGGCCAGTCCCCTGTAGGGTGGGGTGTGAGGAAAGAGGCAGAGGGAAGGGAAAAGATTTCTGTGGAAACCCCTGACTGCTGAGAGGAGTTGTCTCCATGCCTCGACTTGGCCCTTCCCACCTGTGGACTGCTTGCTTCCATGGAAAGGGTTCAGTCACAGCAAGAAATTCCATGGAGAGTGGGAATCACAGGAAGGACTGAAGAGAGTTGCAGCACGGCCCCTCTGGCGACTTTTTCTCTCCTTGTGGACTTGCTCCATCCTTCTCCTCCACAGGGCATTCTTCTCTGTGACTTTACTGTCCTGGAGGGACGTGACCTGGGCTGGTGCTTGGACATCAAGGCTCCTACATGGCTCCCTTCTCTGGCCATCTTCTACGTTCTGCCACTCACTGCTCTTTGCCTGCTAAGTTGCTTCAGTCATGTCCAACTCTGTGCGGCCCTGCCAGGCTTCTCTGTCCATGTGATGCTTCAGACAAGAATACTGAAGTGAGTTGCCATACCCTCCTCCAGGGGATCTTCCCAACCCAGGGACTGAACCCACGTCTCCTTTGTCTCCTGCATTGCAGGTGGATTCTTTACCACTGAGCCACTGGGGAAGCCCCCAGGATGGCTAGCATTCATCAGTTTCTTCTTTCCATGTAGGTAGAACCTATCTCCCTATTGAGAGATGGAGTCTATTCCTCTGCCCCCTTGAATCTGGGTGGGCTGGTGATTTTTAAGAAATAGAATACTGTGAAAATGATGCCTTGCAGCTTATACCCGAGTCTCTTGAAACACTAGCTCTGGGAGAAGCCAGCACCTATGGAAGTCCAGCTACTTCAAGACCACCATGCTGTGAGGAAGCCCAATCTAGCCATATGGAGAGATGCCGTGCCAGCCCCAAGCCACTCCAGACATCCCAGACCAAACACCACAGAGCTGCATGAAGAAGCCTTCAGATGAAGTTGGCCTTGGCTTTAGACTGGCTGCATGATACCAGAGACCTCAAGTGAGAACCACCCAGTTGATTCTATCAACCTCCATAGCCATGAGAAGTAATAATAAATTATTGTTTTACTCTGCTAAGTTATGGGGTGGTTTGTTAAGCAGCACCAGATAACTGGAACAGTGAGTAAGGGTGCAGTGAGTGCCAGGGGTATGGCAGGATACCAACAGTAGGCTACAGGGCAGCGCATGGAGTGAAAGAGAAAGCTAATGTCTAGGCCTCCGAAAGGACGCTCCATTGATCAGGTGACAGGGAAGAGGGGACAATCACTTCCAAGCACTGTTCTCTGCTGCTTTTTTCCTAGAGTCCCTCCACTCAAGAGTCAAGTTCTCAAGAGGGGAGGAGTCCTGTTATCCTAGCATGTGTCAGTGGCATCTTGAGCCAAAGGCAACAGGTGTCTTGACATCTTGACTGACAGTAAGACACTATAACTGCCTAATAGAGAAGGTAGTTCTTGAAAATTAAAAAAGGAAAAAAAAATGAAGAAGGAAGTGATGTGAGGGGACCAGGATAAAGGGGAATGACCACTGGGAGTTCAAAACAAGGCCTGTTCACTTCACACATAACGCTACTGCACTCAGCCCCCAGTTCACTTTGCTATCTCCTAGTTCTCCAGTTATCAATTCTGAATCCAGGACAGGAATCTGATTTATTTAGTTCATTTTTTCAAGTCTGGCTACATAGGCGCCTGGATTGTCAAATGGTCAACTTCCCATCCTTTGGTCCCCAAAGCTGTAGCAAGATGGGAGGGCTCAATCATATGTTACAAAAACCTCACTGTGCCTCCTGGGGAAGGGGGCATGGGAGGAGCCATTACCTGCAGAAGGGGATGTGCCTGGGCAAGAATTCCATACTGACCACATAGGGAGAGTTTATGATAATGGACTCTCGGTTGAAGTCCCAGCCTTACCACTGGCAAGACTCTACAGAAGCTACTCAAACTGTGATGGCCAATTATCTTCTCTGTGATCATAATATCTACCCAGAGGCTTTTTGGGAGGAGCATATATCAGCGCACTGGTGGCACAGACAGTAAAGCGTCTGTCTACAATGTGGGAGACCTGGGTTCGATCCCTGGGTTGGGAAGATCCCCTGGAAAAGGAAATGGCAATCCACTGCAGAACTATTGCCTGGAAAATCTCACGGACAGAGGAGCCTGGTAGGCTACAGTCCACAGGGTCGCAAAGAGTCAGACACGACTGAGCAACTTCACTTCACTTCACCTGATATATGAGCTTTTAGTGGTGGTATCACATCATTTCATCATTTTTATCTAAAGGTTGAGGTCAGCTACCAAGTCTGATGCTTAACCCCCATTGAAGAGGACAAAGACCTTTGGGGCAGCAGTTACTGCATGCCTCTGGTCAGTACCTCCTCACCCTTGCCCTTTTAATGCATAGTGATTTCTAGCAGCTAGTCCCTGCTTCTCTTTGTTGTTGTTTAATCATTAAGTTGGTTCTGACTCTTTGCAACTCCGTGGACTGTAGCCTACCAGGCTCCTCTGTCCATGGGATTTCCCAGGCAAGAATACTGGAATGGGTTGCCATTTCCTTCTCCAAGGGATCTTCCAGACTCGGATTGAACCCAAATCTCCTGCATTGGCAGGTAGATTCTTTACTGCTGAGCTGCCAGGGAAGCCCCTGCATCTCTTTACTGAAGGGGTTTCTTTGTGTCCTTAGGTGAGTTCTACTGAAGGCAGAAGTGCAGGGAATTCGTAACTTCTCCCTCCCCCAGCAACACCTCTCCAACGCTGTAGGAAGCTGGTGTATAAGTGCCCTTGCCCATTGGGTGGAATGCTTCAGAGACACAGGTGTGCCTGCATCATTTCCTAGAATATGATGATGGACTCTAGGAAATTCCATGGTAATTTCCAGAATTCCTCCAAGGGATCAAGCTCCAGTTGTCTACAGTGGTAGCTTGCTGGATGATGCATCTGTAATTAGGGGCTTATCCTACCCCATCTCACTTCCCCACTCCCACAGGTGTTTCCTGGCAGTCTATATGGAATGAACTACTTACTTACGTGCAAATCCTTGTCTAAGGGTCTGCTTCTGGGAATACTCAAACTAAGAGAGAGAGAGGAAGGTTCCCTAGTCTATGACAAGAATGGTCCCAGCTTCTGATATTTGTCCTGTCCTGGTTCCTGAATTTCATGGGGACAGTCCTTAGAGCACCTGGACTGCAACCCTGGGCCCCGTGGTCCTCCAAGCAGTGCCCTCTTCTGTTTCCCACTGAGACCTCTGCAATCTTGGCCTTAATAACATTCTTTGAGTCCTCCTTCCCAGCTCTGTGTTTATAGGAGATGGGCTATGGTCCACTAAGATGCTTCTCAACCTGACTTTCAGAGGAGGGAATAAACCTCTGAGGGCTGTGAGACTTTGGAAGGGGCTAATTGTATTAAGAAGAGGTGGCAAGAATACACAGAAGAATTGTATAAAAAAGATCTTCACGACCAAGATAATTACAATGGTGTGATCACTCACCTAGAGCCAGACATCCTGGAATGTGAAGTCAAGTGGGCCTTAGAAAGCATCACTATGAACAAAGCTAGTGGAGATGATGGAATTCCAGTTGAGCTATTTCAAATCCTGAAAGATGATGCACTCAATATGCCAGCAAGTTTGGAAAACTCAGCAGCGGCCACAGGACTGGAAAAGGTCAGTTTTCATTCTAATCCCAAAGAGAGGCAATGCCAAAAAATGCTCAAACTACCGCACAATTGCACTCATCTCACACGCTAGTAGAGTAATGCTCAAAATTCTTCAAGTCATGCTTCAGTAATACATGAACTGTGAACTTCCTGATGTTCAAGCTGGTTTTAGAAAAGGCAGAGGAACCAGAGATCAAATTGCCAACATCCGCTGGATCATTGAAAAAGCAAGAGAGTTCCAGAAAAACATCTATTTCAGCTTTATTGACTATGCCAAGGCCTTATTGTGTGGATCACAATACACTGTGAAAAATTCTGAAAGAGACGGGAATACCAGACCACCTGGCCTGCCTCTTGAGAAACCTGTATGCAGGTCAGGAAGCAACAGTTCAAACTGGACATGGAACAACAGACTGGTTCCAAATAGGAAAAGGAGTACGTCAAGGCTGTATATTGTCACCCTGCTTATTTAACTTCTATACAGAGTACATCATGAGAAATGCTGGACTGGAAGAAACACAAGATGGAATCAAGATTGCCGGGAGAAATATCAATAACCTCAGATATGCAGATGACACCACCCTTATGGCAGAAAGTGAAGAGGAACTAAAAAGCCTCTTGATGAAAGTGAAAGAGGAGAGTGAAGAAGTTGGCTTAAAGCTCAACATTCAGAAAACTAAGATCATGGCATCTGGTCCCATCACTTCATGGGAAATAGATGGGAAAACAGTTGGAATAGTGTCAGACTTTATTTTTGGGGGCTCCAAAATCAATGCAGATGATGATTGCAGCCATCAAGTTAAAAGAGGCTTACTCCTTGAAAGGAAAGTTATGACCAATCTAGATAGCTATTTAAAAGCAGAGACATTACTTTGCCAACAAGGGTCCATCTAGTCAAGGCTATGGTTTTTCCAGTGGTAATGTATGGATGTGAGAGTTGGACTATGAAGAAAGCTGAGCATTGAAGAATTGATGCTTTTGAAGTGTGGTGTTGGAGAAGACTCTTGAGAGTCCCTTGGACTGCAAGGAGATCCAACCAGTCCATTCTACAGGAGATCAGTCCTGGGATTTCTTTGGAAGGAATGATGCTAAAGCTGAAATTCCAATACTTTGTCCACCTCATGTGAAGAGTTGACTCATTGGAAAAGACTCTGATGCTGGGAGGGATTGGGGGCAGGAGGAGAAGGGGACGACAGAGGATGAGATGGCTGGATGGCATCACCGACTCAATGGACATGAGTTTGAGTAAACTCTGGGTGTTGGTGATGAACAGGGAGGCCTGGCGTGCTACAATTCATGGGGTCGCAGAGAGTCGGACACAACTGAGCAACTGAACTGAACTGAATCATAGCAGAAAACTCATCACGTTGTTCCCTCTCCCGTTAATGTGAATTCTGCATTTAACATAAAAATAAATAAATAAATAAATGTTATAAGGTATTCAATTATAAAAAAAATAAAATAAAAATGTGCTTGTTTTATTATTGATCAGATAAAATTGATAGCTCAATAAGATGGTCCATGCTTAGTCTTGGAATTGATTTTCTGGTAGTTCTCCAGGTTCTTATTTTGACCTATTGGAGAAGCCTGGATCATAGGGTGACTTGGGACCTAGGTCTTTCCTAGGCTATTTGCTACCCCAGAGGAGGGCCAGGCAGGAGCCATCCCAAGAAACAGTGGGGTTTCTTACTTCCAGTCTGACCTCACCTGGAGAAAGCTGAGCCAAGTGATTTGCTTCTTAGGCACTGGTGTGCGGACATAACTGACTGCTCCCAAGTCTCACACTCAGTTCTTTTCTCCAAGGCAGACTTTTAAAGCATAAGAAGTAACAAAGGTCTTAGTATTTCCTCTCTCTAGTATCTCCTGTCTCTTGGAACCACTCTTCTTTTTGGAAGACGACTGGGAGAGGGGAGGGACAAAAGGAAGAATTTGGTTTCCTTGGTGATCCAAAGGATGGTCTCAGCGCATCTGCCTTCCTTAAAGACCTTATTAACATCCCTGCCATGTGCTATGAGAGATTTAACCCACTGCTGCTCTTCTTTAAAGATGAAAAAGAACTCCTTTGCTTTCACTTTCTGAAAGCAGAATGCCATGAAAATTTAGTATTTGTTGAAAAAGATATTAATAAGTTCATGACCTCTTGTCGATGCCTGGGTGGCTGGACGGAAGCGGTTACAAGGAAGTGGGTAGCCCACCTCAATATGTCTTGGTGAGGAGTCATGAGGTGGGGGCTTAATCAGCTCTGGGGGCCCAAGAATGTATCCTATTTAAAAATGCATGCAGACAACATGTTTAACATTTACTTTTTAAAACTGATTCAAGAAGCTAATGAGATTTTAAAAAAAAATTATATTATTGAAGTCTAGTTGACTTACAATATTGTCTTAATTTCTACTGTACAGCAAAGTGATTCAGTTATATAGTCTTTTATATATTATATAATCATATATATAGCTTATGTCTTATATAATCTTATATATAGATTCTTTTCCACATTCTTTTCCATTATGGTTCAAAATATGACAAATAAGCTTATCTGCAAAACAGAAACAGACTCTCAAATGTAGAGAACAGAGATTGTGGGATTTGATTTCATGTTACCTGGTAAAGCCAATGTCAGAGTCCTCTTTTTTCCAATTTGCACCCAAAATTTTATTCAAAAATAATGTGCTATGGAGTAACAAAGGATAAAGTGGAGAGAAGGTGGAGTTGATGAGCTAATTAAATGGCCTTTATGCCTTTTGCAAGCTGGCTAATTTACAGTTGAAACTTCACAACAGGCTCATTCTTCTTAACAACATCTGCATTTTATAAGGCGCTCTGTGACAGCGGTTCTGCCATTATCTGCTGTGCATTTTATAATATGTGCTGTGCTGAGCACCCAAGGCATGGTCAGAGAAGGCCTTCTTTCCACGGTGCGGTGATTAGATTTATGGCCCGGTCTCCATCTGAAGAGAGATTAGCAGAACTAAGGCTGTTTAGTTTGGCAAAGGCGAGAGGAGCAGGGGATGTGATAGGTACATTATAGAAAATGATAAATGAAGAAAGGGAAGACTTTGGGGGCCCCTCATTTGCCATTGCAAAGACACTTAACACACTCTGGTCTCCACCCTGAGCATGTCATTAACCCGGGTGGCTTGAGGTTTTGGAAGGAGCATAGGCAGGCAGAGAGATAGCCTCAGGGAAAGGCGCTGTACTGATGGGAAATGTCTGGGCCGATATATTTATATGAAATAGCACCTATGGTTACATTAGCAAGGATCGGTTTACCGGGGCCATCCATCCTACTTGAGGGCATGGTGACAAGGCTGGCTGTGCTTCTTGCTTCCCCGGGGAGGGGCCCCAGACGACTTGGCACCAGTCCCCTCCACAGGGTGTCTGGGTTTCCAGCAGCCTTTTCTCCGTAGGAGATGGAGGAGGAATCCAAGAACTGAATGGATGCAGGAATCTGGGGGGCTGCGGGATGCTGCCAGTCCTTAGGAATTTAGTAACGGCCACTATCAACGTGGGTGACTGAGACTGCTGGCCAAGTGGGAGAGACCTGAAAACTGCTGTCTTTTATAACTGTCTTTATAACTCACCTGGGACTTCCTATATCTCTGGCTCCAAAGGGAACCGGATCCTTTAATCCCTGCAAGCCAGCTGACTCCCGAGCAGTACCTTGGATGGCAGTTTTAGCAGTGGTTATCAGTGGCAGGGTCTTGGGGCACGTTCCTAGCTTCTTCACCGACTCCTTTTGTCATCCTCAATTTCCTGGTTGAAGACTGCTGTCCTAACCCCAGGCTCCCAGAGGCTGGGGGTGGGAATGGTGGAGGGTCAGTCTGTTAATGTCTGACTAGCTCTTTGAAGTCTGCTCTGTGTAAGCAAAGCCCCCTCGGGGCCCTCATGCTGTAAACAATTCCAAACTGACCACCGCTGGTGAGTGAATTCTTCACCTTCCACCCTTCCCCTCCCAACAGCTCCCGAAGCAGCTAAAACCTCCTTTGCCAAACTGACTTTCCAAGACTTCCCCCTTCCTTCCTCTCTCTGTCCCTCCCTACCTCTTTCCCTTCCTGCTTCTTTTTCCTTTTCTCTCATTCTTGTTTGTTTGTTGCATATTTGGTTTCCTATTTTGCGTAGGAATCTTGATTCAGAGCTTCCTCTTGAATGTGTATGGAAACATGTACCGAGGCAACCAGTTTGGCTGGTGGATCTTTCTTTCTCTGAAATGGAAATGCAATGGACTCCAAATCTAAACGGTGCTCCTCAGACATCTGATGTTCTGGGGCAGTAGAAAGAACAGTAGGAGGAAAGCATTTTGATTTTTTTGTTTGTTTCTTAGTTCTGTGGCTTTGAGCAAGTCGTCTGAACTCTGGGTTATTGTCTTCAGCAGGAGGCAAATACCCATGTCCTACCTGAGATACACACACACACACACACACACACACACACAGCCACCCAGAACCACCTTTTCTGGAGATACTGAAAGGGACATATGTGGGAAATTTGGATGCTCAGTGGAGGGGCTGATGGACCCACCAAAGAGTATATAAGACAGAACATCTAGACAGCAAGCCATTGTCAGGCATTAAACGGCTTGGGAAGCACTATTTTACAATTTGACCCAGATGTGTTATTTATACTTGTTGTTCACTCGCTCAGTCATGTCTAACTCTTTGCAGCCCCATGGACTGCAGCATGCCAGGCTTCCCTGTCCTTCACTATCTCCTGGAGTTTGCTCAAACTCATGTCCATTGATAGTCATAGTAATTAATTGCAAAATCATATGCTGATGGGCTTTTGTAAAGAGAACTGATGAAGGCAGTGGTAAAACAGATTGTATAGGTGTGTGTGTGCTGTGTTCAGTCACAGCCGACTCTTTGCGACCCCATGGACTATAGCATGCCAGACTCCTCCAGGCTCCTGGAATTTGCCAGGCAGGAATTCTGGAGCAGATTGTCATTTCCTACTCCAGGGGATCTTTCCAACCCAGGGATTGAACCCTTGTCTCTTGCGTCTCCTGCATTGGCAGGCGAATTTATCTTTAGCCAAACTTAAAAAGCCTAATGAAATGTGTTATGTAAGGGCAAGATCATGATAGCCACGTATGATGTACAACACATTGAGACTGCACTTTATTATCCTAGACTCTTGACACTGGGCTGCATTTGTGAATCAAGCTGGTTCAAAGGACAGTGAAAGGTCTGGAGTCAGCTAGCACAGCTCTGCTAACTTCAGGCAGCTAACTCCTCTGAGCTTCTCAGTTGTCCAAACAGCTAATACTTACTGGGCACCTTCTGTGCACTAAGCATCCTTCTTAGCAAATATTATTTAATATCACAGTAACCCATATGGCAGGTACTATGGTTATATCTGTTTTACTGATAAAGGAACCTGAGGCGCCGGGCATTGAGAAACCTACCCAGGTTCAAATAGTTTGAATGTGGTGCTGGCGGGGTTTGAGTCCATAACACACACCCACCATGGTCCTAACCTTATACTTTAGTCAGGATTCTCCAGAGAAACAGAACCAGTAGGGTATGTAATACAACGTTTCCTATGAGAAACTACTCGTGCAGTTATGGAGGCCGACAAGCCCGAAGATCTGCAGGGCAAGTCAGCAGATTATGGTTAAATCGAATGCCAAATCTCGAGCTCCATTCATATAGACTGGCCTGTTGTGTTCAGCTAGCTGACCTCTGCAGATGTTGTGCTCCTTGATAGAGAGGAACAGTATTTCTAGAGGCAAACCATAATATCTCCTCGTCAAGGCATTTCTACTTTCCCCTTCTCAGTTCCTGGGCTCCCCCTTCTCCTTCCCCATCTCTGAGGCTCTAACCAGGAGCCCAAGCTGGGCTGAGGTGACAGAAAGTGTAACAAGGACAGTGAGCCAGCTGCCTCTTGTCCTGCTCACAAGGGGCGCTGATTCCTGGGCCACCCACTCTGGTTTTATTTACTTCCAAGCCACAGTGAGGTCTGGGAGTCGCTCCCAGGCGGGGCCTTCTCCCTGGTGAGCAAGTCATCTCAGGGGGCGGGAATCGCCCAGGGCAGTGCCTTTGAGAGATGTGGCTGACTCTGTTTCAGTTCTCCGGGGTGGTCAGCCTGTAATTTCAAGATTTACTGGCCTCACGGAGATAGCCGCAAATGGGGCAACGGCAGTAATTACCAGAGGCTGCTCGGCTAATCCTTGGTTACAAATGTTAGTTAGAAGCTAAAGAAGATTCATGCAAGCATTTCCTGGAGTTCGTGGGCTCCGTGTCCTTTTTGCTTTTCTTTTCCTCTCCTTAAAAAGGGAGAAAAATGAGAGAGACAGAGAGAGGGAGAGAGGGAGGGAGAGAGACAGAGAGAGGGAGACTGATTCTTATTTAATTTTATTGTGGCCACTAGGAATTAACGTCTTTGAAGTCCAAATTATTTTAATGCTTTTTTAGCTTTGTTTTATATTTGGAATTGGAAAAAATTAGGAAGCTGAATTCCTAAAGCTCATGAGAACCAGTGTTGTAGGTTTTGCCAGTTCGTGGCTGAAGATGGGCTGAACAGAATGATTTGGGGGGAAATGTCTCCAAGCTGAGTAAAAGAAATAAAACTTCTGGGACTCCTGCCCTCCTCGGAGAAGCCTGGAACGTGAGTGCCTGCCTGCTGCTGTCCTGCCGGATCGCGGCTGGAGGGAGTTGCTTCATATTGTGTTCATTATCCTTAGCGAATCCTCCCCCCGGGACAGCAGTATTAACACTGTGTGCTGTGTGAAAGTGACAAGAGATGGCCTGGGTCTTCTAGAGACGGTCCTTGGCCTTTGCCAGACCACCTGCTATCCTCGTCTCGGCCTCTCTGGAGGCAGTTAGAGGTCATTCGCTAGGCCCAGGAGGGCTCTGCACATAGAACTGACCCCAGAGGAAGAGAACAGCATTGGTTGTTTTCCTCCAATTCCCATTTTCCTGAAGTTTCAACTTACTGCAGGCTCTTTTGCTCCTGAGGGCTACACAGACTCCCACCCCTCCCCAAGACCAGGTCACAGCACAGGCATCACTGGGAGGCCTCTCTCACAGGTCAGGCCATCTATACTCCCTTCATTTGGAAGGGCCATCCCTTTATAAAGCCTGGTGGTTTTAAGACTCCCTCCAAAAGATCCCTGGTATCCACCATCAGCCCTGGAACAGGCTATTTCCACCTCCCTACCCATGGGAGTCTGCCTCTCCCAGGCAGCATCCTGTCTCCTGCCAAGTGCAGCCTCCCAGCGAGGCTCCAAGAGGTTTTTTCCTCTTCCATGGGACAAGGCAGCATAGTTACCACAATAGTGGTCATGACAATAAACTCTAGCATATTCATCTGACCCTGGAGTAGAGCAGGTACCCAGGAAGGGAATGGAACTTCCCTGAGAATGTTCTTTTCCCCATAACTAGAGGATACACTCAGAGAAGGCAATGGCACCCCACTCCAGTACTCTAGCCTGGAGAATCCCATGGATGAAGGAGCCTGGTAAGCTGCATTCCATGGGGTCGCTAAGAGTCCGGCATGACTGAGCGACTTCACTTACACTTTTCACTTTCATGCATTGGAGAAAGAAATGGCAACCCACTCCAGTGTTCTTGCCTGGAGAATCCCAGGGACAGGGGAGCCTGGTGGGCTGCCATCTATGGGGTCGCACAGTCAGACACGACTGAAGCGACTTAGCAGCAGCAGCAGCAGCAGCAGAGGATACACTGATGGACTAGACTAGAAGGAGAAAAATGGTTTTTACTGAAATAACCAATGTTTTCCTCTTTGCCTGAGTAAGCACTTTCCAAAGTGGCAATTTCCAAAACTTGAGCAAAGCATATTTATTTTGTCTTGATCCAAGTGAGTTTGTGAATGGTCTCTCAGGACAAGACAACTTCTCCGTGATTTGGGGTGCCTTTGCCAAATCCTTCGAAACAAGGTGAATGTCTGTGGCACAGAAGTGAGGGCACCTGTTTTGAGGCAAACAGTTCTGCAACCTGACATTGATGCTATCAGTTGTCAGCTGAGAGGTCCTGAGTAAGCAATGCCAGCTCTCTGCACCCCAACTTTTCCATCTGCCACTTGGGATTGATGGCGAGTTGTGCCCAGGGTCCTGTGAGGACCATAGGTGATGGACAGATTCCAGCATGTGGCCCGGTGGACAGTGAGTGCTTAATAAATTCTAGTTGACCTGTTTAGAGTAAACGGATGCCCTGTCTCTCTCAGCCTTCTAGCACTAAGCACTGGAAGCCTAGTGTCCCCTGCAGGGACTTCTCTGGTCCAGGACAGCTCCTCAAACAGTCAAGTGAGTTTCTATTAAAAGCAATGCCAAACTTTTAACCCCCAATCCACTTATTAGCAACTGAAGCTGAATCACCTTTTCTTACTATTTCTCCCTTCCTTCTTAGCTACCAAATCTCGTTGCTGTTTAAACTTTTACATATAGTTAGATAGCATCACTGACTCTGTCTAATGAACATGAATCTGAGCAAACTCCAGGAGACAGTAAAGAACAGGGAAGCCTGGCATACTACTGTCCATGGGGTCGTGAAGAGTGGGACGTGACTTAGCCACTGAACAATGACAACAAAACTTTTACATATAGAAAGTGAAAGTGAAGTCGCTCAGTTGTGTCTGACTCTGCGACCCCGTGAACTGAAGCCCACCAGGCTCCTCCGTCCTTGGGATTCTCCAGGCAAGAATAGTGGAGTGGGTTGCCATTTCCTTCTCCAGGGGAACTTCCCGACCCAGGGATCGAACCCAGGTCTCCTGCATTGCAGGCAGACGCTTTAACCTCTGAGCCACCAGGGAAGCCCTTTACATATAGTGTCTCATTTAATTCTCAAGTAACACTTGTGAAGCACAGTGACCAATTTTATGTGTCAGTTTGACTGGGTCATGGGTGCTCACATATATAGTCAAACATTACTCCGGGCATATCCGTGAAGGTGTTTCTGGACGAGATGAACATTGCTATTGCAGAGTGAGTAACGTAGATCACCCTCCTAATGTGTGTGGGCCTCATCCAGTCAGTTGAAAACCTGGATAGAACAAAAAGACTGACCCCTCTTTGAGTAAGAAAGTACTCTTTCTCCTGGATGGCCTACAAACAGGAACATCAGCTTTTTCCTGTCTTCAGACTCTAACTGAAACACTGGCTCTTCCTGGGCCTCCAGCCTGCTGGCCTTCAGCCTGGAGCCACACCATCAGCTCTCCTGGGTCTCCAGCTGCTGGCTTACCCTGCAGATCTTGGGGCTTGTCAGCCGCCATAACTGCATGAGCCAACTTCTCATAGGAAAGCTTGTATTACATATCCTACTGGTTCTGTTTCTCTGGAGAACTTTGACTAATGTATGAGGTTAGGAGCCTGGAAGGTATGTGTTAGGGACTCAAATTCTGCCTGCACCACATTTGAGCTATTTGAATCTAAGTAGGTTTCCAACGCCACTGGCTTCAGCTTCCTTATCGTGAAACAGATACAACAATAGTATCTGCCACATGGGTTATTGTGATATTAAATAATATATACTAAGAAAGATGCTTCATACACAGGAGGTGCTCAGTATTAGCTGTTTAGACAACTGAGAACCTAGGAGGAATTAACTGCCTGAAGCCACCTAGCTCCTGATGAAGCTGCGCTGGCTGACTCCAGACCCTTCTCTATCCTTTGGACCAACTGGATTCACAAATGCTGCCTTCACCATGGAGTGGCCACTACTCCTGGAGTGGTCTGACTGGGGCAGAGCTGGGCTCAGATTGCCACTGTTCAGCTGCACGGCCCTGTGGGTGGCCTTGCTGTGGGAGCAGCTATTCCCGGTGGCTCCCACCACTCTCTGAAAGGCTGAAGCGACCGTCAGCTTGCCCTTGGCCTTCCAGCAGCATGTTTTTGTTTCTTCTTCCACCTTTTGCCCTCCCCTGCAGCCCTCTGGCCAGCCAGCTAGAGTTTTTTTCCCAGCTGTGTTAGAAGCAGCGCTCCAGAGTTGTGGTGTCGGCTGTATGGCCCATGGATTGGGTGGAGCAGGACGGGGAACAGAACACACTGCTAGCTCCTGGGGTAGGGGATGTGAAAGGAGAAAAACCCACAGCCCAGCTCTTGAGGGGCCACAACCAAATGGGAGAAATAGGGCAGGCCACAGAATAGAATGGGGTAGTCTGGGACACACTGGCACGTTGCATGACAGATTCTCCTCCAGATAAATAACAGGTAAAGCTTTATTTAAGGCACTGAAACTAGACATGGCCAGTCCAGAAGGATACCAGGAAGTGTGCTGAGGACTGTTCTGAAGAGTGCATATGATTTAACTTGGTGAAGGAGAATGCACATGCTCAAATTCCTTCAGTAATTATGATCTGTATCATACAATTAATAGCCATTTATTGGACACTTGCCAGAAACCAGGTATACAAATGTACACATGTATAGGACCTTTCATGCATTCAGTCATCTCATTCAACACAAATGCCTTCAGTTGCTATGATTTATGTTTCTAAAGATAGCAGTAATAATGATAATCTCCTTTTAAAAAATAACCTCTTTTGACTGAGCATGTATGATGGACCAGATACCCAAATACTATGCTCCGTATCTTTACATACATTTTTGCATTTTACCAACACAGCAGTCTGGGGGAGTAAGTATTAATATCTGCATTCTATATATGCAGCACCTGAGGCACTGAGAAATCTTGCCTCAAATCACACAGCAGAGCCCAAATTCAAATCAGACCTGAGTCACAGGGATGGCAAACCCAACTCTTCTATTATCAGCCCCTCTATTGTTTGAGAATTATCGCACCGCAAAATGTTGTTCACGTATGCTGAGTGTATGCCAAACAATATGCTCATGCTGAGTGTAGTAAGAAGAGTGAGTCCTTGGGCTCTGAGAGTTTTCGATACAGTCATGGTGCTCACAGCTAATAGCTCTAGAAGGTAAAGAAACAATAGGATTGGGAGTCTCTTCTGGTGTTTTAGTATCAAGACCTGGTTTTACAGAAAAAGTATTGACAGAGATTCCCTGGTGGCTCAGATGGTAAAGAATCTGCCTGCAATGCAGGAGACCCTGGTTCAATCCCTGGGTCAGGAAGATTTCCTGGAGAAGGAAATGGCAACCCACTCCAGTATTCTTGCCTGGGAAATCCCATGAACTGAGGAGCTTGGTGGGCTACATAGTCCACAGGGTCTCAAAGAGTCAGACATGACTGAGTGACTTACACTTTTCATAAATAAGCTCATTTCCTGAGTAGAATTATTTTGCTTGCTCTTCATTGTTATTATGCAGTGGCAAAATGCCAGTCAATGTGGGGTTTGCTTTTTTCTTCACACATTTTATAGCCCTGGACCTGCTTGGTGGGCAGCTTGTCAAGGTCCCTAGTGATGCCTGCTTCTGGTCCTCATGGCCCTGTGTAATCCCGCCCGAGGGTGGCCCAGACCCAGTGGTTTGCTTCTTATAAATTGGCAATGGTGCTGGCATGCCATATTCATGATTTAATAGCAAAGAGCTGACTCTCTTCTCGCTGGCTTTCTGTGTTTTGCTGGTATCATCTCTGGCCCTTTATGTGCTCATTCTGAAGAAGCCAGCTGCTGGATTTGGAGCTGTCTTATGGAGAGGCTTATGTGGCAAGGAGCTGAGGGACCCCTTGACCAATAGCCAGTGGGAAGCTAAGTCCTGCCAACAACTCCCTGAGTCACCTTGGCAGCCGATCCTTCACCAGGCAAGCCTTGAGATAAGACTGCAGCTCTTGCTGACAATTTGAATGGAGACTACAGAGATCCTGAGGCTGAGCCAGGCCCAGATTTGTGACTTTTAGGAACTGTGAGATGATAAATGTTGTGGTCTCAAGCCACTAACTTTGGTTACTCTTGGAGAAACTGCCTGGTATGGTCTTGCCTTGGTGCTCTGCGCTGACTGTTCCCATTGTCTGGATGTTCAACCCCTTCACCTCCTTTCATTCTTTTTTCAAATGTCACCTTCTCCGTGATAAGCAATTAAAAATGACAGCTGTAACCCCTAGTAATCCCAATCTCTCTTACCTGAATATACTATTTCTTTTCTCTGTTGAATTTATCACCTTTCAACACACTCTTTTATTCACTTTTTTAAAAAAATACTATGCTTGCTTGGACAATGAGGCAAGGAAAAGAAATAAAAGATATCCAAATAGGAAAGGAAGAATTTGCAGATGATATAGGTATACAAAAAATCCTAAGAAAACCACTTAAAAACTCAAAACTAATAAAGGAGTTCAGTGAGGTTACATGATACAAGATTAATATATAAAAATTGTTGTATTGAATAATACAAACAATTAAATTAAGAAAATAATTCTATATACAAGAACATCAAAAAGAACAAAATACTTAGGAATGATTAATAAAGAAGTGCAAAACTTGTGCATTGAAACTAGAAAACATCACTGAAGGGAATTAAATGCAAAGGCATCTGTCTTTCTGTGTTAGAATATTTAACATTGTTAAGATGTCAGTACTCCCCAGACTGATCTACAGGCTCAACATAAACTTTATCAGAATCTCAGCAGTTTTTTTTTTTTTCCCCTGCAGAAATTGACCAGCTGATTCTAAAATTCATATGAAAATTCAAGGTACACAGAATAACCAAAATAATTTTTAAAAAGAAGAAATAGAATTGAGAATATATAAATTAACTCTTATGTTTATGTTCAGTTGATTTTTCAACAAGAATACCAAAGCAATTCAATAATGCAAGAACAATGTTTTTAGCAAGTTATGCTGGGGCAACTGGATATCCACATATGAAAGAATGAAGTTGGACCTTTACCTTATGTGAGATACAAATGAACTCAAAATGCTTCATAGACCTACATGTAAATGTTGCAACTACGAAACCTTTAGGACTTCCCTGTAGCTCAAGTGGTAAAGAATCTGCCTACAATGCAGGAGACCAGGGTTCAGTCCCTGGGTCGGGGAGATTCTCTGGAGAAAGTATTGGCAATCCACTCCAGTATTCTAGCCTGGAGAATTCCATGGACAGAGAAGCCTGGTGGGCTATAGTCCGTGGGATAGCAAAGAGTCGGACTCGACTGACACACACACACACACACACACAAAACCTTTAGAAGAAGACATAGCAGTTAATCTTAACTACCCTGCATTAGGCAAAGTTTTTTTATATATGATGACAAAAACATAAACACCAAAAGAAAATACAGATGAATTAAACTTTATTGAAATCTAAAAACTTTTATACTGCAAATAGTACCATCCAGAAATTGAAAAGACAATTCACAGACTGGGAGGAAATATTTGCAAGTCATATGTCTAATAAGGGTTCAGTAGTTACATATATAAAGAACACTTACAACTCAACAACAAAAAGATAAACAACCCAATTAAAAAATAGGCGAAGGGTTTGAATAGCTGTTTCTCTCAAGAAGATATACAAATGGCCAACACGCGCTGGAAGATCCTCAATGTCAGCAGTCATTAGAGAAACACAAATTAAAATCCAGATGAAAGACTACTTCATGCCCACTAAGATGGCTATAATAAAAAAAGGAAAATAATAACATTGGTGCGGATGTGGAGAAACAGAAACCTTTATACATTGCTGGTGGAAATGTAAAATAGTGCTGTTATTGGAAAACAGTTTGGTGGTTTCTCACAAAGTTAAACATAGGGTTACCAATTTCGTACCTTATTATATACACAAAATGACTAAAAATAAACTCAAAGAAATGCTTGTCCCAGGATTTTCACAGCAGCACTCTTTATGGCAATCAAAAGATCAATCAACTGATGAATTAATAAATAAAATGTGGTATAACCATACAATTGAATGTTATTTAGCAATTAAAGAAATTAATTCATACCATAATGTGGGTGAACCTTGAAAACGTTATGCTAAGTGAAAGAAGCCAGTCACATGTTGTATGATTTCATTTATATGAAATGTCCAGAACAGGGAAATCTGTAGACACAGAAAGTAGATGAGTGGTTGCCAGAGGCCGAGGTGGGGGTTGGGGAAATGGAACGGGGAGTGGCAGCTGATGGACATGTGGTGTCTTTTGGGGTGATAAAATGGTGCTTGTACAACTTCAAATGTATTAAAAACCATGGAATTGTACACTTTAAAGGAATGAGCTTTCTGGTATGTGAGTTATATCTTAATAAAGCTGTTAAAAGTTAATTATGCTTGTTGTTTATTGACTGTCTCTCCCACCTGGAGTATAAATAAAGAGGGCAGAGGTCCTTGCCTATTTCACTCACTTATGTATTACTGAACAATTAGAAAAGGGACTGGTGCTCAATAAGTATCTGCTGTATGAATGAATGTAGGAATGTTTTGTGTTGATTTTTTTGATTTCTAAAAAATGTGAGTACCCTTGCATTGGGCAATGCATTATAAACTGACACGTAATGGAATTAATTTGCTACCTTCCTTATATGGAACGTGGATCAGAGACAGTGGAGCAAATCAAAGAACTGGAGGAAGCCTGGCTTCAATGGGACAGGACGTGGGACACAGCGTGATGATGAGAGCTGGCCTGGTTCTAAGGGAACAGCAGCCTCTGCCATCTTGCATACAGACTGGTAACCTAGGAGCCAAATCTGGCCTCAGATGTTTTTTCAAGTTTCCTGGAAGTACTTTTGACATCCGCGTGTGAATTCTAGAAAAGCGCCCTGCCCTCCAGCTACACCACTTTTGCTCAGCCTGATACTAAGGTATAGGACTTGGTAGGAGAAGCTTGGCTGGGTATTGGCCTCCTTGTATCCCTTCATGGTTGTCCTTGAAAAGTGGATAAGATGTCCAACCTTATACAGTGGCTGTGTGCATTAAAAAAAAAAATCTTGTATTGGTTTTAATATCCAAGTGCACACAGCTTATATGAGAAGTGATCCCAGGAGATGCCAGTGAAGTAGGGACGTGAGAAAGGGAAAGCATAGGAGATAATTAAGAGTCAGTGACCAAGCTAGTTAGGGGTGGTGCTTTCTCCTGGGAAAAGTCTAGGAAGCACTGGGGGATGTGGGCTTCATAGTTATCCCAGCCTGGGCTGAGGAAGCCAGGGCCTTGATGTACCCAGTCCTAGCGGTTGCAGCTGATCTGGAGGCTGTTAATTCTCTGACAGTTCCAGTTTCTGCACGTGGGCATAAGGCCTTCCAGTGCTTCAGAGAAGCAGCTCCTGGCAGCTGGAATTCAGCCTGCACACACGGAAGTGATAAAGGCCCAGGATTTGGGCATGGTACCCATTGTTTCTTTATGATTGCCAAAATTTTAGAAGCAGCAAGCTTTTTTAAAAAAATGTGAATTTCTGGCTTCTGGAGGAAAAAATGTGAAGGTTTGGCAAAAGTGGGCTGACATTCCTACTTGGCAACTTCTAGCTGGCCATGCACCTCATAGCAGGATTCTGTATTCTAACCATCATGGCCCCTTCCAGGCTGCTGCGCTCACTCTCAGCTCCTACGTGGCCCTCGGGGGCACTGGCATTTGTGATTCTTGCACAACTCCTGGCTCAAAGCGTAACTGGTGATGGCTGAGCTGGTGCACCCTGTGAAAAGTGGCATAAAGAAAAATAAGGTATAGACGGATTTCATCCCCCCCACCCCCACCCCCCCACACCTATTTTCCCCCAAAGAGCAATGAGCTGCACATACTCGACTTGTGGTGAGAGTGCTGTAAACTGTTGCCAGCAGTTTCATATATGAAGCTCCTGCTACACCACTCCTCCAAGTCTAGGAGGGGCTGGGGCTTTGACTGGGGGCCTCTTCCTGCATGACTGGCCCTCGGACTCGCATAACCAAGCCTGAGATGCTGGAGGACTCAACAGGCCAGCCCTTGTGTGTAGCCTCTGGTCCGGGCCTGGCCCGGGGCCAAGGCTTGGTGGTGCTCTTCTGTTCGAGAAAGCTGCTGATGCTGCGTGACCTGGGGCCCATTCTGTGCAAAGCTCAAGCCAAGCAGGGGTCCTTGTACCGATTTGTGGAGAGCAGTGCCTATTAGTAACCAATTGGGCATCACAATAATCAGTTACCGTGGAGAGCAATGAGAACGGATTGTTTTCGTAGACACTACCCACCCCTACCCGCCCATGCATGTAGGGCAGGCTACCATGGAGGAACCATGTCAGAAAAGTTGTTTCAGAGCCAGAGTTTTAACTTAGCATCTGCAAATACAGAAAATCTGACCTCCAGTCTCTACCTCTGCAGCCCTCTCTTAGGTTACATAGCAGTTCTGTAAGGCTGGTTCTTTTCCTTGAGCACCTCTGCCCATCTCTACCTGGCCTCTCCAGCATGTCAATTTCAGAGGAGTGGGAATTCTTATACAGCATGTGTCCTCAGAAGAAGAGAGCCTGGCAGAAGCTCTGTCACCATTTTAGATCTGGCCTTGGGAGTCATGTGAAATCATTTTCACCTGCTCTACCAGTGGCAGTGGGCACATAGGCCTGCCAGGCTCAAGGGGAGGGGATGTGGACACCGTCTCTTGCTGACACCGTCTCTTGCTGACAGAGTGGGAAACCCTAGTAGAGCACATGGGAGGGGAATTAGTGTTGCTGCTGCCTTTTGAAAGTATAATCTGCTGCAGCCTCCTAATCAGGCCCTGGGCTATGGGGTGGGATGCAAACCTAGAGACTCTGGAAACTCTGGGGTTCTTGTGGGGCTTTTGGCATCAGTAGTCATTGGAAGGAGTGAGCCAAAATGAGACCACTGTTTGTGGTTGCTCCCTGTGTTCCTGGGTGGTGTGGTGGTGTTTGGGGTTTGGGTGAGCCAGCTGTGTGTTCTGATCCCAGAGATTGTGAAATGAATGAAAGAAATGTCAAATTCTAGTCAATATTCATTGACTTTATGAGGTTTACCAGGCGATAGGCCTGGCAACTCACTCCAGTACTGTTGCCTGGAAAATCCCATGGACAGAGGAACATGGTAGGCTACAGTCCATGGGGTCACAAAGAGTCGGACAGGACTGAGCAACTTCACAGGCCTGCCCCTAACATTTGCAGGACTGTAAGACAGAGTATCAGATCTAATCCCTGGAATCTATTCGTCAACTCTGGACAAACTATGGATGGAGGTTCCTAACATTGTACAGGAGACAGTGACCAAAACCATCCCAAAGAAAAGGAAATGCAAAAAGGCAAAATGGTTGTCTGAGGAGGCTTTATAAATAGCTGAAGAAAGAAGAGAAGTGAAAGGAAAGGGAGAAAGGGAAAGATATACCCAACTGAATGCAGAGTTACAGAGAGTAGCAAGGAGAGATAAGAAAGCCTTCCTAAATGAACGACACAAAGAAATAGGGGAAAACAATAGAGTGGGAAAGACAAGAAATCTCAAGAAAATTGGAGATATCAAGAGAACATTTCATGCAAGGATGGGCATGATAAAGGACAGAAACAGCAAGGACCTAGCAGAAGGAGAAGATTAAGATTAAGAAGAAGTGGCAAGAATCACACAAGAACTATACAAAAAAGGTCTTAATGACCCAGATAACTATGATGGTGTGGTCACTCACCTAGAGCCAGACATCCTGGAGTATGAAGTCAAGTGGGTCTTAAGAAGCATTACTATGAACAAAGCTAGTGGATGTAATGGAATTCCAGTTGAGTTATTTCAAATCCTAAAAGATGATGCTGTTATAAAGTGCTGCACTCAACATGTCAGCAAGTTTGGCAAACTCAGTAGTGGCCACAGGACTGGAAAAGGTCAGTTTTTATTACACTTCCAAAGAAGGATAACGCCAAAGAATGTTCAAACCACTGTACAATTGCACTCATTTCGCATGCTAGCAAGGTTATATTCAAAATCCTTCAAGCTAGAGTTCAATGGTACAGGGACTGAGAACTTCCATATGTTCAAGCTGGCTTTCAAAGGGGCAGAGAAACCAGAGATCAAATTGCCAACATTCACTGGATCACGGAGAAAGCAAGAGAGTTCCAGAAAAACATCTACTTCTCTTTCATTGACTGTGCTAAAGTCCTTGACTGTGTGGCTCACAACAAACTATGAAAAATTCTTAGATGGGAGTATCAGACTACCTTACCTGTCTCCTGAGAAACCTGTATGCAGGCCAAGAAGCAACAGTTAGAACCAGACATGGAACAATGGACTGGTTACAAATTGGGAAAGGAGTACTACAAAGCTGTGTATTGTCACCCTGCTTATTTAACTTCTACGCAGAGTACATCAGGTGAAATGCCAAACTGGATGGAGCTCAAGCTGGAATCAAGATTGCCAGGAGAAATATCAACAACCTCAGATTTGCAGATGACACCACTCTAATGGCAGAAAGTAAATAAGAACTAAAGAGCCTCTTGATGAGGGTGAAAGAGAAGAGTGAAAAAGCTCGCTTAAAACTCAGCATTCAAAAGAGGAAGATCATGGCATCCGGTCCCATCACTTCATGGCAAATAGAAGGGGAAAAAGTAGAAGGAGTGACAGTTTATTTTCTTGGATTTCAAAATCAAGAAAATGGATGGTGGACGGTGACTGGAGTCATGAAATTAAAAGATGTTTGCTCCTTGGAAGGAAAGCTATGGCAAACCTAGACAGTATACTAAAAAGCAGAGACATCACTGCTGACAAAGATCTGTATAGTCAAAATTATGGTTTTCCCAGTGTTTCTAAAACTGTGGATGTGAGAATTGGAAGATAAAGAAGGCTGAGCACTGAAAAATTGATACTTCTGAATTCTGGTGTTGGAGAAGACTCTTGAGAGTCCCTTAGACTGCAAGGAGATCAAACCAGTCAGTCCTAAAGGAAATCAGTCCTGAATATTCATCGGAAAGACTGACACTGAAGCTGCAACACTTTGGCCACCAGATGGGAAGAGCTGACTCATTGGAAAAGACCCTGATGCTTGGGAAGATTGAAGGCAAAAGGAGAAGGGGATGGCAGAGGATAAGATAGTTAGGTAGCCACACTGATTCAGGGAACATGAATTTGAGCAAACTCTGAGAGATAGAGGAGGACAGAGGAGCCTGGCATGGTACAGTCCATGGGGTTGAGAAGAGCAGCATAGAACTTAGCAACTTGAAAACAACAGCAAAGCCAGATATACACTTGGAGACCTACCTACCAGATATTTAAATATTTACAGTTTATAAATACATACATTATTTAATTAAACATTTATTACATACATTATTTAAATAAATAGACAAACCTAGATAGTGTATTGAAAAGCAGAGACATTACTCCTCCAACAAAGGTTTGCATAGTCAAGGCTATGGTCTTCCAAGGCTATGGTCACATACAGTTGTGTGAGCTAGACCATAAATAAGGCAGAATGCCAAAGAATTGATGCCTTTGAACTGTGGTGCTGGAGAAGACTCCTGAAAGTCCCTTGGACATCAAGGAGATCAAACCAGTCAATCTTAAGCAAGATCAACCTTGAATATTCACTGGAAGGAGTGATGCTGAAGCTGAAGCTCCTGTCTTTTGGTGTGAACAAAGGACTCATTATAAAAGTCCCTGATGCTGGGAAAGATTGAGGGCAGAAGGAGAAGAAGGCATCAGAGCATGAGATGGCTGGATGGCATCACCAGTTCAATGAACCTAAACCTGGGCAAACTCTGGGAGATGGTGAGGGACAAGGAGGCCTGGCTTGCTGCAGCCCATGGGGTTACAGAGTTGGACACAACTGGAAGACTGAACAACAATCTTGCCATCCTGGTAAATACCCTTTACAACAAGAATTGAATTATAATTTCTTGGGTTCCTGAGTAGGAAGGGCCAGTCCTCAGCCCCAACCCAAGTCTGCCCGCTTCACACCCCATCTCTGTACCACACTCCCAGGGCTTTGAATGTATGAGTGCAAACACCCCAGCCAGAACATCTGTGTTCCATCCGCACACCCTGCAAACAGCCAACACTTGGTCAGTTCTTGGGCCTAAAGTATACACTCCGGAGTACAGGCCTTTGTGGGAAGTGGGTCAGGGGAAGAGGCCCCATGAGGCTTGCAAGCAGGACTAGGATCCCTTGGGTAGGGAAACCTGTGTCCCAGGTCCTGAGAGAGTAGTCTTCTCACTGCATGGGAGCAGGGGCAGAAGGACAGTGACCAGAGAAGGGCATTATGGGTTCTCTGAAGTGTGCTGGAGGCCAAGGACAGGGGCCTTTCTTGCTCAGGTCCAAGATCCACCTGGTGTTGATGTTGGTGTTGGTGTTCATGTTGGACCCACCTGGCTGCCAGTGTGCTACTTCTGACAACTGGGGGTGCTCTCTCTGGATGGATTTGGATAGATATCCACAGGTAGGTTGAATATAACACTGTATGTCTTCAGCGTCTATGAAGATGATACATAGATGCATAGTTTGTTATTTTTAGTTTCATTAATTGGGAAAATTAGAAATTATAGGAACTCTAAGACAGACGATAGTGCCTGCAATTGTCCAAAGCTTTCTTCAGAGCCTCCTCGTAATGATAACTGCCTCTTTCCCAAGACTGTGTCAGTGCTGTCCATGGGCCATTTCCTTTAATCCTGACCATAATCTTAGAAGGCAGTTGCCATTATTTTCCTCACTGAATGAGAAAAAGGGGGCTCAGAGAGGTTAAGCAACGTGCCCAAGATCACATAGCTAGTGAGCAGCAATTTCAGGATTTGAACTCTAGCAGCTTCTCTGGTGGCTCAAATGGTAAAGAGTCTGCCTGTAATGTGGGAGACTGGGGTTCAATCCCTGGGTTGGGAAGCTCCTCTGGAGAAGGGAATGGCAACCCACTTCAGTATTCTTGCCTGGAGAATCCCATGGACAGAGGAGCCTGGAGGGCTGCAGTCCATGGAGTCACAAAGAGTCAGACACTTCCAAAGCACATGCTCTTCAGTGTTACACTTGAGGAGATTTTTATATGATCAACAGTTGTTTTCCCTCTAGTTATGGAGTGATAAATTCCTAGAGCCTCTTCATCTGGGTACCAGGATATCACTGGATTCAGGAAGCCAGCCACCAACTGGTTTTCCTGTGCGCTCTGTCTGAAACTTGCATGCAGGCCTTCCCTTAGGCTGGGCCTTTTGTGAGAAGAAGCTGCAGAGCTGAACCAGACTGCACAATGCTTCCGTGATATGGAAATATGCCAGCTAAAGAGGGGAAGGAATTTTTTCTCTTTGGTTCCCTGCCAAACCAATTCAAGACATACATAAAATTTAAGTCTTTGATTCCCCTTATTTTTGTTTCCCCTCTGCATTTGGCTTTCCCATGAGTGGCCTCTCATTCCCTTACTATTATCTTTGATTGAATTATGAAACCGGAAGAATTTGCAGAACTAAGCCAGAGTAAATGGGTCTTGCTAATCCTGTGGTTAGAAGGTCAAATCAGCAAACACTTGGGTGTGAAGTGTCCAGGGCCAATTTCATTATGGCCCTGATTTGTAAAACCTGGGTGAGGAAAATTGTATTAATAACCAGAAAAGGATACCTTCAGTGCTTTTCCAGTTTCACTGATCCCAGCCTACTCTAGAGCATACTGCAGAAATTCAACTCCCTAGTAAGAAAGTCGTCTACCTTCCTGACCCAGCTTTCTCATCTGGAAACACTATTCTTTATGAAATCTCACAAATATTCTTGGGGGTATTAGCAAGGCAGAAGCTCTGCCTCCAAAGAACGAAGTTCCCAGGCCACATTCTGTTTTGTTTTTACCTAGAAAGTCTATGGGTGCAAGACTTGGAATTATTGGATACATATGGCATTACTGGGCTTCCCGTGTGATGCTAGTGGTAAAGAACCCACCTGGCAATGCAGGAGACACAAGAGACACGGGTTCGATCCCTGGGTTGTAAAGATCCCCTGGAAAGGGCGTGGCCACCCTCTCCAGTATTCTTGCCGGGAGAATCTCATGGACAGAAGAGCCGGGTGGGCTACAGTCCATGGAGCTGCAAAGAGTTGGACACAACCGCAGTTGACTTAGCACAGCACAGCACATAAAGAGTCAAAGAAAAGTCTCCACGGCAGATTGAAGAATTGTCTCCATTGTTTTCTTACCCCTCCCTGAATGTATGTCCTCCTTCTTCTGACTAGATGCGGAGGATATTTTCCTTCCTCAAATGTTGTGTTTGGCCATGTGATTTGACTGGGCAGTGGGATTTTAGTGAATGCGGTGCAAACAAAAAATCGAGATGTGTTTGCATGATTAGGTCTGTCCTCTTGTGCTTTGGTTGTCGCCATGAGAGTGTGTCCTACTTCCTGTTCATCCACAAAGAAAAGGAGACATAAGGAGCAGACCCACCCCAAACCAGCAGCCTGGAGTCAGGTTCAGCACAGAGCCCACCCGCAGATGTGGGAGCCAGAGGAATATGGATGCTTACTGGTGAAGCCACTGGTTTGGAGTACTTTGTTTGGCAACAATATTATTGCGAGCTAACACTTTGTATTAGTCAAGATTCTTGAGAGAAACAGAACTAATAGGATACATACGTAGAGAGATACCTAGGAGATTTGTTATGAGGGATTGATTCAGGTGATCACAGAGACAGATCTGCTACCATAATCTGCTGTCTGCAAGCTAAAGGCCCAGGAAAGGGGTCCAAATCCAAGGGCCTGAGAATCAGGAGAACCATGTCTGAAGGCAGGAGAAGAAGGATGTCCTAGCTCAGGCAGAGAGAAATTTCGTCCTTCCTCTGCCTTTTTGCTCTGTGTGGGCCAATGGACTGAGTGGCGCCCACCCATACTGGTGAGGGCAGTGCTCTTTTCTCAATCTACAGATTCAAGTACTAATCTCTTCTGGAAACATGCTCACAGACACACACGGAAATCAGGTTATTACCAACTGTCTGGGTATTTCTTAACCCAGTCAAGTTGACACATAAAATTAACCATCACACAGTCCATTGCTGTTGCTGCTAAGACACTTCAGTCGTGTCCGACTCTGTGCAACCCCATGGATGGCAGCCTAGCTCCCCCGTCCCTGGGATTCTCCAGGCAAGAACACTGGAGTGGGTTGCCATTTCCTTCTCCAACGCATGAAAGTGAAAAGTCAAAGTGAAGTTGCTCCGTCGTGTCCGACCCTCAGTGACCCCATGGACTGCAGCCCATCAGGCTTCTCCATTCATGGGATTTTCCAGGCAAGAATACTGGAGTGGGGTGCCATTGCCTTCTCCATCACACAGTCCATTACAGACTAGTAAAATTCATATTCTTTATTCTGTTAACACAATTCAGGAAAGCATGGATGCCCACAACTCAGCTACATTATGTGGCTTTGAGGAGTCTCTAGTTGATCAAGTAGACCTACAGTGGGGCTGTTCTTGTAGAAACTCAAATGATGAGATCTGATACTATATCATTTAAGGAAAACTTTTAAGGCTGAACAATGACCATCTAAGAAAGTTGGCCTGGCAGGGAGAGGAGGGAGTGAAATGTAGCGGTCATGAACAGGGCTGTGAAGTTTCCAGCTGAGGTAAAATCATGAAATAAACACTGAGAGAGAAAAGGAACATTGTATGTATATTCTCCAGGACTACATTTCTTCAAGGAGGTGAGTAAATGGGTTGAGTGTGTGTGTGTGCCAGGCTGTTTTTCTTGATTCTTTTCCTCTCTGGCTGCAGATTTATTAGAAAGTCTCCCTCCTTTTGTAAACTGGTATTTGAATGACCTCCTGAAGCTGACACCTCCTTGGAGCTGACAATACATTTGGCCTCTGTGCCTGGGCCTCTATTTTCTCTTTCTGCATTCACTTTCTGGGTGATCCCATTCAGTCCCATGGCTATAGATCCCATCTTGATCCAGATGAATTAAAAATATATCTATTTCCAGCCAGTGCTCCCCCTGAACTCCAATCTCTTCTGTACATCTGTCAACGGGAGGGCTTCACCGACCGTAGTTATCACCCCAAACATGTCCCACATTAAATTGATATTCACCCCTTAAGTAATCTCTGCCCATCCTTCCATCTTAGTGAATAGAGATTCCATCTTTCTGACTGCTCAAGCCAAAACCAAGGAGATTCAGCCAGTCCATCCTAAAGGAAATCAGTCCTGAATATTCACTGGAAGGACTGATGCCGAAGCTGTAACTCCAATACTTTGGTCACCTGATGCAAAGAACTGACTCACTAGAAAAGACCCTGATGATGGGAAAGACTGAAGGCAGGAGAAGAAGGGGATGATAGAAGATGATATGGTTGGATGGCATCACCAACTCAATGGACGTGAGTTTGAGCAAGGTCTGGGAGTTGGTGATGGACAGTAAGGCCTGGCATGCTGCAGTCCATGGGGTCACAAAGAGTCAGACATGATTGAACGACTAAACTGAACTGCTCAAACAAAAACCAAGGAGTCATTTTGACATCCCCTAGTTTTTCATTCCCTGTTAGCAAATCATGTGGCCTCTGGTTAATATGTGTCCAGAAAGTAACCGCTTCCCCTGCCACCAAGGCCACTTAACTGCCCCAGGCCACCACCTCTCCCTTGTATTTTTTGGTAGACTCCAAACTGATCTCGTCCTCCTAAGCCCTGGGCCTTTTTAGTCTGTTTTCAATATGGTGGCCAGATGATTCTGTTTGGATGTGAATGTTCAGAACTGATTTCCTTTAGGATGGACTGGTTGGATCTCCTTGGTTTTGGCTTGAGCAGTCAGAAAGATGGAATTTTTATTCACTAAGATGGAAGGATGGGCAGAGATTATTTAAGGGGTGAATATCAGTTTAATGTGGTACATGTTTGGAGTCTCATCTGTTCTCAAGAGCAGGATGAGAAGGGTCAACAAAGGATGAGATGGTTGGATGGCATCATCAACTCAACAGACTTGAGTCTGATCAAACTCTTGGAGACAGTGAATGACAGGGAAGCCTGATGTGCTGTGGTCTCTGGAGTCAAAAAGGGTCGGACACAACTGAGCAACTGAACAGTAAGTATGTTATGCCTTCGCTTCCCATTTCACTTGCAGTAAAAGGCAAAGCCCCTGCTCTGAGAATGCAGGAGCCCACGTCCCCTCTGCCTTCTGCTCTTCTGCTTTGCTCCTTTCTCATGTCACTCTGTCTGCTGAGTGCCTCATTTTCCCTTGAGTATGTCAAGCTTGTTCCTGACTGAGTGTCTTCACGCTTGCTTTTCCTTCCTCAAGACTCAACTTGGCTTCCTTGTATTTTTCAAGTCTTTACTCAAAAATCCTAGTCTTGATTTAAAAGTGAGCAGAAGACCTGAATAGACATTTTCCTGAAGAAGACATGCAGATGGCCAAAGGGCACAAGAAAAGATGCTCAACACGGTTGCTTATCAGAGAAATGCAAATCTACAGCCAGTCCATTCTGAAGGAGATCAGTCCTGGGATTTCTTTGGAAGGACTGATGCTAAAGCTGAAACTCCAGTACTTTGGCCACCTCATGCGAAGAGTTGACTCACTGGAAAAGACTCCGATGCTGGGAGGGATTGAGGGCAGGAGGAGAAGGGGACAACCGAGGATGAGATGGCTGGATGGCATCACGGACTCAATGGACGTGAGTCTGAGTGAACTCTGGGAGTTGGTGATGGACAGGGAGGCCTGGCATGCTGCAATTCATGGGGTTGCAAAGAGTCGGACATGACTGAGCGAGTGAACTGAACTGAACTGAAGCTTCAGTGAGGTATCACCTCACATCTACCAGAAGGGCCATTGTTAACAAGAACACAAACAACAAATTTTGGCTAGGATGTGGAGAAAAGGGAGCACTTGCTCACTTTTGGTGGAAAGGTAAATTGGTATAACCACTGTGGAAAACAGTATGGAGCTTCCTCAAAAGCCTAAAAAATAGAATTAGTGTATGACCCAGCAATTCCACTCCTGAGCATACATACAAAGAAAACAAAAGCACTAATTTGAAAAGATACATGCACCCCAATGTTCATAGCACCATTATTTATAATAGCCAATATATAGAAGCAATCTGTGCCTAATAACAGATGAACGGATAAAGAAGGTGTTGTCAATGGAATACTACTTAGCCATAAAAAAGAATTTAATTTTGCCATTTGCAACAACATGGATGGATCTGGACGATACTATGCTTAGTGAAATGTCAGACATAGAAAGACAAGTACTATATGATATCACTTATGTGTCAAATCTAAAACATAAAACAAACTATTGAAAGTAACAAAGAAAAAACAGACTTACAGATAGAACAAACTGGTGGTTACTAGTGGCAAGAGGGAATGAGGATGGGGGCAAGGTAGGGGTGGAGGAATAAGAAATACTAACTACTATGTACAAATGCTACAAGGATATATTTGAAATACAGCTAATATTTTATAATAACTATAAATGGAGTGCATGCATGTGTGGGTCTCCCACACTGCAGGCAGATTCTTTACCATCTGAGCCACCAGGGTAGCCCATAAATGGAGAATAACCTTTAAAAATTGTGGATCACTCTGTTGTATACCTGAAACATATATTATTAAAAGTCGACTATACCTCCATAATAAATTTAAAAAATAATTATACAGTGAGGAGGTGCTCAATAAATACTTCACAAATGAATGAGTTGGGTTGCTCAGGGAAATGATATTCCAGTTGATGATGCCCTTGCTTGTCACACTCTACCCCAGGCATGAATCCAGTCAGCACACACCACCTTCATCAGCATCTCGTATGATATTGACACTCCACTGACCATGTGCCAGGTTGTATACCCTTCTGAGTCAACCTTCTGAATTCATCCAGGCTTGGAGAGTGTTTCCCCTGTACTCTGGCCCCAACTCAGAGGGACTTAGGGTTGTTCTGCTAATCTGACCCTCCAAGGCTCCTGGGCAATTTGAAGTCCCAGGACAACTGGGGAAGATGGGCCCAAGGCTGGAAGATGACACTAAGTGTCTGTAAGGGCCCAGCTTCCTCTGTGCTGACCGAATCAGTGAAGGACCACCTGGTGATGCCTCCCAGACACCGCCTGGCCCGGGAAGGGATACCAGAAAGTGAAATGAGTTAAAGAAATGAATATGTTTAGATTTTTTATAGCAACAATGTTTGGTCAGAGTTGGAGCAGTATAAAACTAGCCCAAACAACTGGAGGGTTGTGGGTGGTCTCTGAACTTTGAGGGATGTAACTACATGTAATGGGGTGAAATTGAGCAAAGGAAAATGCTTTCACAGGGAAACTGATTATATGGGTCCTAAGGAAGTGGTAAAACCCCTCCCTGAAGTCATGCTGGGCTACTTTGGGCGAAGCGCCCACCAGACACGCGGTGGAGGGGGTGGGGGCTGCCTTGCCTGGCTGCATGGCTTCCTCCCCTCAAAGTCCCTAGAAGGCTGCTGAGCCTTTTTCTTGAAAGATCCTCAGTTTTAGACCAGGGTTGGGAAGTTTGATCTGAAAATGCATTTTAAGGAGATTGTGTGGGAACTTTTTTAGCATTTCCTGAGTTTATAATCAAGAAATGGAAATGTTTCTCTTCTCTAAGAACAATCTAGAAACATCTAGTGTAGCTGGGGAGACACTTACTGTGCTTAAAAACCAGCAAGGCTTCTGAAGACCAGGAGATCTCCCAGACTGCACCTCAGAACCTCAGGTGGAGTTTGTGTTTTGAATTCCTCTTACATGGACCTGAGTCTCATGAGGATCCTTGTTAGGAATTTCTAGTTAGTTTTGGGGTAAGAACAGGCGACAGTGGGAAAGAAATGTGCCCTTTATCAACATGCATGTGGGGATATGTGGTGGAGGGGGTTTTTACTTCTTCCCAACTTGTTCAAGAAAACAAAGTACTTGAAATGATAGCCCTCAGGCCCAATTCAGTCACAGCGTGTTTTGCTTGGCCAATATAGGCTTTTTACAAAACTCTGAGCCAATATTTTAAAATCGGGAGATTTCACATAAATATCTGAAATTTTAGAATATCCTACCAGTTCAGAAGGCCCAGGAGCTCCAGTCTGCACCCACACCCGACACGGCAGCTGGCAGTTGTGCTCCCCTCCGTGAGGTCACAGCTCCGCACCTAACCTCAGACCTGCCAGGTGGGCCTCAGACTTTACCATTTGCTGCCTTGTCTCAGGAGGGCTGGAATTTGCCACTCCTGAAATAAAGTAGTCTTTTATTTCAAGAAGTAAGCATGGGAATTTGAAAGTTAAAACAGGTGCCTCATAGCGCAAATAAATTGTCCAAAAGACCTGAGGCTATAAAACCTGAGAGTAATGCTTCAGTAGAGTCCATGCAGGGATTAAAGCAAATAATTCCCTGTCCTGGGTTGGGTGATTAGAGAAGGGGCTCAAGCCGGAGATTCCTGTGCAAGGGATCTGACGGGCCTTCGCTCTCAGAAGGAGTGTGAGGGAAGCAGGAGGGGGTGGGAAGGAGCTCTGAGGTTGGGGGTCTCAGCCAGACCCGTCTGGGGGCTCTGGAGCTTGTACTGTGCTGGTCCCACTGAGGCAGGGGGCACCCTTTCCCAATCCCGTGTCAGTCAGTCATAGGGTGGCTGATGGTGGGGTAACACCCAGGGCTAGGGGCTCGCATGCAGGGTGGGAAGAGGAAGGCTGTGAGCTCTGAGCAGAGGAGGGCTGGGGTCTGTGTGGGACATTACCTCCCACCGACAGTTATAAAATAGTGAATTTTTACTGTGAGAGAATTAGCAAACATAGGAAAATTTTCCCAGTGGAGCAGTGGTAAAGAATCTGCCTGCCAATGCAGGAGACGCAGGCTCAATCCTCGGGTCGAGAAGATCCCCTGGAGAAGAAAATGGCAACTCATTCCAGTAATCCAGCTAGGATAACCCCATGGACAGAGAAGCCTGGCAGGCTACAATCCATAGGGTCTCAAAGAGTCGGACGTGACTGAGCGACAGAGTACACACACAAGGAAAAATCACTGCTTAGGCTCCCCTGTGGCTGAAACGATAAAGAATCTGCCTGCAAAGCAGGAGACCCAGGTTTGATCCCTGGGTGGGGAAGATCCCCTGGAGAAGGGAATAACCCACTCCAGTATTCTTGCCTGGAGAATTCCATGGCCACAGGAGCCTGGCAGGCTGCAGCCCATGGGGTCACAAAGAGCTGGACACGACTGATCAACTACCACTACCACTACTGCTATCCCACAACTTAGAGAGAATAATTGATCACATTTATACAGTGAATATCCTTCCCTTTTCCTTTTAACTCTAAGTTAAAATAACTTAGACCCCTATCCCTCTAAATTGTGGGGGGTCCAGTGCCCTTCCAAGTATTTTCAAGCATTCTGCAGAGCAGGAAAGGGGGCATGTCATTGGCCAAAGGCCTCCTCTGCTGGGCTTGAAATCCATTACAGAGGTTGCCCTGAGGCCCCTTCCACCAGCCTCCACCCCTTCTCTTCTCTCTCCAGGCATTTCCCTGATGAAATCCAAGCCTATTTCATCCCATCTCAGCATCTGCCTCTCAGACCCGCACTTAATTCTCCTAGGGCTAACTGTTGCTCCTATGCTGTGTGTGGTTGCCTCTGGCCATCCTGGCCTCTGCCCCAGCATTGTGGGTGCAAGAGTGGCGCGGCCACAGGGAGAAAATAAAGCAGAGAGAGGGCCCAAAGACTCATTTGGCCACTTGACAACTTTTCCCTGGTCTTCCTTTTTTAGGATCCTTGGTCCCCTTAGAAGCCCACCCAAGAGGCCAGAGAGGGGCAGGGCCAGGAAAGAAAGACTGTGTCCCAAACATCAGTCAGCCTGGGGGTGGGGGTGCTGCACCGTGTCTTGCCCTGACCCTGCTGATCTTCTGTCTCCTACTGTGTGCTGTCTCCTTGTTCTGTATCTTGCGCTGCTAAGACGTGATGACGTGGTCACTTTCTATTATCTGTTTCCTGAAGAGAGCTCCTTACCCGGCTTTCTGGTTTTGACAGTGATGTTTTGATTTCCTCTTAGAAGAGATACTGTTTGGATCCCACCCACATCCCCTTGAGATGCACCTCCATGCTCTAAAGGTTGCTCACTGCGGACACCTGTGAGAGCTTTTTCTGGCAGTGGGAGATGCTTGGTCTGAGCTCAGGGCCAGTCAGAAGTGCTCTAAAGTTAATATTCTGGAAGCAGCTCTGACCAACAATGGACAAGGAATGGGATAAATGCCCCAGCGTCTGGCCTCGTGGTTAGGATAACTCTGGGGGTGTTCTGTACTGCCTCTTGAGCTCCCCACAGGACTGCCCTCTGGGGTCACTGACTTAGAAACATACTCTTTATCATCTTCCTTTCTGTCTTCCCTCTCCCATACCAGAGTTTCTTGGACTTATCTCCCAAATAAAGCACTAGCACTGGAATCCTTATCTTGAGGTCTGTTTTAGGATACCAGAAAAAGCTATCTTCCCTTGCTCACTGGTGCTCTGGGCTAAATCTCTGGATATTGTCCTCAGGGTGGAAGAGGGGCTCTTGAGGACTGGTGCAGTCCTGTGGGTCATGGTGTCACTGCCGAGAACACTGAAGAAGAGACCCCTCCTCCCAAGGCCAAGGGGCAGGAGGCTCAGCCCAAGGGTCACATGCAGGGGTTGCAGAAAAGGACCCTTGAATTGGTTTTGGCCCATGAGATGACTTGGTTTGGCCTGCAAGCTTTCAAACTTGAACTAGTTGTCAAAATCAGAAGAATTCATATGAAATCTACATTTGTGTCTTGTCTGGAAGAACTGGGAGAGAGATGTTGCTGGCCAGCTCCCCCTTCTCATGCTAATGATGGCCTTAACTGAACAGCCGCCGCCCCCTTCAGACAGCGCATATGCATTCCAAGTCTCCACTGCCTCTACCCACCTGGCTTGATGGGTTTCCTCAACTTACTGGGATCCTGCAGGCATCTGGGCCTGTGGTCCTGTACTAAGATCAGTAGTACTAAGACCCTAGAACTGAAGCCAAGGCAAATGGCCCTGTGCTAACTCACCTGGAGGGAATGGTGATGGATGGGATATGAAGAGTGCTGGTGCCAAGCCCTGGGCTTGCTATCAGGTGACTGATGGACCATGCTTGTTTCAGGGGCCCGGTACTTTCTTCAGAAGACAAAGCCAAAAAGACCGACAAGACCCTGAATATGAAGCTTTCCAAACCAGCTATTCTCAGCCCCTGGTCTTCCTTGTTAGAAATATCAGGACTTGGACTCCATCCTTGGGAATTCTTATTGACTGGTCTGGGGTTGGCCAAGGGTATTGGTATTTTTAAGAGTGCTGGTGTGGGCCAGAGCAGGTTTGTCCAGCTCAGGAGAGTCCATGGCCTCTCTATCTTGTTCAAATCAACTACAGTGAGAATATTAACACCATGGTGACAGAGCTCACCCCATCCTTCCAGAGGGCCTCTTGTTAGACATTTCTCAGCACACTGTAGAAATGGGAACCACAACATGAGCTGTGGCTTTAGCAGGGATTAATAACCCTGATACAGGATCTGTTGCCAACTCTGGGGCAGATGTCTCCACACATGGAGAAAGTGAGTGGGTGCCATGTTGAAACTTCAATTAAATTTTAGAGTTGGAATTTCTGGGCTGCTCTAACAGTGTGACCTTGACAATGCCCTCACGCTCTGGGCCTCCACTTGCCATCAAATGCACAGGAGGAGTGCTCTTTACCTCTCAGGAGAGTTGTATGCAGGAAATGAAGTATATAAACTGGTCATTTGCTAGTGTCTGCTATGGCGTCATCCTCTATAAGTGCCACTTGTCTTTCCCTTTGTCTGAAAGGGACACAGGTATACAAGGCAGTTTCCAGAGCATCCTGAGAGGAGCTGTTTCATGAAAGGCCACAGACTGCTGTTCTGAGAGGGTGCTGGTAAAAGTCGACTTGGAGGCCAGCTGGGAAGAACCACAACTAACTGTGGCTCTTCAGTGGCTGGACCTGGGCCCCAGGGGTGACGGAGTTAATCTTTCTATTGGAAATGACTCTTCCAACTATGACTGCTTTCCTTGATACAAGAAAATCAGGGGCTGTTGTCCATTGAAAGAAAAAAAAAGAGCGACATTAATTACAGTCTCACCCATGACAATTTTCTCTGACTAAAATCTTGCCACTCACCGTTTGTATGATCTCTTTTAACCTGAAAAGCAGCTCTTTTGCTCCCTTTCTAACCCAGACCCAGTATTTAGCAGGGTAATGGGATTTATGATTTTGTTTACATCAGTCTCCGTGGCGATCCACCATAAAAGATCTGTTGCTTGGCAACTTGGCATTGTGGCGCTGCAATGGAGGGGGAATTTTTGTTTCTCTGAAGCGAGGGCTTAAGGAATAATGAAAACTTCTGCTCATACTTCTCATGAATGCTTTTATTTTCAAGGTCAACCAAATGTTTTTTCAAGAAAGACGAATGCACTTTTCTTCAAGTGATGCACCGTAAAATGTTTCTCCAAGATTATCCTGTCTCTGAGCAGAGGACAACAGGCTCTAGATGTTTTTATTCTCTCCTTGCTGCTGTAAAATTAGGTTTGAGCAACTCTGGGTCCGTCATAATGGAGTGGGTCTCACTCACTTACTAGCATTTTCCATGCTCATTAGCAAATGTCTTTTTTTTTTTTTAATGAGCTGCTATATACTATGAATCACTTCTCATCTGAGAAACCAGTTTCAGGTTTGGTTTGTTGGCTTACCACGATCCCTTTGATGATGAGGTCGATGTCAGTAGAGGCCTGAAGGGCACAAAACAGGACCCCAATTTCCCTCTGTGGTTCCTACTGACTCTAGGCATTTATACAAATGATCAAACAGCCTGTTTTAGAACAGGCAAATGCACCTTCCTGACCTCTGTCTCAACGAAAGAGAGAAGATGTGGATTCATAGCGACCTGCACAGACGCAGCCCAGGCTGGAGGTGTGGAAACCATGATGAGAATCAGGGTGAAGATGACAGTGGATGGCCAAGCACTTGCCGCCTGCTTCACATGTGATAAATACCTTGCTTGATTCTTGCAGCAACACTTAGCCATGTATAATCAGCTGGGGGGCCAGTCACAGCTGCGCTAGCACTTGAGAGCCCCCCAGTGATGTCTCTCCTTTGGTCCCACCCACCACCTCCCCGCTCACCACCAGTCCCTTCACTTTCTCTTCACTCTCGTTCTTTCAAGCTAAACTCAGAGCTCAGCTTCTCAAGACGAGTGACCCTCAACTGCCCCAATCACAGGCCCCCGGTCACCCAGAGTCTTTAAACCTAAAGACTTCTTGCATCTGTATGAGGTGTGCTTGATGGTGACTAAAGTCTTCTAGGCTGTGACACTATGATCTCGTGCTTCTCAAGCTTGAAGATGTGTGAGAATCACTTGTGGGTCTTAAGGTTCTTGAGCCTCACACTCAGAGACTGTGATTTAGCAGGTCTGAAGAGAGGCCCAGGAATTTTTATTTCTAACAAACACCCAGAACACTCTGCTGAACCCCTGGGCCTTTCTTTGAGCAGTATTTTGTCTCGGTGTTTTAGACTAGCCCCTGCTCTGAAGTCTGTAAGCACTGAAGCATCTAGCCTGAGACTTCACATGGATTCAGTAAACATTTAAAAAGACACCTCATAAAACCCAATTTTCATCTCACTGCTTGCCAAGAAGTTGGCAAATCTTACATTTGTGGACTGTTTAGAATTTATATGCATTATTTTGCATTTGTGGAGAGGCTTACAGTTCATATGCAATATGTTATTTGGCTCAGTGGGCATGGTTTTGTCTATTTTACAAATTAGGAAATGGAGCCTGAGATGATGACTTACGCATGGTCAAAAAGGTAGTATATAGTTTAGAAGCTAAGTAGTGAAATCTGTTCTCTCCACCATAGCTGCCCACCTTTTTGGAGGAGATGTCTCAGTGCTATGAAGAATAGAGAGCATTCTCTCTGAGGAAGTCAGGAAATCTAGGTAAAGAAAGGAATCCTTCAATAGAGGCTGAGAGATTGAGCCAGCACCCAATTCTCCATTTATTAAATGGAGTTAACTACCCCATAGTTGGTGCAGAGGGTTAAATGTGTGCAGTGGGTTTGTCCTAGAGTGAGCTGTAATTAGTATTCCCAGGGAAGAAGAGAAGATACTAGAAGTCCTGGGACAGCAGGTCTACTACTCATGTTGATTCTAGATGCTTCATAGGCAAAGGCACATTCTTGAGATTTTTGGTTAGCTTATACAAAATGCTTATACAATTTGCAGAACATCATTTTTGATGGAATTAAGTCTTGGTTCCAAGGCAGTCCTCATTTTGGAACATGGAAAACTGTAGCTGTAGGTCCTTTTGTTTCTTTTCTTCCTTTGACCCAAACTGTTTGCAAAGGAGTGTGTAAGAATCTGGTTATTTAGCCAACTCTTGGGTAAGCTAATGTTACTGAAGAATCTGGGATCACTAGAGAAACAAAACAATAATGCTTTTTTATCAAATGCTTACTTTGTGCCAGTTATGGCTGTGGCCTGAGGAGCTGTGAGATATAAGGAAACTGAGGCTAGGAGTGGGAGGAATCCTGCCCAAGCTTGCATTCAGCTTCAGGTGGCTGTGGCTCTGCCTCCAAAGCCACCTTATTAACCACTCTGACACATCACCATGCCCCTCAATCAAACACCCAAATCTACAACTAAATTAAAAAAATAAAAATTTGGGAAGAGAGCCTTCTCCCTCCTCCAAGCCTGAGCTGTTTTCTAAACTGGCCAGTTCCAGTGCACGTCTCATTTCCTCTCGAGTTTCCCACCCCTCAACACCCAGTAGTTGTGAAACATTCAAAGACTAAGAGGAAAGGGAGAATGATGGGCAAAGGGATCCTTGAGGCAGAAAAAGGCACATGGCAAAGAGCCTGAGCCACTGATGCTTCAAAAAAGCTATCAACCCTGTGGTCCCCAAGGCCAGCAACCATGGGGTGGCTGGTTGGGCAGCTGAGGGTGGTGTGTGCTGCATAGCCAACAAGCCTGGGCTGCCCTGGTGGTAGTCTAGGATTCTTGGGCTCCCCGCCCCCCAAGTGCCAATTAAGTGAAATCTCCAGCCTGCTGTAACCTTGGAGCGTCTGCAGCCCTGCCTGCAAAATTCCCTCTGGCTCTGAAAACTTCCTGGGGTGACCCCTAAACTGAGTAACTTGAGCCTCCCTGCCGATGCATCAGCCCCTGACATCATCGTAAGAGCAGCTACTCGATTAGCATTCAGTGTAAGGGCACACACTGCAAGTGGGCTAGAATTAACTAGACATGGAAACTAAAGCTTAAAGAGGTTCAGGAAGGTGCCCAGGAACATAGAGCTAATAAGGAAGTGGTCTGGGCGAAAGCATCCAGACCTAGTCCGCCAGCTCTGAAATACCTGTCCGTCACTGCTCTGTGTTGCCTTTCCCAGGAAGGCCCACCCCTGGGAATCTTCTGTTTTAGGAATGGGCGGATAGAAGAGAGGGCCGTATGGAGCTGCTGTGTTCTCCCCGAGCCCACCTTCAGGCCAGACAACCTGACAGAGAGCCTGGAGGTATTCCCGGGTGTGGGAGGGGGCTGGAGGATGCTCACTGGCCTCGGGCAAGTCCCTCACTTCCACCTCCCTGCAGCACTTCGCTGAGGCTCAGCATCGCTGATGAAGGAATGTAGACCCAGCCTGAGGGAGAAAAAGGGGCAGGAACAAGGTGAGTGGATGAGCTAATACAGCTTAGTTTCACTGGTACTTGGCTCTGCCTCAAAAAGTCCAGGTGGAAGGTGTAAGCGGCTCTCAGTGTGGATGGATCCCCAAGACGCCTTCCTGAGTGAAAATAACAAATCATAGATGGATAGCATACCACTTATATAAACACACATATTCACGCAAAAACACTGCAGGCAGACCTTGGAGATACTGCAGGTTCAGCTCCAGACCGCAGCAAGAAAGCAAATATTGCAATAAAGCGAGCCACACTTTTTTTTTTTTTTTGGATTTCCCAGTGCATATAAAAGTTATGTTCACACTATGGTGTCATCTATTAAGTGGGCGATAGCATTATGCTTAAAAAAATGCACATACCTTAATTTTAAAATATTTTATGGCTAAAAAATGCTAAGCATCATGTGAGCCTTCGGTGATTCATAATCCTTGTGCAATAGTAACATCAAAGATCACTGATCACAGATCACCATAACAAATAAAATACTAACAAAAAGTTTGAAATATTGGGAGAATTACCAATATGTGACACAAAGACACAAAATGAACAAATTCCGTTGGAAAAAAAGACACTGGCAGACTTGTTTGATAAAGGGTTGCCACAAACCTTCAATTTGTAAATTAAAAAAGCAATAAAGAGAAGGGCAATGAAGTGAAGCGTGCCTGTATAGTTTCTGGGGACACATACGTGCACGCACTTGCATGCATACATTCCTAGAAGGAGTAACTTCTAACTTTGGCTGTCTCAGAGGTAAGATTGGTGTGGTGATCAAGAAGGACTTCAACCTTATCCCAATGTTTTACTTTTTAAAAGCACAATACATTTGAGTATTAATTTTGCAATTAGATAGTAAATTTTAAATGATATTTAAAAAAGAGAAAGCACATTTGCGATGGCCACTCCCTGAAGGGTGCCCTTTCAGCAGCTCTGCATTGACCATTGCCTGAATGCCTGAGGCTGGGAGGCTTCTCGCTGCAGTCCCCCACTCATCTCGGTTTGAGTGGAGGCTCCGCCAGTTTCTCAGTGGCCTTCAGCTCAGGGGCAGGCAGCAGGCTTGACTGGGTGGGGAAGTCCTTCCCCCAGCGGTGGGAGTCCCTCATTTTCTCTTCAGCCTTTCACTTCTTTTATTCCTTCCCTTTGAAGTGTCTTTGATCCATTGCTTTCGCCACATCCACTTTGTAGGTGGCGAAGACTTCAGCGGTCTTTCCCTCTGGACATACCTGAGTTTTTCTAGTAGATGAGGAGACAGCATTCTAAGGGAGGACCTGCGGGGCCTGGAACACCAGCAACCAGGTGTGATGCCGGTGCTGCCGCCGCTCGCCTGCACGTCTAGCTGTGCCTCGGGCCACGGGGAGGCAGGAGACGCGTGGTCTGCAAAGCAGGCAGATTCTTTCTAACAAGGAATTCCTTCTCAACTCATTAGCCACAGGATTAAACAGACACTGCTTTCCCCTCTTCACCTAATCTCTGCTAATCCTAGACAATCTTCCCACTGAAGAAGACGAAGTCCTCAATGGGGATGACTCCTACATCCATCCCCCAGGCTTGGGTGGCCGAGTGCCTCTGAAAGCACAAACTCTCTCCCTCCAGTTCCAATTCCAGTGTCTGGACAGATCCTGGAGTTGGTGAGTCAACCTGGTGTCTGAGTACAATTCTCACCTCCCTTTTGACCATGATAGAGAACTTCCTTCAGCCCTCATATTCCAAACCACACAGCCTAACAAAGGGTGTTGGAGCCTTTTCTTCCTTATTTCCCACTGGAATGTCAAGAGTGGTCAGACTTCCATGTTGAGTAATGAAGGCATACAATGTAGCAAAGCATTTGGTAATGGAAGGACCTGACTGGTTGAGTTTGAAGAGGACTTGAAAGGCCAAAGAAATAGTTTAATATAAAAAGTTCATTTTATTTTATTTTAAAACTTATATTTTATTTGCAGATATTATTCCCAAGCATGAACCCAGTCACGCCTGGGAAGAATATTTTCTGCTGCCAATTTGTGGCACACTTCCTCCCCTTGACAAGGCCACCTGGTGTAGGGATGAAAATGTGGCTTCTGGAAGCAGGAAGACCTGAATTTGAATCCCACTTCTGCACTTACGAATGGTGTGAACTTGGACAAACCATTCTCTGAGTCTTAACTTCTTCACAGGAAAAGCAGTCTTTATAATGGCCATCTTCCATGGTTGAGAAGCTTAGAGATAAAATGTATTTAATCTGCCTGGCATACACTAAGTGCTCAGTAGATGGTAGCTACTATTGTCATATTATTATCTGTCATGAGTGATATAAACCTAATTACAATAGGACATAAGCAAAACCGGGATTTATTAGCTTATCTAACCCGAAAGTCTAGAATTTAGGCATGACTTAATCTAAGTTCTCACGCTGATTTATGAGAAATCAGTTTCTCTTTCTCTACCCCTTAGGCTGCTTCCCTCTCAGCTGGCTTTATTCAGGAGATGGCAAAAATAGTCACCAGTAGATTTACAGTTATATTCTTCCTATTCAGCAGCCCTAGGATAAAAAGGACATGTTTTGCAATTGTTTAAGCAAAGTCCCAGATTATCAAGTAGTCATCTTCCCATTCATATGCCAATTATTGAGTCCGGAAGACTGGAATATGTTGGTCATGCCTTGGTCATGTACTTGATCTTGTGGGATAAACCCTGTATGAACCGGAAGGAGGGCTGAGGGGATAATCATAAGGAAAACTGGGATGGGTGCCATTAGTGGAAGAAAGGATAATAGGCACTGGGCAGGCGCAAACAAAAGACCCCTACAACAAGGGTATGTTTTCAGTGAATTTTCTAATTGTGAGACTGACAACCTTGGAAGGTTACTACTCTTCAACAGGGAGTTGCCATTAATTTCCTTAGTTGTGTGTAAGTTTTCTGGTTCTGTATTTTTTCCAGAAATGAAAATGAGTGAGTGAATTAACATGTATTTTTTAATATATTCAAATACAGAAATATAATCTGAAATAGCCCTTTGTTCTAAATTCTCATGGAGCAATCATGCTGGGGTTTTGAAAGTAATTTGAATGAGCTTCTAGAAAATGCTTTGTAGATCTTACCATCATAATGGAGGGAACTTAGTAGACACCTAGGCCCTGCAAACTACTATTCTTATTGTATTAATTGGACACCTTTGCAAGAAAAAGTTCCTAAAATGCTAGAAGATTCTCTTGCCATTGAGAATTGTTGTTGTTCAGTTGCTAACTTGTGTCTGACTCTTTGCGACCCCATTGACTGCAGCACACCAGCGTTCCCTGTCCTCCACTATATCCTAGAATTTGCTCAAGTTCATGTCCATTGAGTTGGTAATGTTATCTAACCATCTCATCCTCTGGCATCCTCTTCTCCTTTTGTCTCTAATCTTCGCCAGTATCAGGGTCTTATCCAATGAGTTGGCTCTTAGCATCAGGTGGCCAAAATATTGGAGTGTCAGCTTCAGCACCAATCCTTCCAATGAATATTCAGCCTTGATTTCCTTTGAGATTGCCTGGTTTGATCTCCCTGCAGTCCAAGTGACTCTTAAGAGTTTCTCAAGTGTCTTCAGCACCACAATTTGAAAGCATCAATTCTTCGTCACTCAACCTTCTTTTGGGCTGCCCTTATAGCTCAGTTGGTGAAGACTTAGCCTGCAGTGCAGGAGACCTGGGTTCAATTCCTGGGTTGGGAAGATCCCCTGGAGAAGGAAATGGCAACCCACTCCAGTAATCTTGGCTGGAGAATCCCATGGACAGAGGAGCCTGGCAAGCTACAGTCCATGGGGTTGCAAGAGTCAGACATGACTTAGTGACTAACCCCCCCGCCAACCCTCTTTTTGGTCCAACTCTCATATCCATACATGACTACTGGAAAAACCATAGCTTTGACTAGATGGATCTTTGGTGGCAAAGTGATGTCTTTGCTTTTTAGTACCCTGTATAGGTTTGTCATAGCTTTTCTCCCAAGGAGCAGGATCTTTTAATTCATGGCTGCTGTCACCATCTGCAGTCATTTTGAAGCCCAAGAAAATAAAGTCTGTCACTGCTTCTACTATTTCCCCTTCTATTTGCCATCAAGTATTCTTAATTTTTCAAATATTGAGTCTTAAGCCAGCTTTTTCACTCTCCTTTTCCACCCTCATCAAGAGGCTCTTTAGGGTCTCTTTGCTTTCTAATATTAGAGTGGTGTCATCTGCAAATCTGAGGTTGTTGATATTTCTCCCAACAGTCTTGATTCCAGCTGTGATTTCACATGATGTACTCTGCATAGCAGTTAAATAAGCAGGATGACAATACACAGCCTTGTCATACTCCTTTCCCAATTTTAAGCCAATCAATTGTTCCACATAAGGTTCTAACTGTTGCTTCTTGACCTGCATACAGAATACTGGGTTCGAATTATTCTGTTTCAACAATGACAGAGCAGCATACTTTGATGATGTAGAGGATAGACACAAATCCTAACCCAAAGTGCATAAGTGCACAAATAACTGATAGAAGATAGGAAAGTGAATGTTACTGAAAAGTATAAATGACTTGGGGGTAGAATTCAGAAAAGGATAATGAATGTTTGGGGAGCATAAAACCCCTTCATGAGGAGAGCAAGTTGAAATGGACTTTGAAAGGTGTGATCTTGTTGGTAGATCTTCTTGGCAGAATGAACCTGAACAGATGTCTTGAAGGACTGCTTGTGTAGTGCTCAGAGTGTTGTTAGTGATGCTAGAAGCTGGGAATCCCTGGGGATATTGACCTGGACCCATTCTACTTGTGGCGTGTCCCTTCTCCCCAACATTTCCCTACCTGAGCCAGTGCTGCTGTTACACCAACCCGCGTGCTTCTTATTCAGATTGAAAGACACACTTCAGCAACAACCATCAGGGAACTTCGAGAAAAGAGCTTATTACTCACAGTACTGGAGGGTACACAGCATGCCCAAGGGGGCACAGAGTGAGGCAGAGAGATCTGAGTTCTGCCTTTATTGGGGGTGGGGTGGGTATAGGGCCTCAAAGGTTCAATTTTTATTGGCATATTTAAAACATTCCAACAGGAATTAGAGTGAGGGAAAGGAAAAGTGGGGTCATTCAACCAGTCGGTTAGCTAGATCACCCAGGGCTTTCCAAAAGGCAAACTTCATAGACTGGGGGAGGCCTGTCTTCTTATTTAGTTGTTTAGCTAGTAACTGTGTCCCACAGCTGTGACATGTTTACTTGAGATGAATGTCTTTGAATGGATGCTTTGGCAATCAAATACTTATTGTGTGGTACTTACAGTAGAAGCGCTCAAGCTTCCAGAGAAACTCTCCTTTCACAGTCCTAAATAACAAGAACTGGATTTCAAAGAGTGTTTTTGAGCTCGCAAAATGCTCTCACAAGCATTTTTTTATGGATCTGAGAACAAAGTCTCGCAACCAGTAGACAGAGTCTCTCTGACTGACTGCTTTGGATTTGGGGTTGTGGTTCAGTGATGTGACCTGCCTTGGAATGAATGCATTTCTCTCCCATCCCCTGCTTTCCCCAAGACTGTGGTCTTCCTGCTTCCCAACCCTTCCTTGAGCTGTATTCATAGGATTTGCAGCTTGATCTGGGAGTTAGATCAGAGGCATTGCAGGTTTTATAACCTCACTACGGCTAACATCTTAATACTATATATAAGTTGATTAGACTTCATTAAGAAATTTCACTCAGTTGTGTCCGACTCCGCGACCCCATGAACTACAGAGTCCATGGAATTCTCCAGGCCAGAATACTGAAGGGATCTTCTCAACCCAGGGATCAAACCCAGGTCTCCTACATTGCAGGTGGATTCTTTACCAGCTAAGTCACAAGGGAAGCCAAAGAATACTGGAGTGGGTAGTCTATCCCTTCTCCAGCAGATCTTTGCTTTCCAACCCAGGACTTGAACCGGGGTCTCCTGCATTGCAGGCAGAGTCTTTACCAATTGAGCTATCAGGGAAGACTTCATTGGCAAAGGCAGAAAAGACTAGAGTGTCCTCTTTTCCAAGCTGATGGGTATCAGGTGCCCAACATGACTCTACCTGAGAGGTAACTCTCTCAGAATCATGCAGGCAAGACTTTTCAGCAGTCACTTAGATTGCTTCCTTCATCCCATATGTTTTTATCATGGCTCATTAATTTATGCCATGGGAAGCCGTTTAAAAATAAAAAACAAATTAAAATTTTTTTTACTTGGCTCCTGTTCTGTGTTATAATTTGACTGAATGATCACCCAGAGAGCAGGCTATTCTGAAGGTCTGAGCTGGGCCGGGTGTCTGGCCTGCTTGCTGGGTTTCCATTTCTGCCACCCCTGGCCTTGGTCAGGTTACTTTTGCTCCCTTGGTGGCCACTTCTCCATGTCTGAAAAGAGACTCTATTCTGGAAATAAGCTTATTCATAGAACAGGGATACTTTCCTGCATTCAACTTCGTCTTTCAAAGGCATTGAGCTTGATTCATGTCTCTACAATGATGTCAAAGATGAACTTCAGAAGAGGAAAAAGAGAAATCCCCAGCAGGGCAGTGGGTCATCCAGGCTGCTCTGTGTCTCCCCTGGGGGTTGTGTTCTGACATCAGCCATTGCCAAGTCTCTCCTCTCCCCTCCGATTTGGCCAGGCCTTGGCTCTGAGAGGCACATCCCTCTCTGCTCAGCCAGTTAGTGTTTACCGAGGGGGGAGACACCCATGTGAAAGGGGAGGTGTTTATTGCTCCCCATCTAGATTTAATGGGAGGGGAGCAATGGAGGCTTCTGGCAACTGGTGCAACGTCTGAATTCATGGACCCCATTGCCACCCAAATGGGGAGAACTGGTTTCAGAATCAAAATTGTTGGCATGCCATTTGTGACTGTGCCAATCTAAATACCTTTCATATAGAAACCCCAAACAGTCTACCCGTGAAAGCCACCAACCTCAATGAGAAGGCTTAGAGACCTCCTGATACTTGGATATGTTTAAAAAGAGAAAAAAGTGAAAGCAATGCACTCAGTGGGTGTGGGACCCCCAAAGCTGTAGCCACAATAAGGTGCCAGGGTGAGAGGATTATGGCCAGGAAGAGGAAAATACCTGCACCCACAGCCCCGCTGGGAAGACTGTGGAAGGAAAAGAGGAAGCACATGACTGAAGGGGTCTAGCCAAGTGGGGAGTCTGAAACCAATAGCCTGCCTGGCTGCTCTTTATTCCCTCTGTTGGCAGAGTTTGTGAGCGGGTGAGTGGGCTAGGCTGTGTGGGGAAGGGTGCTCAGCGACTCCCAAGGCACCGAAGTCATTGCAGACTGGCCGGGCTTCCCTGGGAGATTTTCGCTTTGATCCACCAGAAAATTTCTGCAGCAGTTGTTAGAAGGATAGACTATCAGAAGGGAAATCAAGAATATGGAATGCCAGTTTCACTTGGCTTTCTGTGAGAGAGAGAGAAAGGGAGACTCCTCTTGAGCTTGTGAACAAACTGATGCCTTTCCCCACCTCACTCCCAGGGATACACACTGGGGCTGTGAAGAGCTGGGCGGGTCACTGAAGCTGAGGTGAGAGCCTGGGGGGAGCTGTACTCTGGAGGCAGAGTCGGAGGAAGCACATACTGTGGTCCAAAGGAGCGGAGCTTGGTTAGCACTGCATCGGTGGTGAGGAGCACAGGTCTATGCATTTTCATAGACTTTATTCCATTTGATCCCACAATACCTCCCAGGATGGACAAAGCAGGTGTTCTCTCCCATTGATGGGGAGACTGGGGAGCAGAGTTTGGGTCTCTACCTAATGGTCTGCCTGTCCTTGGGCAGAAACCAGTTTTCACCTCCTCTGCAGCTTATGAACCCATGAAATAACTTTTCCAGGAAATTGTCGTTGTTGTTCAGTCACCCAGTTGTGTCCGACTCTGTAACCCCATGGACGGCAGCATGTCAGGCTTCCCTCTCCTTCACCATCTCCCAGAGTTTGCTAAACTTATGTCCATTGAGTCAGTGATGCCATCCAACCATCTCATCCTCTGTTACCCCCTTCTCCTCCTGCCTTCAATCTTTCCCAGCATTAGGATCTTTTCTAATGAGCCAGCTCTTCACATCAGGTGGCCAAAGTGTTGGAGTTTCAGCTTCAGCATCAGTCCTTCCAATCAATATTCAGGACTGATTTCCTTTAGGATTGACTAGTTTGATCTCCTTGCAGACCAAGTGACTCTCAAGAGTCGTCTCCAGCACCACAGTTTGAAAGCATCAGTTCTTTGGTGCTCAGCTTTCTTTATGGTCCAACTCTCCCATCCATACATGACTACTAGAAAAACTATAGCTTTGACTCCACAGACCGTTGTCGGCAAAGTGATGTCTCTGCTTTTTAATATGCGGTCTAGGTTTGTCATAGCTTTTCTTCCAAGAAGCAGGCATCTTTTAATTTCATGGCTGCAGTCACCATTTGCAGTGATTTTGGAGCCCAAGAAAATAAAGTCTGTCACTGTTTCCATTGTTTCCAGGAAACTGGGACTACTTGAAGGTGGGATCGCCTCTGGAGTAATAGCTGTGATTCCATGAGGCCTTTCCTGAAGGTGAGGAACTGACTTCCCCATCTCTCAAAGAAAGTAAACTCAGTAACACAAAGTAAAAGTGTGTTGCTTTAAGGGAACAGTCTCCAAACCCCAGGCCATGGGGAACATATTTCTCACTGGGTCAGGCAGCCCCTCTGAGCCCTCCTGGAATGTGACTACATCTTCACTCAGCCCCACTGTGTGCCAGGCAGCTCCTGGAACAGACAAAACTGCATCCTCCTGTGTTTGCATGTGAGTGGCAGAGGACCCAGGATTGTCAAGTGAATGTGTACGCTGCTCCATAGTGGTAAGTGCTGTGGAGAAAAACAGCAAGGAAGAGGGACGAGGAGGAAGGTCAGGGAAAAGCAGGAGCTGCGGTTCTGAACAAAGTGGCTGGGAGGGGTTCCTGAGAGAGTGCTGTGGTAAAACTGAAAAGTCAGGGAGAAGTGAGCCTCACAGGTACCCGCAGGAGAACATTGCAGGCAGAGGAGCTGCAAGCGGGTCACGTGGCTGGGTTGGCAGGGTGAGGGCTGAGGAGGGGAGCAGGGCAGCAATGCCAGGGCCCAGTGACCCACTGTGAGGGGTCTGGCTTTTCCTCTCAGTGAAAAGGGAAGCCTTTAAGGGTTTGAGGAGCAGTGTTAAGGTGTGGGGCTTCCCAGGTAGCTCAGATTCCTCCCAGGTAAAGAATCTGTCTGTCAAAGCAGGAGATACAGGAAATTCAGGTTCAATCCTTGGTTCTGGAAGATCCCCTGGAGTGGGAAATGATGATCCACTCCAGCATTTTTAGAGTGGACAGAGGAGCCTGGCAAGCTACACTTCGTGGGGTCACAAAGAGTTGGAAACATCTGAGCAGGCATGTATATTAAGGTGTTAGTAGCAGTGAGATTCTGAAACTTGCCAAGCCTGATCTGGCTCCCAGATCAAGCTGCAAAATCTATGAAGACAGCTCAAGGAAGGGTTGGGAATGGGTTTGTCTAGAGAGAGAGAGCTACCGTCTAAGTGTCTACTGAAAAATTTATTTTTAATAATGCCTGGAGATGAGGTTGCTTTCAGCCTGGGCCTCTGCACGTGACCCTGGCCTATGCCCCTTCACTCTCCTGGGGCAGCAGAGGCTGTGGCACTTTACAGCCTGAGAAGGCTGACATCTGAGCCCTGTGCCAAGCATTGTGAGCACCATCAGGCGAGACATGAAGCCAGGTGGGGCTTGGATTCTCTGCTCCTTCCTCACTCGGGCAACTTCTGGAACTCTCCAAGCTCAATTTCCTCATCTACAAAGTCAAGATAATGACAGTATCTGGGTCACAGGATTATTTCACAGAGTCAATAGTAACATAAATTAAAAGCATTCAGCTGATGTCTGAACATAGTAAGCTCTGAATAAATGTTAGATATTGTTACTATTTAATACTTCCTTTCTTTAAGATACTTTGAGTTAAGTGGTAGAAACTACAGGAAAAAAGAAAAGAAACATTAAGTTCCAAGTGTCTGAGATAAATTTAAATTAGGACATACTTTGAACTCTTTTAAAAATTTTTAAATTTTTATTTTTTTTTAACACCAAAAACATTTTGTATTGGGGTATAGCCTGTAACAATGTTCTGGAAGTTTCAGGTGAACAGTAAAAGGACTCATCCATACATATACATCATATTTTACTAACTCTTAAAATAAAAACCCAAGCTTTTGAATGTTCATGTGAATAACCTATTTACTAAACCTGCACTTGAAAATACTCAGATTAATGGGGGAAATTTTAGATGCTCCAATATTTCTCCATTTTTTACTTTAGTTAAATAAAGTTTCATTTGCTAATCAGCTGACAACTGTTACTTTGTCTAAAAGAACCTTGAAATTTCAAGAGTTAAAATGAAAAAAATTGATATTTTCCTTTTACAGTGTGATTGAAGCTAAGTCTGTCTTGGTCCTCACCCTCTCTGGTATTATTTGCTTCTTTACACTTCCTTCACTTTTCCCTGCTTCTGTTACAAAACCTGAGAGCTTCTTGAAAGCAGGGACCAGGTGTGGCTTACCTATGTACTCTCAGCATATAGCGAGTACTCAGGACATATTTGTTAAAAAAAAAAAAAAAAAAAGTTTCTGGTGACTGACTGATTCACTGAGGAAATGAGTAAATGGATAAAGTTCAGTCCTTCCCTTCAGAAGCTTCCCATGGGATGGAGAAGGCAGGTGTTCACAAAAATCAATCAAAATGCAGCATGTGATTGTTAGGACAGACCACAAGCTATAGACAGGAGTTTTGAATTGGAGTGTGAATCCAAAGACTTCCCAGGGGGTACATAGATTGGGCAGGGTTTAAAGGAATAAGCTTCAGAGGCTAGAAGTCCACACTGGATGGAAAATGGCTGTGATGGGTCAGCTGCTCATCTTCCTCAGCTCCCCATTTACTTCACCAAAGAAAGGTGTGAACCTCTCACTCATTCTGTCTCACCATGAGGTCCTGCCCAGGAGTGCAAAAGTCTTTGGGGCAATAAAGAAATGATTCAACATATCGGTGTTGGAAACTTTTGGTATCTGGACACTGCTGACCTGCAGAGAACCTAGCATCTTGCTGTTAAAGGCTGAGTGCTCCAGAAGCAGAAGCCGAGACAGACTTTGAGGGTCAAGGGAGAGCACGAGAAGTAGGATTGGGCAAAAGAAGTCAAAACGAGATGCAGGCACACTTGGAGCACTCTGGGGGCATCACTGCATGCTCGAGTGGCCCCCGCTGGGCAGAAGTGGCAGCCCAGGCTGGCCTCACTGAGGCTGAGGCTGGCCCTGAAGGAGCTGATGGTTGGAGGCCATCTGCTGCCTCAGTCCCCAGGGCTGAGTGGACAGGCTTCTGGAAGGGGATCTTAATGGGGCATCTCCATGTCCACCACACTCTCTCTGTGTGGCATGCAGTCTGTTAAGGATAAAATGTAGTTCTTCAAAAGGAAGTATTTTGGACTGTTTTGAGTGTTCTGAATTCACTCAGTACTGTGAGGCAGGAGTGATGAGGGTTTCTAGTCCACAAACTCTCCACTTCCATTCCCTTAAGAATGCCAAAGAACTTATGCCTCCTAAAGAAAGATTTCCAAACATGAAGTAAAGAGGGCACCAATAAGCAATAGCAAAGGCCTGGTTCAAGGAAACAATTAATTCATGGTGTGGCGCAGTGCCTTCTCAACTTCTTAGACGGACAGCTGGTTTACCAGTTATTTCTATTTATTAATCTCTCATCTCAGAATTATAATTCAGAGGTAAGATGACTGTATAGGGGTGCATATTAATGCATTCATTTGAAACTGAAGTTGTTTTTCCCCTAGCTGAAACTAAATCTGGTTTGGCTGCTAGGCTCAACAGTTTGAACTGCTTTGCCAAAACAGGTTGTATGGCAGACATTTTTATGAACCAAATGAACTAAATCTAAAAATCTAAGCTTTTGGTGAAAAAATATATATCTCATGTTATGAGATAAAAAAATTGCATTAAAAATGGTCTCAACTGGTTTTGGCTAATGGTGTGAGATTTCTCAATTGGAGTGATGAGAATGTTCTGGAATTAGTGGTGACGGCTGCATGACTTTGTGAAGATATTAAAACCTACTAAATTGTACACTTTAAAGGGGTGAGTTTCATGATATGGGAATTATATTTCAATATTAAAAGCAAAAATAATATATTGGCAAACGTGTATTAAAATAACAAGTATTTTAATTTTCCCAGCCTTTTCTGTTTAAACAAGGGCCTCTAAGTAAATGAGTAGCAGGTATAATTAGCAGTCATCCGAGAAGTTTTGGTACAGTCTCTTCGGTATATTTCCCAGAATTAGGAAAGTGAATGACTAACGACTGGGTAACAAATACATTTTCAGATCTCTGGGTTTCAAACTTTCTTTCAACAAAGTTGAAGGAGGACCAGAGTGATTTGACAGCTGATAGGGCGCTACAAACTTTCAATAGAGATTCTTATGTCATTTCTAACCTCATGAAACTCTTTTCATTCATATCTTATTTTGAGGACAAGGAGGTTTCTCAGAGTCTTCTCTCTAAAAATGTGAAGTAGGAAGAGGAGAGATTCTGAACCCTATCTCATTTTAGTAATAAATAATTTCCATCTATGGATATATCAGCTAACTGAAATAAATGTCATTTCAATTCTTTAAGAGGTGAATTTTTAATAAAATTTATCTTTAAATTTAATAATGATGCATAAAATTTCATAATATATTATCTAGATTAGTCGCATTCTGATGGTTATTGAAACTATAACTTGGTCTAGAAAAAACTACTTAAAACTTATAGACTTACAGTGAAAACAAAATTAAATTTTCAACACATTTGTGAGTTTCTTTTTTTTTGGTTGCAGGAAAGAATAATATAATGCTCATTTATGGAAAAACACTTTCAAGCTTAAAAACATGTGACAATTATTAAAAAGTACCAAGAGGCTATAGGATGGAAATAAAAGTTCAAGGAGAAACTGGAACAATAAATTGGTGGAGAAGACTTGTCATATATTTTAAAAATTGATACTAGTGAGTATAGAATTGCTCCAATCCTTGGATTCCATTGACAACGTTTAAAAGAGTGATGTAATCGTTTTATTTTAAAATGCTAATATTTATAATACTAAGGAAATGACATCCTCTGCAACTATTTAAACTTAGAGTAAAAGTTTTTTTTTTTTAATGTCATCTAAAAACTGTGTGAGAGGGTATATGAATTTTCAAACCACTTTTAGCGAACACACAAACCAAAAACTTTGGAGGCCTCTGTTCTTGGGGGCTAGAGAGGGGATAGCAAACTCTGCTCAGATAGGTGGAGTTTTATGGAGGCGGTGATGTGTGAGCTGGACCTTGACAGATGGAGAAAGGTGCCTGCCAGGCGGAGGAGGGCCCTTGGCAGCTGCCAGCCTGGGGAGGCTGATGTTTTAGGGGCACACTGCCAGCTCCTGGCACTCTCACTAGTATGCCCATTACCATAACCTTGAGCCTCATGACTGTGGCAACTAAAATCTTGGCCATTTTATTGAGACTTGAGTGAGAGAAGAAGCTGTGATGGGTCAGTAATTTAGCCTCAAGGTGACCAGGCCATTTACTGACTCCTTGGCAGAGGAGCCATTACTCTCTGCTGTATCTTCCCATTGGCCAAACTGTAATGCTTTTGTCGTTGTTCAGCCACATCCTGTGTTAGCTTGGCTTCAACGCCCTACTCCCTTTGCTTGCCCCCAAGTGCAGTCTCAGAGCCCACAACGTGCCAGGAAGACAACCCCTTCATCCTCAAGCTGGCATCTTGCATCCCTGTGATCCAGGGGTCAGTACAATGAGACCGGATTTGGAAATAGGACAAGAATAAGCTCACAAAGAGCAGTAGCAATCTTTGACTTTTGCTGTCTTAGTGGGAAGGAAAGTCTTTAGAAAAGTTGGGGGGTGGGGACAGGTCCTGGGCTGGAGGGTTTCCAATTAACTCGAAATGAAACGCAGGCATTTTCACCCTCTGAGCTGAGTTCAGAAGTTTGTAGATGTCTTTGGGGGAAGGAAATTTGTGCTGTAGACCTCAAAATCGTGTTTGTGTTGAATGGGGAGCCACAAAGCAGGTATGAGATTCTAACGAGTTCTCACACTTCTCGAAAATGCTACAGCTGGAGCCTGTGCTGGGCAGCTCTCTTTGGGTGAGGAGAGCGGCTTTGGGGTGGGGGTCCACCCAGAGAGGAACCTCAGAGGCCCTTCCCCCCTCCCACCCTTGGCTTGGATTCTGCTTTTATGCGTATTTATTTTAAAGTGTGTATACAGATGTGTGGGTTTGCTGTAAGGGATCTGAGAGCAGGGAAGCAAATGTGCTGTGCAGAATGTTTTGAGCCGCAGCCATCGAGACCCAGAGGAAGCGCGTTTGCTTTTTCAAGCTTGCCCAGATGGGCTGTGCGTGTGGGTTGTTGGCTCTGGCACCGCTGCCGGGCTCTGTAAACACTGCGTGGCCTCTCCCCCAGGACACGTGTGGACTGTCATGCCTTACTGCCTGATCGGCTCTTGCCAACCAGCTTTAAGGCCGCTTCTTTCTGGCCTCTGTTGTCCTAGGGGGAGGCCTTGGGGATGGCGATTGGTGTCGAGTTACTTGGTTCTGTCCTTTAAAGTCCATTTGGTCATTTCCCAGTGGACCTAACCTAACGGCCAATAGGGACTTGCCCTCTTTTCAGAAGATTTCACAGCATCTGACCTGTATGTCCTTTGGGAGGGAAGATCAAGTTTGATGAGCTGCTTTAAGTTAGGGCTTGGACAGGGCGAGGGGCGCACCTTACCCTCCAGCAATTTCCCCCATTCTCTTCCTTCACAGTCACTATTTTTGCTTCTTTTCAGGTTCTGTTTTTATTGCCCCCCGGATGAGTGCCTTTTCTTTCTGCTCCTTTCACTTCAACCTCCCAGATACTGCTGTGTGTAGGGGCGTCGCACGTGCACTCTGGGTTAAGTCAGCATGGCCAGGCGCCAGGTGCCAGGCTCCACAACCAACAAATCACACCCTCTCCACAGCCCTACTCCAGCCCTTCTGAGACTTGTGTCTATAAACTGCGCCATGACAAGTCGCCTGGAAACTTCCTTTGCTGCTGGCAGCTCCACACCCATGCATTTCCTTTTTCCTGTAAAAAATCCATTCCCAGCTCCAACTCAAGACAGAAGGGCAGTTATATCGACACCGCCTGCACACAGACGCTGTATTTTCAGGAAAATATTTTCACCTTTGAAAATTTTCACCAGGAGTCCCTTCCCCTCCCCTATTTCCTACTGAACCCTCTCCCCACAATAGTCCTCCTAAAAGGTCTGTGCTATAGCTACACACCCCAGGGGGCTGTGTGCTTTGAGAAAATGTACCAGTGGTAGCGAGGAGCTCTCCAGAGGCACCCATGAATTCTCCTGTCAGCAGGGGAAGGTCATTGAGAGAGATGCGGGGGTCAGGAGATGGAATCTGGAAACAGAGTTCCTCGGCAGGATTCCTGCTTAGCTGATGATCTCCGGCAGCATTTCTTTCTTCCCCGCCTGCCTTTCCTCATTTGTGAAACAGGAGAGTAATAATTTCCCAGGAGGAAATGTTCATACAGGCACCTTGTAACTTTCCAGTGTTGGGAGGTTTTATAAGATGGTGCTCTCTTCTTTATGATCAGGGCAAAGGACCCTTTTCTGCTTTTCCATGGAAGTCAATCAGTTTTCAGAAGCCTTGGGTTAAAATCAAATATATTAGTATAGGGAGGAGGTGAAGTGGACATTTGTTGTTTTTTCTGCTCCCCATTCACGCTAATAGCACCCCATTTCCTTTCCAGGAAATTACCTCATCCCCATTCTGTGCATTCCAGGGAATTAACTCACTCATGCTGGTAGACTGTCAGTCAAGGCGCCCCCACTCTCCCCAGCCAGGTGGTGGGCTTGTTACCCACACCGGGCTGACTGGATTGCCCCTTTAAGGCATGGGATCTGGAGCAGTTGCAAGTGAGGCTACGGGCTGGAGCTGACATGAACATGGTGGTGTGCTCCCTAACCCAACAGCTGTGGCTCTTGCCTCGAGGACCCCAAGGACAGTTCCCACTTCCTATTCATTCTGGCCTGGAAAAGTAGTGGCCCAAGCAAGTCTGAGATTAATGTTTCCTACCAGCCTGGTTCTGAATTAGCAGGAAATAGAATTCTTCTTTCTAACCTGAATTGGTGAACTAGAGAGCAAACCTTGGAATGTCTAACATCATGCTGAGGATAATGAGTTAATCTGCAAATACGGATGGAGAGTGTGGACTCTTAGCAAATAATGGAACCCCAGATTCCAACATCACCAAACATACATGTCTTTCTGCATTTATGTCAAATAAGGATGGCATCTCCTCTTTTTGCTCTTCTTCCTTTCACTCCATTTCTCTTTTTGTGTTTTTCTTTTGGTGGGCAAAAATCACTAAAAGAAGTGAAGCCAGTTCAATCTCTACCTCTTACTGTATCTATTTAACTATGTTAAGGGTTGCTCTTTATATCTGGGTGAGCAAAGTTTCAGCTTCCACAGCTAAAATCTGCAAGCCAGATTGGTCCTTCTGGAGCTCCTCCTGAGCTGCGGCATCTCCAAAGCTATTGCTGAAACTGTGTCAAACCAGCTTAGCAAAAGCTGTAGGACCAGTGTTCCTTTCTATTTCTTCTGTCACCTGTGGCAGAGACAGTATGGTTTCCTTGCAATCAGGCATGAATCTTCCTCTGTTCTCCTGAGTCTTTGGGGACACACTTTTTCTTTCAAGACAACCTTTCACTGCTGAAGCTCACAGGCAACTTGATGTGACTTGCACGCTCCTCAACAAAATTATCCAGGGCTTAAGTGTTAAAGTGCAAAGTGGTAACCACATGAGTTCTTCAGTGGAAGGAGCCACGTTCCATGTGGACTCCAAGCACTTGGAAGTCTGGGTCACACAATCTGAGAGAAAGGGTGGACATTATGTCAGGACCCGGGAATGACAGTTATAGTTGGTCTTTCCCCTGTGAGGGCAGAATAGCTGTATCTTCCCTTTCCTAGAGCTCAGCCTAGTGGCTTCTAAAGGGTCTCTGGGTAAATTTTTACTAGTGTTTCCAAATTCTCTTTTGTATTAGTCATTGTAATTACTATAACAAGTGTCCCCCAAATTTCACTGATTTAATACAATCAGATTCATATGTCAATTATAACTCAATAAAATTGGAAAAATATATGAGTTTATTTCTCGTTCATGCCAAGGCCACTGAGAGTTGGGTGGCTCCCATGACAGCTCTCCTCTGAGAGCTCAGAGTGACTCAGGGATCACTGTGTGTGGCTTTACCACCCAAGCCAAATGCTTCAAGTCATGTGGACATAAGACAGAGGGTAAAAGGAGCACCAGATACTTAATCACTTCAATCAGAATTGCTATTCCATTGGTCAGAACTAGTCATGTGGTCCACTTATCTGCAAGAGGGGTCTGGGGAATGTGGAGACACACCTGGATATTGGTAAGCACTAGCGTACTCTGTGATGTCCTAGGGTCTCAACCCCTAGTGAAACTTCTCCCTTGCAGAAGTGTATTTTAGGAGTAGACTGAAACCCTCTTGATACCAAGTAAATGAGTGACTTGTCTTCTTTCTCAGGAATGTGGTATTTAAAGCAGGCTAAACTTCTTAAACAGTGAAAGTGAGAAATAGATTCAAGGGATTAGATCTGATAGAGGTTCCTGACATTGTATAGGAGGCAGAGATCAAGACCATCCCCAAGGAGAAGATATGCAAAAAAGAGAAATGGTTGTTTGAGGAAGGCTTACAAATAGCTGAGAAAAGAAGTAAAAAGCAAAGGAGAAAAGGAAAGATATAGCCATCTGAATGCAGAGTTCCAAAGAATAGCAAGGAGAGATAAGAAAGGCTTCCTCAGTGATCAATGCAAAAAAAAAAAAAAAAGAGGAAAACAATAGAATGGGAAAGACTAGAGATCTCTTCAAGAAAATTAGAGATACCAAGGGAACATTTCATGCAAAGATGGGCACAATAAAGGACAAATGGCATGGACCTAACAGAAGCAGGAGAGATTAAGAAGTGGCAAGAATACACAGGAGAACTATACAAAAAAGATCTTCATGACCCAGATAATCACGATGGTGTGATCATTCACCTAGAGCCAGATATCCTGGAATGTGAAGTCAAGTGGGCCTTAGGAAGCCTCACTACAACCAAAGCTAGTGGAAGTGATAGAATTCCAGTTGACCTAATCCAAATCCTGAAAGATGATGCTGTGAAAGTGTTGCACTCAGTATGCCAGCAAATTTGGAAAACTCAGCAGTGGCCACAGGGCTGGAAAAGGCCAGTTTTCATTCCAATCCCAAAGAAAGGCAATGCCAAAGAATGCTCAAACTACTGCACAATTGCACTCATCTCACATGCTAGTAAAGTAATGCTCAAAATTCTCCAAGCCAGGCTTCAATAGTACTGTGAACTTCCAGATATTCAAGCTGGATTTAGAAAATGCAGAGGAACCAGAGATCAAATTGCCAGCATCTATTAGATCATTGAAAAAGCAAGAGAGTTCCAAAAAAATGTCTGCTTCTGCTTTATTGACTACACCAAAGCCTTTGACTGTGTGGATCACAACAAACTTTGGAAAATTCTGAAAAAGGTGGAAATACCAGACCACCTGACCTGCCTCCTGAGAAATCTGTATGCAGGTCAGAAAGCAACAGTTAGAACTGGACATGGAACAACAGACTGGTTCTGAATGAGGAAAGGAGTACGTCAAGGCTGTATATTGTCACCCTGCTTATTTAACTTCTATGCAGAGTACATAATGAGAAATGCTGGGCTGGAAGAAGCACAAGCTGGAATCAAGATTGCCAGGAGAAATATCAATGACCTCAGATATGCAGATGATACCACCCTTATGGCAGAAAGTGAAGAACTAAAGAGCCTCTTGATGAAAGTGAAAGAAGAGAGTGAAAAAAGTTGGCTTAAACCTCAGCTTTCAGAAAACTAAGATCATGGCATTTGGTCCCATCACTTCATGGCAAATAGATGGGGAAACAATGGAAACAGTGAGAGACTTTATCTTGGGCAGCTCCAAAATCAATGCAGATGATGACTGCAGCCATGAAATTAAAAGATGCTTGCTCCTTGGAAGAAAAGTTATGACCAACCTGGACAGCATATTAAAAAGCAGAGACATTACTTTGCCAACAAAGGTCCATCTAGTCAAGGCTATTGTTTTTCCAGTAGTCATGTATGGATGTAAGAGTTGGACTATGAAGAAAGCTGAGCGCTGAAGCATTGATGCTTTTGAATTGTGGTGTTGGAGAAGACTCTTGAGAGGCCCTTGGACTGCACGGAGATCCAACCAGTCCATCCTAAAGGAAATTCAGTCCTAAATGTTCATTAGAAGGACTGATGCTGAAGCTGAGACTCCAGTACTTTGCCACCTGATGTGAAGAACTGACTCAATGGAAAAGACTTTGATGCTGGGAGGAATATGGGGCAGGAGGAAAATGGGATGACAGAGGATGAGATGGTTGGATGACATCACCGACTCCACGGATATGAGTTTAAGCAAGCTCCAGGAGTTGGTGATGGACAGGGAAGCCTGGCATGCTGCAGTCCACGGGGTCACAAAGAGTCAGACACGAATGAGTGACTGAACTGAACTGAACTGAAACTTTTAACCTAAAGGGGGATAATGGAGAGGTCTTCGGCTGGCTTCAGCTGTGTGACATTGGAGTTTTCCTGATTTTCAGACCCTGAAACTTAGGTGAATGTATATAAGGATGGACTTACTTTATAATGGCTCAACATTGCACATAGTCCCCCTTGCAATAGCTATCATTCTTAGAAGAAATAAAAGTGGAAGGAATTTCCACTTGTGATACTCATGTTAAGTGAGGAAAGAACTGTTAGCCCTTAGTTCCTTTTGGCCCAGTGCTTGTCTCATTTGCCTTTTAATTTTCTGGTCAGACTTATGCTTGGGGCTTTCCAGTTCACAAACAATAGGAATGATTTCCATTGGGTGGTTCTGTCATCTGGTGGGTCACCCTGGAACTTTATTCTTTGTGCTCTGATTTAGAACAGAAACAAGCTAAAGAAAGAAGAAGGGGAAAAAAATCTTCTTGACTCACAATTATAATGTGAATCAGTAATGAAGCTCTAAGTTCAGTGTGTGGGAAAAAGCATTGCTTTCTGTCCATCCATCTCCTGGTTCTAATTTCCAAGAAACAAGAAAAGAGCTTGAGAGAAAAAAGGAGGAAATAATAAAATCATGGGAAACTTGGGAGACATAATCAAAGGGAAGTTGAACTCAGGATGAAACCATTAGGACTAGGTTGCAAATAGAAACCCCAGAGCCCAGCTCCAGTCCCTATATATATTTTGATTGGCTTGCTGGTCCATGCAGGATTAGATAGAAAATCTGAATTAGTAGTTAATATTTAACTACTTGGAGATTTCACATAAAATCCAGATTCATGTCTTCTCTGGAATTTGGGGCAGCACTATGCACATATCCCAGCAGAGCAATAGTTGGACTGAGCTAAGCAGTGGCTGCCCCATTCAGACAGGGTGGTGGCTGTCCACTTTCAGTTGAGTGTGGTCCCCCCTCCCCACTGTACCCCGAACTCTAAGCCCAAGTGGTACACCTCTTTATCTTCAACCCTCTTCTTCCTAGAGTCTCCTTCATTCACAGCAACTACCTGAGCACTGTAGGCATTTCAGTTTGTAAGACATGACCTAAAGGACCTCTACACCTTCCGAGTTGTTGAAAGGCATTTAAGACAATGAAGTGGTGACTGAAATTTAAATACAGTGAAAGAAAAGGAGAATAAGGACTTTGAAGGCCATGAGAAGAAGCTCAGGACATCCAATTGCTTCCCAGAATTAGTGCTTCTTCATAGCAATGTATTTGAAAGACAAAATGGACTCTTTCTGTCTCTTTTGCGATCGAAGGCCAAAGGCCCACAGATAGATGATACAGTAAGTGCCAGGTACCACCCAAGTTATACATGAGGGGTGGGGCCAAGCCTGTGCCAGACTCACAAAGAGGCAGATGATCAGATGAGGGGAGGGGCAATGGAGATGGTGAGCAGAGAGTTTTGCTGAGAAGGGAAGCAGAGAGAAACGGGGCAATAGTTGGAAAAGGTGAGACCAAAGTTTGTTTTTTAAGTGAGAGATAACTCAGCATTTGTTCACTGATCGGAATGTTTCAATAGAAAGAGGAGATTGATGATGCTGTAAAAAGGGGGCCAGCTGCAGGTGTGAAGTCTTCAAGCCTGTGAGTGGGAATGGGATTGGGCCAGGAAACAGAAGGGTGGATGATCCACACGTTAAAACAAGAAAGAAGAAGGCAGAACATAAAGAACAGGTGCACTGAAACTGTAGATTTAGGTGTTAAGGTGGGCGAATGTTCTTTAGTAATCTTAGCCCTAGTTTTCACCTTTTCAACTATTGATAATAAGCTTACTAAAATTTGATTAAATTTAATTTTTTGGGTCTTATTTTCATATAAGGTTGTATAAGTTGTTCACTGCCTAAAGGCACTGGCCAATGGGATGAAAGGAGACAAAAATCCAGCCTATACTCTCTGCTCACAAGCAGTGTGCTCTGGTGTGGGGTTACATCCTCCTGAAGGGAGGGACGTCCTTTTTTTAATTATTATTATTTTTCAATTTGCACAGAGGACCTTACTGGTTAGAAGGGACTGTCCTTATTTTGTTTTCTAGTTGTGTGATGTGAGTTAATCTTGTCTCAGAAATGGGAGTGTGAGATACCTGAAAGAAAAGTCTGTCTCATATTGTTAGTACCAACAGCCAGAGTGTGATTTCCTCTAGCGTAGTCCATGGAAAACTTCTATAATATATAAATAGATGTCTTGTTAAAAAAAAATCTATGCAAAAATTAAAAAAAAAAAAGAGAAAGAGAGCGGAATCCGAACTGTGAAACAGTCAGTCAGCATCATCGTACAACATCGGGGAAAGTATCGTACACACTCTTTAATGATGTCTAATTGGGGGGCAAGGTGCCCACTCACATTCGGGTAGGAGGAATTCAGTCCACTGTGTTTATCCTGCTGAGTCTTCTGCATGAAAACCTCTCCTGGAGCCTCCTGTGATGCCTCAGACGTGTAGGCCCACAGGGAAAAGATGTTTTGCTGGCTAATCTGAGTACTCCAAAAGGGTTTAGTTTATTTCCAAGAGTGAGGTTTAGGCCCTGGAGTGATCTGGCTCAGTATTTTCCTTTACCAGGAGCACACCACTTGTAAGATTTCTCCATCATTGTTGCTCCTTAGAATTATTCAGAAGTTCTTTCACTGGGTTTTCTTTAGGCTTTAAACTCCTCCCAGATGTCCCTCAAAATCATCCTAGCCCATTCATTTTTAATCTTTATTCCAAGACAGAGACAAACTGAAAAATATTAGACTACCATGTGGATAGAATGGTGGTAAATACCTCAAAAACTGGTATGAGGTCAATTCAGGTTCTAATTCTAAGTTGTGTGGTCTTGGACAAGTAACCTAACCTCTCTCTGGGCCTTAGATTCCTCATAAAAACAAAAATAGAGTTGATACTAGGATTATTGTAAGGACAATTGAACTAAATATATATAAGGTACTTAGCGGATGGCCCACAGTAATTGCTCAGAAAACGGTGATGGCATCAACATTGTTATCACTGTCATCCTGATGCACTGATAATGTGCTTGGTACAAAATTGTAGTTGCAGCCAGGCTGCAATTGTAAATCCTGAAGGTTTCTTGTTTGACTCACTGAATTATTGGTATTGCTGCACAACCTTTCTATTTTTAATTTTTTTACCTGACCCCTCCCTTTAAAGGCCAGATAATTTTAATCTCAAAGCTTTCTCTCGCATCATCTGACCCAGCTTTTCCATACAGACACCTTTCCCAGCAGATAGATCATGAGAGCTCATGAACAACCCATGCCAAAGATGGATTTGGATAGATAATATTTAGTGCCTAAGACATTCTTGAGTATCATTTGAGTCCGCCTAAGTACGGGCTTCCCTGGTGGCTCAGTGATAAAGAATCCACCTGCCAATTCAGGAGACGGGGGTTTGATTCTTGGGTTGGGAAGTTCCCTGGAGAAGGAAATGGCAACGCACTCCAGTATTCTTGCCTGGGAAATCCCATGGACAGGGGAGCTTGACGGGCTACAGTCCATGGGGTTGGCAAAAGAATCGGACATGACTTGTTCTAAACATGTTCTAAGTATAAGCTTTCCTTTGTGCACCCTTACCTGCTATTCACACTCAAAGCCTTGTGGACACAAGAGGATTAATTAAGGACCCAAGTTTGAGAGCCTGTGGTGCATCCTGCTTCCTGGAGGCAAGAGGGCAGTCAGAGATTCTAGACACAGGCAGCTTTGTCTTGTTTGGAGACTCATGGTCAGCCTCATTCTGGTCATTTTTATAATTCCTCTCAGTCCTGGGTCGCCACACAGAGCTGCCAGCCTCAGTGAGAGTGCCCCAGGGAAGCAGAGGCTGACACTTGCCTTTGGAAAGAACCGCATTCTCTCTGCAGGCCTTTGAACTTCCTTGGAGCATTGCTCTGGCCTGTAGATCTTATCTGCAATGTTTTCTTCTAGAGGCCTGTTCCGCCACCCCAGCAGTGGTGTGACACAGGCCACTCTCTCATCTGGTTCCCAGCAGCTGGAAATGTGGATGTTTGCCTCCGGCCAGCATACACACAGACTGGGCCTGCCCCCCACATGTTCTTGGAGAACTGGCACTCAGACCCCTTTCCTTGATGCTTTGTTAACACACACTTCAAATGAGTGGGCAGGGCTTGATCTTAATCAAATGTCTCGTTAATATCTGTCCTTGGTCCAGCTCCAAGTCCTGAGCGCTGTGTATGATATGTATTTGCATAACAGGCACATACACGTGTGGCCGTACCACCCACTGTCATAACATGACGGCCCCAAGTTTGTGATGAGTCTATTTTTTCAGCAGAGATGGTTTAAATGAATGGATAAAATAAACACTTTTTTTTCCCCAGCAGTACTTGCTCAAGGACACTCAACAAGAAGTAAATGGGATACAAGTTCTTGAGCTGACAGTTAAGTCCAAGGCAAACACTATTCCTCACCTGTCTCTTTCTGTTGTTTCAACAGTCTGAGTGTAGATGCAACCAACGAGTGTTTGCTTGGGAAGTATCTAAGTATTTGGGCCTAGATTCACACGTGAAGTTCTTCCTGTCCACTAACTAAGCTAGTATTGACAGAGATTCCCTGGTGGCTGACATGGTAAAGAATCTGCCTGCAATGCAGGAGACCCAGGTTCGACCCCTGGGTCGAGAAGATCCCCTGTCAGAGGGAATCAGAATTCTTGCCTGGAGAATTTCATGGGCAGAGGAGCCTGGCAGGCTACAGTCCATGGGGTCACAAAGAGTTGGACTCGACTGAGTGATTATCACTTTCACTTTCAGAACATACACCTTAGCTTTCTTTGGTGAATTTTCAAGACTACTGGCACCCAAATCACTGGGGAGTCAGTCAAAAGGCAGATTCCTGAGCCTCACTCCAGACCTCACAAATCAGAAGTCGTAGTGCTGTGGAAGTTTCATTTTTACAGTGCATCCCAGGAGATTTCAAGCTACATGTAAATTTGAGAACCATCTATTCAAAAGTTCTTAACTAGAGGAGAACATCAGAATCACATTGAAAATCCTTATAAAACTTGGAGACAGAAGAAGATATCTCTGGTCTGTACAGTGTTGATACTGATTCAGTACATTTAGGGATGGATCCCAACGTCCATATTTGGAAAAAGTTCCACAGCGATTCTAATTAAGAAGCACTCACATGGGTCCCAATGTTTTTAACTTTGGCTGGTGTACATGGGGCGGGGAGGAGGAGAATGGAAGGGGTTCCTTTTAAAACGTAGGTTCCTGGACCCCACCTCCAGAGATCTCAATCCAGCACATCCAGGGTGGGGCCTGGGGGATGGCACTTAAAAAAAAAATTAATTTATTAATTCAGCTGTGCCGGGTCCTCATTGCATCCTGTGGGAACTTTAGCTGTGGCATGTGGGATCTTGTTCCTTGGCCAGGGATCAAACATGGGCCCCCTGCACTGGGAGTGCTGATTTTCAGCCACTGGACCACCAGGGAAGTCCCAGGAGCTAGATAGCCTGCTCCTCAAATTCTAATGTGGATTGTTCCTGAAGATAGGGATTCCTCAAGGGTGCATGCGGGCTCTCCTTTCCCCCTTCCCTTGACTCCTGCCATCATGAAGCACTTGCACACCTGGGGACTTTGCAGACACTTTGCCCTTCCTGCTTTTGGCAGCCGTGGCACAGTCAGCCCTGAGGACGGCCTGCCTGTCCACATGCGGACATGACCTATAGAGGCTTCCCCAGGAGGGTCTTCCAGAGCATCTCCCACTCTTCCTTTCCCTTTGAGTTTCATTTCTCTGGGAGTGCCAAAGAAATGTCTAGACTCTGAATTTAAACAAGTATGCCTTGAAGCACAACATTATTTTCTGCAGTTTAAAGCTCAGAGATTTTTGTTGTTGTTACTGCAAATCAAAACAGCTCCATAAAATCGGGTGTGGAAGCGGGAAGGAGGCAACCTCTCTGATTGGCTTTGTTGTTCCCGATCATTTAGGGTTTACCGGGTACTAGAAACAGATATGTGTTCATCAAGAACAGTTCATAATCCTGCCCCTGCGCTGCCCCCCATAAGCAAAATTTAATTGCCTCTTCTTTTAATAGAGTTTTTATTTTTAAAAAGTTTTCATTTTTATCAAAGTAATATACACATATACTTTTGAAAGTGAAATAGTATGTTTAAAGCTTATAACAAAAAGAGTAAATCTTCCTGGGAAATTTTTCTCATAGAATTTCCTTGTGAATTTCTTGTCAATTTCTCTTTCGTTCCCTTGTTCTTGAACTCCTTTCCATGTTGAATCTTCTGATTGATCCTCTGATCCTTTATCTTTTCTCTCCTATTGTTCATCTCTTTATCTTTACCTTGTCAGAGGGATTACTTTGTCTTTATCATCTAGCCTTCTATTGACTTTTTAACCTAGTTTTCATATTTTCTGATTTTCAAAATGTCTTCCTTTTTCATTTTTAGTGTTCTGGTATTACTGTATGAATGGAATATATTCTATTAGTTCTCTGAAACTTGTAATTTCTCAAGCTTTTATTTTGCCCTCTTTTTCAATTTTTCTTCCAAGGTCCTGAGAAGAACCCAGTCTCCTGAGAGCAATTGTTTGTATTCTGGGTTTTGAATGAGAGGAAACTAGAGGTTACACTGTTCAAAACACAGACGTTTATCTAAAACTCTTGTTTTCAATTCATCTCCAAACCCCTGACTCTTCCCTGTGCCTGCGTCTTTGTGTTCAGGGCCTCTTCCGTTTCGTGGTTCTAGACCCATGTGGCCCAATACCATAACACCTCATCACTTGCGGCCATTGAGCACTTGTAGTATGCTGTAAGTATAAAATACATATCAAAATTTGAAGATACTATGAAAAAAAAAGATAAAATATCTCACTACTAATGAAAACAATTGATTATGTGTTGAAATGATAATATGTTGGATATATTGAATTAAGTAAACTATACTGTTAAAATTAACTTACCTCTCTTATTGTTGCTATCGGAAAATTTGAAACCACACCCATGACTTGCATTATATCCTATTTGACAATGTTGCTCTTCTGTGGTTTTAGGGATGGGGATGCATGGCTGCACTGCTCCTGTTTCAGCCCCTCATGTCTGTGGAAGCCATTGCCTGTGGTCCCTGACCTCTCCTGGGACGACAGATTGCTTGCTTCTCACTCATGTCCTCTGCAAGTTCTTGATTTCAACTTGCTCTGTGCGGGTCAGTTATCACTTGCCGCCCCCCTGCCCACTCATTTGCCATTTGCTTCACAAAGTAGATTGACATTTCTCCTCTTCTATTATGTTAGGATTTATGGGTTTAATATTTTCCTTTACTGTCATTTTAGTAGGGCTTTGAAAGGGGATGGTGATTAATGCACACAATCAATCTGTCATTTGTAAATTCTAATGGCCCCTTGAATCAAAATAAATTGTTAGCTTTAAGGCTTATGGAATTTCACATTTATGCCTAAAGTCTCTGGGCTAGTCAGCTCAGGCTGCCATAACAAAATCCCAGAGATTGGGTGGTTTAAACAGCAGGAATTTATTTCTTACAGTTCTGGAGGCTGGGAAATCCAAGATAGGAGCCGGCTGATATGTTTCCCTGATTCTCTTCCTGGCTTATAGAGAGCTGCCTTCTCACTGTCCTCATATGGCAGAGAAAGAGAGGAAGCAACTCGCTGGTGTCTCTTTTAAGGATACTAATCCCTTCCTGAGGCACCTACCCTGACCTCATGTAAACCTAATTATCTCCCAAAGGTCCCATCTCCAAGTTTCACACAGATGTCACTTGCTTCTCCCACCCCTGCCCAAGTGCTTGTCACTAGGATACTCACTTCAAAGTTTCCTTCATCCTTTTCACAGCATAGATTTTGTTACCTTTAATATATTTATTACAGAAATTGATAGGACATTTAAAATTTTATTTGGAAAAACAAAAGACCAAAAAGACCCTAAACAATCTTGAAAAAGAACAAAGTTGGTGTACTACTATTACTTGACTTCAACATTAGTGTGATTTATGGTTTTTCCACTAGTCACCTATGGATATAAGAGTTGGACTATAAAGAAAGCTGAGCACCAAAGATTCAGTGCTTTTGAACTGTGGTATTGGAGGAGACTCTTGAGAACTCCTTGGACTGCAAGGAGATTCAACCAGTCCATCCTAAAGGAAATCAGTTCTGAATATTCATTGGAAGGCCTGATGTTGAAGCTGAAACTTCAATACTTTGGCCACCTGATGCGAATATCTGACTCATTTGAAAAGACCCTGATGCTGTGAAAGATTGAAGGTGGGAGGAAAAGGGGACAACAGAGGATGAGATGGTTGGATGGCATCACTGATGTGATGGACATGTGTTTGAGTAGGCTCCAGGAGTTGGTGATGGACAAGGAAGCCTGGTGTGCTGCAGTCCATGGGGTCACAAAGAATCGGACACGACTGAGTGACTGAACTGAACTGAGTCAGATTAGTGTGGTATTGATGAAAGGGTAGATATGTAGACTGATGGGGCAAAATGGTGTCCAGAGATAAACTCATAATTGTATGGCTGAACAATTTTTGATGAGTGCTAAGGCAATGGGCTTCCCTGGTGGCCCACAGTAAAGAATCCACCCGCAATGTGGGAGACCTGGGTTTGATCCGTGGGTTGGGAAGATTCCCTTGGAGGGCATGGCAATCCACGTCAGTATTCTTGCCTGGAGAATCCTCATGGACAGAAAAGCCTGGCAGGCTACAGTCTATGAAGTCACAAAGAGTCGGACATGACTGAGTGACTAAGCACACACAAGGCAATTTAATAAGGAAAGGAAAATGTCTTCAATAAATAGCACTAGAACAATGAGATATTCATATATTTATACACACACACTTATATATATACTTACATATATGTATGAAAATCCTCAACCCCTAAATCATACCATACAGAAAAATCGATTTGAGATAGATATGATATTTAAATGTGATATATAAAACAACAAAGATATAGGGAATTCTATGGTGGTTCAATGCTTAGGATTCTGTGCTTTCACTTTGGGGCCTGGATTCAATCCCTGATTGAGAAACTAAGATCCTACAAACTGTGCGGTATAGCCCAAACAAATCCCTCCGTTTCCTTAAATAAATAAGCAAATATATAGAAGAAAACCTAGAGTGATATACTCATGACCTCAGCGTAGGCAAAAATGTATTGGAGGGGACACAGAAAGCATAAATCTTAAAAAAGTAAGTTGGACTTTATCAAAATTTAAAATTCCTGCTTCTAGAAAAACAAATCAAGAAAAATAAATGGATAAGTCAGACTGGGAAAGATAGTCACCACGCATAGATCTGACAAGGGATTTATATCAAGAATATGTAAATAACTCCTGCAAGTCAATAATAAAAAGACAAACAACTCCAAAATTTAAAAAGTGGACAAGAGATATATATAAGCACTTCAGCAAAAGAAGATGTGCAAATGGCCAATAATTACATCAAAGTGTGTTCAATATCATTTATCAATAATGAAATGCAAAATAAAACCATAACAAGAAACTATTAAATGCCCACTAGAGTGGCTGAAATGAAACAGATCAACACCATCAACTATCAGAGAGAAGGTGGAGCAACTGGAACCCTCACATGTTGCTGATGGGAGTGTGCAATATTATAATTAACTTGTCAGTTTCTTAGGAACTGAAACATATATCTACTCTAGGTTTCAGCAGTTCTTAGGTATGAAGCTGAAACTCCAATACTTTGGCCACCTAATGCGAAGTGACTCATTTGAAAAGACCCTGATGCTGGGAAAGATTGAAGGTGGGAGGAGAAGGGGATGACAGAGGATGAGACAGTTGGATGGCATCACCGACTCAATGGACATGAGTTTGAGTAAAGTCTGGGAGTTGGTGATGGACAGGGAGGTCTGGCGTGCTGCAGTCCATGGGGTCACAAAGAGTCGGACATGACTGAGCGACTGAACTGAACTGAACTGAGCTCTTAGTTATTAGTTCAACACAAATAAAAATATGCATTCACAAAAAAAAACCTTGTGCAATACAGTTCATAGCAGTGTTTTCATGATAGCTTCAGCTAGAAAGCACATAGCTAGTCTTCGACAAGGAAATAGGTAAATAAGTGGTGACATAGCCATATGATGGAATACTCCCAAAGAACCAAATGTAGCTGCAACCAACAGCATGCGTGAATCTCAAAAATAGTAGGCTGAGAGGATGAAGTCTCTCACACACAAAAAGAATATACCGCATAATTCTGTATACATGAAAGCTAGAATACACAAATTTAAACAATGATAACAGAAATAAGATCATTGGTTTCTTCATGTGATGTGAAGATGGACTGGAGAAGAGCATGAGGAAACATTTGGGATGTTCTGTGTGTTGATAAGCATTTTCCAAGTCTGATTGAATGGAACAAATAAGATCTGAACATTTACAGTGTGTAAATTATACTTTAACATTTTTAAATAATTAAAATAGAATGCTGCTTAAAATGTATTCAGTGGGATCCACTTTATCAGATGAACCTTAGGAAGTTCCTCATTTTGCTTCATCTACCTCCCTAATGTACACATTCTTCTAACTGATGTTAAGTTGAAATGTTTCTCAGTTTGTATTTTATGAAATATATTTCTCCAAAGATGTATCTTTCTAGGTAAGATGCCTAACCTAACTGATTCGATGACCTGGAACTAAAAACATGAAAAGGAATTCCTTATGACGTCCCAGAATATATTTGGAATGTTGAGAGAGCTGAGTTGCACACCTTTGCCTATGTTCCCCTTTATGGCTAAAATGCTCTTTCCAAAATTCATATCCCATTCCATCAGCTGAGAGTACACTTCACCAGTTCTTAAAAGATACATTTTCATTTGTGTATCTGTAGAACTCAAGAGGGCTTTCAGCTATACAGTAGAAAATTCAACTTGAAATGGCTTATTCTTTTTTTTCTTTTGAACTTTTTATTTTGTATTGGGGTACAGGTGAGTTTGAGTGAACTCCAGGAGTTGGTGATGGACAGCGAGGCCTGGGGTGCTGCAGTTCATGGGGTCACAAAGAGTCGGACATGACTAAGCGATTGAACTGAACTGAACTGATAGCCAATTAACAATGTAATGGTTTCAGATGAACAGGGAAGGACTCAGCCATACATACATGTATCCATTCTGCCCCAAACGCCCCTCCCATTCAGGCTGGCACATAACATTGAGCAGAATTCCATGTACTATAGGATAGATCTTTGTTGGTTATTCATTTTAAATATAGCAGTGTGTACATGACCTTCCCAAAGCCCCTGAATATCTCTTCCCCTTAGCAACCATAAGTTCATTTTCTAAGTCTGTGAATCTCTTTCTGCTCTGTAAGTAAGTTCATTTGTAGCATTTCTTTTTAGATTCCACATCTAAGGTGTGCCATACCTCATTCTCTGTCTGACTTATTTAACTCGGTATAACACTCTCTAGGTCTATCCATGCTGCTGCAAATGGCATTGTTTCATTCTTTTTAATGGTTGAGTAATATTCCACTGTACCTATGTACCACATCATCTTTATCCATTCCTCTGTCAATAAACATTTAGGTTCTTCCATGTCTTGGCTAGTGTAAACAGTACTGCACAGAACTTTGGGGTGTATGTATCCTTTCAGATCATGTTTTTCTTTGGCTATATGACCAGGAGTGGGACTGCAGGGTCATATGGTAGCTTTATTAAAATGGCTTATTCTTTAAGAAAAATTTATTGTATCCTGTTACTGGAAGTCTGGAGGTAAGACAGTTCTGGAGAGGGTTATATTAGCAACTTGATGGCTTCCTTAAGGTCTCAGATTCTTTAATCTTTCTTTTGTGCCATTCTCAGCACATTGGTTTTGTCCTCAGGCAGTAAGTTTTCATGTTTATGATTGTACCTCATGGTTGCAAGAGGGCTGCTGCTGATCCAGATATCACATCACACAACACAAAAAAACCCTCTATAAGATGAAGATCTATTTCTTCCTGTGGTTTATTTTTTTAAACAAGGGAATCTTTATTAGAAGCCACTCAACAGACCTACATTATTGGTCAAACATGTAGAGGGAAATGGGACTGCCATTTTTGAGTTAGACCTATCAGATCCTTTCCCTAAAGATGATACTTGGGTAACTCTCCTTGAAGTCATGGGCACATACTGGAGAGTTTCTACTTGGCCACAATCAGTGCTAGGAGGTTGGAAATGGCTATGTTGATGGATGATGGGTTGACAATTAACAGTTTCTGCTACAGTATCCTTTGCATTTGTTCTATTTTCCCCACAAACTTAATCTTGAGGATAGAGATTATTTTCCCCTTCCATATAAACATGGTAAATAGTATAAAGGTATGTGCCCAATAGGCCTTTCATAGTATTGATTGATTGATACTCCAATCTCATTTCAGAAAGGAATTAATTCTGCTCAGAAGACAATCAACAAATGTTTCGTGATTTCAGAATTTTCTAACTGATGGGACAATCATCATATATATAAAATGATATACAAAATAATATATTTTAAGAAGAAAGAGTAGATTTTATTTTATAACCAATTTGAGTAGCCTGGAGGGAGGATTTTCCTAGGTTCCTAGATTATCTTATCTATTTTAGTTTGCAATGTGACCATTCAAAAATAAGAAGGAGTCAGTAGAAGAATGACTTTTAAGGGCTCTCATTTAGGGTTAATGTTCTCGCTTGGAAGATTTGTGGAGTGGGCTTGTTGCCTCCTTTTCTTGGTTTCCATTAGTGCTGTTACCTGTGGCAACCCACTCCTGTGTCACCTGAAGTATTCCATGGACAGAGAAGCCTGGTGGGCCACAGTTCATGGGGCCACAAAGAGCTGGACATGACTGAGGGACTGATACACACACATAGGATGGGTGAACTTGAAGGAACCCTCCATGATGGCTTCCCATGAGGCCAGATGTTTTTGGAGTAGAGTCTGGTCCTTCTCTGTAGTTAGGAGGAGTGGGAGCTTTCAGAGATGCCCAGGATATCTGGGGCCCAGTTTCCATGGTGTTTTATGACGGCAGATGGAGACACAGTGAACAGGGGATTCCGGAGTGGTTCCATGTCAGCACCTCTGCAAGGGGTAGGGGTGGGGGGGTTGTTAGTTGACCTAAGAGATTCCATTCTAATGTGCTGAAGATGGATTTTAGGCCTGGACTTTGCTAAGGCTAAGAAAGATTCATTGCAAATTTCTATTTACTTGTCTGGCTTTCGTGGGATAGCCAGTGTTTTCCCTTGTCTTAGGTTATCTTTGGCTGGAGGGCAAGAAAAATAGTCAGTGATGTCTTGGAAATTTAAGGCTATACTATATGCCTCTTTTAAAAAATATTTGGTTATCCAGTAAGATATTTCTTGTGTTTCTACATCTAAAATTTCTCTGTGGTTTGGCAGTACCAAGGCTTTTCATGGCTGCCAGTCATATCTTAATTGGATCACCTTGTGGAAACTTCAGAGAGGTTTCCTAGAATTTGCTTCCAATTTCTGATGCCAACCCAGCTTTTATTATCTAAGGTGAGACAGACATGACAATCTCCTCATTTCCTTTCTCTTTAAAAGGACTTGCTGCATTTTCCAAAATACCTCCCAGAGAGTGCTTACTGTGGGGGACATTCTCCTTTCTTGGCAAAAAATGTTCTTGCTAGTTTTGTTACTCCTCAAATGATGATAAATTTTTTGCAAACGTGATTGAGAAAATAGTTAACAGAAATTTAAAGAAGGGTGAGAAAAACTCCCCATTTTACTCATCCCTGAGACCATTGTATTATTCTTTATTAAAATCATACTTATGTGAGTTGACCTTGTATCATGAATTACAAAATGTACTTGCCTTTTATTTTTTGGTACAAAATTATAAGCTTTTTGAGGGTAGGAAAGATACCTAATTCCTTTCTCACCCTTTCAACATCAGTCGAAAGTATAATAAGTGGGGGACATATTTATAGAATTAAAATGTTTGAAATACAGCTCTGGAAAACACATGAGAGGGTACTAAGACTGTTACCAAAAATAGTTAATGATATGACAAAAAAAGATTTTAATGAAAAAAGGAAGGCATAAACTTTGCATATAATAAGATTCATCTTTTGTTATAAATGGGCACAGATATGTGAACACAGAAGGAAATGTGACAAGATAGTAAAATGGTAATTATTTGAGAGTAGTGAGATTGAGGTTATTTTTATTTTTGCAACTTCAGTTATATTCAAATAACCTATATTAAGCATTTTATAATAAAGAAGTTAAACTTTAAAATTCATGTTCAATTATTTTTATTAAAAAAATATTTTTTTCAAAGAAAGTTAAGTGAGGATTTATTTAAACAAGAATATACTTTCAGAAAGAAAGTGGACAGACAGGTAGGTGGACATACAAGTGTTCAGCTATTTTTAAAAGATCATTTTCCTCTAACCTTTTAAGCCAAGACACTGCAATATTTATTAAAAATTACAGCAGCCATTTGTGTTTGGTCTGACTGTGGAGTGCTTCATACGATTATCTTTGTAGTTGTTACTTAAGACTGCTCCATGCGTCTTAATGTCCCCTTTTTGTAGCTGAGGAAATTGATGGACAGCGAGGCTAAGGGGCAGCCAGGCAGGAGGCAAAGGGATCGGGATTAGGCCCCTGGATGCTAAGGCACAGGCCGTGGCCACTGACCCCACTTGCTCCCAGTAGAGCCTACATGTAGATTCTTCACACAGACCTGTGGCGCCTGTCAGCTTCACACTATTCCCTCCGCCCTTGGCTCATGTATCCACGAGTGTCACAACTGTTATCATTTTCATGAAGTATTTAGTCCTTTCTAAGGCAATGGCACCCCTCTCTAGTACTTTTGCCTGGCAAATCCCATGGGTGGAGGAGCCTGGTAGGCTGCAGTCCATGGGGTCGCTAAGAGTCAGACACGACTGAGCAACTTCACTTTCACTTTTCACTTTCATGCACTGGAGAAGGAAATGGCAACCCACTCCAGTGCTCTTGCCTGGAGAATCCCAGGGATGAGGGAGCCTCATGGGCTGCCGTCTATGGGGTCGCACAGAGTCAGACACGACTGAAGCGACTTAGCAGTAGCAGCAGCAATGCCTTTAATTGGAGAAGGCAATGGCAACCTACTCCATTACTCTTGCCTGGTAAATCCCATGGGTGGAGGAGCCTGGTAGGCTGCAGTCCACGGGGTCGCTAAGAGTCAGACATGACTGAGTGACTTCATTTTTACTTTTCACTTTCATGCATTGGAGAAGGAAATGGCAACCCACTCCAGTGTTCTTGCCTGGAGAATCCCAGAGGCGATGGAACCTGGTGGGCTGCCGTCTATGGGGTCGCACAGAGTCAGACACGACTGAAGCGACTTAGCTGCAGCAGCAGCAGCAATGCCTTAAATACTGATCACAGCAACTGTAATACGAAAGATCAGCATATTTTTGGATGAAAACAACAAATAGGGAACATGTCCCAAGCTCTTGATGATAGTGGTCAAGGAACATTTACTTGCTAGATAAGGTAGTTTTGTAATGCTTTAACTTTGAATAATGCACATCTATTATTTCTAGTCCAAAAGAATAATGCAAATATGAGAAAATCTAGAATTAATTCATAGGTAAAAGCAGAGTTAGCAAGCATTTCCTGTTAAGTGCCAGTTTATAAATAGCTTTGGCTTTGCAGGCCATGTGGCCTCTGTTACACTGTCCAACTCTGCTAGGGTAGCAAGAAAACAGTCATATAGATGTTGCATTAAGGGATGGATAGGTTCTGTTCTAATAAAATTTTATTTACTAAAACAAGCACTGGACTAGATTTGGTCCACAGGCCATAGTTTGCTAACACTTGTGAATTAGTCTTCTGCCACAACTGTAATTACCAAAAATCTGTGTCTCATAACAATACAAATATATTTGTGAGAGAAGAGAGAGAACAGAAGTCTGAAATCACCATCACCAGGCTAAAATCAAGGTATTGGCATGACTGAACTTGCTCTTTAAGCTTCAGGAGAGAATTGCTTCCTCCTCTCTTCTGGATTCTAAGGCTATAGTCAAGGCTTGTGGCCACATCACTCCCATCTCTGCTTCTGTCATCATATTGTCTTTCTTTCGTCTATAGTCAAACATCCCTCAGTGTATGTCTTTTAAGGACACTGTGATTGCATTTAGTGCCCACTTGGATAATTGATGATAATCTCATCTCAAGGTCTTTAACTCAATTACACCTGCAAAGTCCCTTTAGCCATATGAAGTGCATTTATAGGTTTTGGGGCTTACAATGTGAGTATATTAGCTTGGAGTAACAAAAAGATTGGGGACTGCTAAATAAAGAAAGTTGACTTAGGAACAAACTCACCTGAGTTGGGGGTCCCAGCTCCAGCAGTGACTGTATGGAATGAATGGCTTTTGGAGGGTCATTTTGCATTTCTGGTTTTTAGCTTTTCTCTCTTATGATGTGAGCAAACGAGACTATGTGATCTGAAACCTCCTTCAGCTCTGTCATCTTTAAATTTTATGATTTTGATGAAGAGTATTTTTAACATCTGCCTTCTGTCATAATGACCTTTATCATAAATAAAGTAAATCCAGTCTAAGCAGTTTTGTGTTAAGCTGTATCAGGGACAATTCAATATTTATAAGCAAAATAAAGGAAGAGATAAATTTAACTATTCCCAAGTTAGCATAAGCATGGAGGAATTATAGGCCAACTGTCTCATTAAGAAGGAAACTTTAAAAATTTTACATACCACTCTGTACAGAAGAGCATTTGAAGAGTCCACAAAAGTACTTTCAGAACTTACAGATAAAGAATAATAAGCTCAGGACCATGAGAGAGAGAGGGTTGAATTATTACATGCAACTAGATGAAGAGAATATACAGAAAGGCACATACTTAGGCTTTATGCAATTTTAAGGGTGAATATAATTCTGTCAGTGAGTTTCCTGGTGGCAAAAGCAAAGAGAAAAAGGATCATATAAGAATAACATTGTTAAAATATTTTTTTTGATTGCTAGAAGTCCCTGTAACATGAGTGATATTTCCCATGAGTCTACCCAAATGGGGGACACTAAAACTGTTCTTGAGAAATTTGTATGCAGGTCAGGAAGCTACAGTTAGAACTGGACATGAAACAACAGACTGGTTCCAAATAGGAAAAGGACTACGTCAAGGCTGTATATTATCACCCTGCTTATTTAACTTCTATACAGAGTACATCATGAGAAACGCTGGACTGGAAGAAACACAAGCTGGAATCAATATTGCTGGGAGAAATATCAATAACCTCAGATATGCAGATGACACCACCCTTATGGCAGAAAGTGAAGAGGAGCTAAAAAGCCTCTTGATGAAAGTGAAAGAGGAGAGTGAAAACGTTGGCTTAAAGCTCAACATTCAGAAAATGAAGATCATGGCATCCGGTCCCATCACTTCATTGGAAATAGATGGGGAAACAGTAGAAACAGTGTTAGAATTTATTTTTCTGGGCTCCAAAATCACTGCAGATGGTGACTGCAGCCATGAAATTAAAAGACGCTTACTCCTTGGAAGGAAAGTTATGACCAACCTAGATAGTATATTCAAAAGCAGAGACATTACTTTGCTGACTAAGGTCCGTCTAGTCAAGGCTATGGTTTTTCCTGTGGTCATGTACGGATGTGAAAGTTGGACTGTGAAGAAGGCTGAGCACCAAAGAACTGATGCTTTTGAACTGTGGTGTTGGAGAAGACTCTTGAGAGTCCCTTGGACTGCAAGGAGATCCAACCAGTCCATTCTGAAGGAGATCGACTCTGGGATTTCTTTGGAAGGAATGATGCTAAAGCTGAAGCTCCAGTACTTTGGCCACCTCATGTGAAGAGTTGACTCATTGGAAAAGACTCTGATGCTGGGAGGGATTGGGGGCAGGAGGAGAAGGGGACGACCGAGGATGAGATGGCTGGATGGCATCACGGACTCGATGGACGTGAGTCTGAGTGAACTCCGGGACATGGTGATGGACAGGGAGGCCTGGCGTGCTGCGATTCATGGGGTCGCAAAGAGTCGGACACGACTGAGTGACTGAGCTGAACTGAACTGAAAACTGTTCTAACATTACCATTTCATCCGTTCCACCTTCAACAGATATTCATTAATGGCTACTACCTATTTGGTGCTGTACTAGTCAATAGGGAATTAGATAATCATGAACCAAATGGAGAGATATAGGGGCCTACCTTAGGGAGCCTTTATCTACAGACTAATCAGGGAAGACCTCTCTGGAGAAGTGACATCCCAAGTGTCTATGGGATAACAGTAATCAGCCAGGCCAAGAGTAGGGAAGGAAGTTTCTAGGCAAGGAAAAGAGAATGTCCTGTCTGAAAACCTGGAGGAAATTGATTGACATACAGTTTCCAGTGTTGTCCAGTATCATTGGTGGGAAGAGAGAATGGAGCACAGGCTAGAGCTAGAGTGTGAAGAGTCACATTAAGGATTCTGCACTTTCTCCCATCAGGCTTTCCTGGTGGCTCAGTGATAAAGAATCCTGTAATGCAGGAGCTGCAGGAGACACAGGTTCAGTCCCTGGGTCAGAAAGATACCCTGGAGGGGGGCATGGCAACTCCAGTATTCTTGCCTGGAGAATCCCACGGATAGAGGAGCCTGGCAGGCTTTAGTCGATAGGCTTGCAAGGAGTCAGACATGATTAAAGAGACTTAGCACACACACACTTTCTCCCATAGTCAATGTAAAGTGTATTAGAGTAATCTTAGCTGCTAAAACAAACAACTCCCATGGTTTCAGTGACTTAGTGTACACTGTTGCTTACTTCTGACTCTCGTATTAGTCTGATGCCATGTTCCTGGTGGATGGGCAACTTTACCTGAGGTAGCAATTCTACTGTGTCTCCTCCATCTCTATCTCCATCTCCTGCTGATAGTGGAGGAGGAAGAGAAGGTAGAGAGAGTGCAGGTATGTCTTAATTGCTTTGGCCTGAGTCACAGAGCCCCATCTAGATGCTAGGGGTGTTGAAAAGGTAGTCCCGGACTGGGCAGCCACTTGGCAGCAGTATCTCCACTCTGGAAGTGAAGTGTGGATTTTGGAGGCTAGTTAACTGTTTCTGCCACAGGAAGCCCCTGGAGAGTTGTAAGCAGGATCATGATATGATCAACCTAGAATTTTTAAAAGATCATTTGGACTGCAGAATAGAGAATGGATTGGAGGGGACAAGACTGGACACAGAGAGACCAGTTATATTGTGTGAAAAGAAAATGAAAGTTGCTCAGTTGTGTCTGACTCTGCGACTATACAGTCTTTGGAATTCTCCAGGCCAGAATACTGGAGTGGGTAGCCTTTTCCTTCTCCAGGGGATCTTCCCAACCCAGGGATCACACCCAGGTCTCCTGCATTGCAGGCAGATTCTTTACCAGATAAGCCACAAGGGAAGCCCAAGAATACTGGAGTGAGAAGCCTATCCTTTCTCCAGCGGATCTTCCTGACCCAGGAATCGAACTGGGGTCTCCTGCACTGCAGGCAAATTCTTTACCAACTTAGCCATCAGGGAAGCCCATATATTGTGTAATAAAGAATAACAGCTGTCACAGAAGAGTTTCTAAGGGTATCTCCCAATGACAGCAAAATACATGATGATGCTACTAAAGTGCATGTTTGTAAAAGTCAAGATATGTCCATTAGAAATATGTACAACTGTGACTACCGAAGGATTCATTTTCCTTTTGTAACCAGAAGTCTGTATGTAGGTAGCCCATTGGCTGATGCTAAATGTGATCAAATGCTGTTCCAAGGGCTTGCTTTCTTCTGTCTGCTGCTTCACTGTCTTTGATGTACAATTTTTATTCTCATGGTCATGGGCTTGTTGCACCTCTGGGCAGGAACAAGATGGGGCTGACAGATGAGCAAACGTCTTCTGTCTCCTCTTGACATTTTATTTAGGAAGAGAAGGGAAGCCCAGTTTGGGAGCCTTCACATGTATCTTATGGGTCACATGGCATCCAGGCTACAAGGGAGTCTGGGAAGCTGAGTACTTTTAAATTACAAGCATGTGTATGTGCGTAGAAGGGAACTTGACTGAGAATTCTACAGGGCCCACTTAGGGAGCAAGGTGAGACTGGGAAAGTATAGACTACTCCCATAGGACTAGTCTCACAGCAGGGCATAGTATTCTCTGTTGATGACATTGTACCATCATGGCTAGTGACATCACAGCCCTTTATTCCTGTTCAGCCTCTCCAAATACCTGTGAGACAGTTTATAACATCTGTTCTTACTCAGTACAGTCATGGCACCAAAATGAGGGACCTGACTGAACATCAGGGATTGGCAGTTGAGCCCTGTGATCTGAATGTCCAGGCCCTTTGCTAATACCTGTGCCAGAACCTGTCACTCAGGTCCAAGGCTAGGTCATGACCTTGAAGAATCAAGTATGTAGTTGCCTGAGTTTCCCAGAGGACATCACCAGAGATATGTGTGAAGATTAGTCTAGCTCTGGGTCACTCCTTCCTGAACCACCCCCTCTACCGAGAGAGGAAGGAGCAAGAGAAGAGGCGAGCAGATGCAGGACAGTTAGGAGGCACCTGCTGGATGAGCTCTCCTCTCCATATGACCACCAGGGTTCATGCCCTATTCACCAGGTGCTCCAGCCAGACCCGCCTTCACCATGTAATATGTGCATTTCAGTGAACTTTAAGTCTTCTTATGGAGTGATCCATCTTATAAGAAATTTCAGATGTTACTGAGTAAGTAGGAAAACTATTTGGGGGAATGGACCCCTGAACTCCTGAAATAACATTAGATGTGCAATGACAGACTGGTCTTTTTTTTTCTTTTTTGATACCATGGATTCCCCTTCACCTGCTGTTGTATCTGTCCTCAAGATGCCATTGAATCTCCAGGTCTCTTCACAAATTTTGGAGTTTCAGCTTCAACATCAGTCCTTCCAGTGAACACCCAGGACTGATCTCCTTTAGGATGGACTGGTTGGATCTCCTTGCAGTCCAAGGGACTCTCAAGAGTCTTCTCCAACACCACAGTTCAAAAGCATGAATTCTTCAGTGCTCAGCTTTCTTCACAGTCCAACTCTTACATCCATACATGACTACTGGAAAAAGCATAGCCTTGACTAGACGGACCTTTGTTGGCAAAGTAATGTCTCTGCTTTTTAATATGTTGTCTAGATTGGTCATAACTTTCCTTCTAAGGAGTAAGCGTCTTTTCATTTCATGGCTGCAATCACCATCTGCAGTGATTTTGAAGACCCCCAAAATAAAGTCAAAATTAAATATAAGAAGATATATGTAAAACACAGAGATCTATATGAACCACACAAAATCTCCCTTGACTGATTTTTCTTCCAAAGACTGCTTTCTTACATTTAAAGAATTGCTTTCCATTTGTCCCAAGATTCTAAGAGGTGTTGATAGTTGTGCTCCAAAAAGTTGTTTTGTGTTCAGACAAATTTGAAGAACAGTATATACTCTAGACCAGGGGTTGGCAAATCTTTTCTGCAAGTCAGACAAAAGTAAGTATCTTGGCTTTGAGAGTTAGTATGGTCTATGTTGCTTTTCTCAACTCTACTCTTATAGCCAAGGACAACTTGTAAACACATGGGTGGGATTGTATTCCCCAAAAGGCTGGCACTGAGCCAGATTTGGCCTGGGAATCATAGACTAGACCCCTGCTATAGCTTCTCATGAAGCTTCCCTTCTTATATGAGCATATTTAACCACAGTTGAAAGTTTCGAGAAGTCCTGTGGAAATGAAATCTATCAGTTGAGCCTGATCCAGTGTTTCCCAATCTATTGGCCTGTGGAACCCTTTCTTTATGCATCCCTGTTAAGCCCCATGGAATAATGTCCTATGAATTATCCAATTGGGGAACAGTTTTATTTAAATGATCTCTTCTGTAAGGATTAAGAAAAAGAAAATATAGATTTCTTTTAGCTTCTATGAATTACTGAAAATTGAAATGCATGGAATTCAGAGCTTTAGGAATAAGTTATTCTTTTCAAAAGAAATGTTGTTTCCTATTATATAGTTATGCAGTGAACAATGCACCCATATCTGGATAACTTGGAAGTGACTTACTAAATTAACTAAAGAGTTTTAAATTTCTAGCCTTGGCTCTGACTGTTCTTTTAGGGGGGAAAAATAAACCCCCAAACACTTGACACTAAAAATAGTTATCAAAACCTGACTGTTAAGGGAAATGAATAATGTTTTTCATCTTCATCTTGTTATTTGGTTCAACTTGAGACAATTTGGATTCTGATATTCTGCCCAGCTCCCACAATTTTAATAAATACGTGATTTATGTTTCTATTCATGTCATTTAAAAATGTTGAAGGAGACAACGCCTAGGTCTGAGTCATGTGACGCATCACTATCGAACTGAATGAATTTATGAATTCAACTTTACATCAATCCACCCCATCTCTGTCCCTAATCGTGATCTTACCCCTATTTTAATAACGATTTTGTCAAATGTTTTTCTGATAACCACATTTTCAACGTCAATCATATTTCCCTGAGCTGCTAGTCTAACAACCATTTTAAAAAAGGAAATGAGGTTAATCTGAAATGGCTTGTTCTCAGTGAGCCTATCAAAGCTCATAGCAATCACTCTGGCCTTTAAATAATCCATTCATGTAACTTGCCTGAGATTGAAATCATACAGTTTTCAGAGTCTACCTGTTTCTTCTGTCTGGAAATCGAAATAACATTAGCCCATTTCTTGTCTTTTGACCTTCCTTCTGGTCTCTGTTCCAACGTTGCTGATAGGGGTTGGTTCTACTATTAGCTTCAGGTATGATTTGTCCAGATCAAGAGATCAGAATTCGTTTTAGATTACTCACTGTTTTCTTACACGCTATCTATATTAGGGTCCAACTCCCTTGGATAACTGTTCATTCTGCCTTTATTTAGCCTAAACAACAGTATCTTTGAAGAAAGATGTAAGTTCTGTGTTTGCTTTGTGCCATATTTCAACATCACACTACAGATGTCAATGGCAGGTCTATCTCTTATGTGTTTTCCAAGTAAAGTTGGTATGGTCCATTCTATAGTTTAGAATGGCAAAAATAAATAAATAAATAAATGTCATGGCTATTTTAAGAGTCAAATGAGTATTAAATTAACAAGGCATCCTGTTCGTTTGAAACACTTATCCAACTCTCATGTCCCCTCCCGCGTACCACCTGTGCCATTTTCCAGGGTTCTTAGGGTCTTACAAAGTTCAACGGTGCTATTCTTGTTGGGCATAAACATTGGGAGAATCGGAATCACCCACTAGCTTCACTGGTTTCTGCATCATTTTATTACCCTTCTGCAATGCCACAGGTGCTTTTGCTAATCTAGTGCCTTTGTGATGGAGGGCAGCCCTTTGTTGTTGTTCAGCCGCACAGTCGTATCCGACTCTTTGTGAACCTAGGGACTGCAGTACGCCAGGCTTCCCTGTCCTTCACCAGCTTCCGGAGTTTTCTTGAACTCACATCCATTGAGTCGGTGATGCCATTCAACCGTCTCATCCTCTGTTTTTCCCTTCTCCCCCTGCCTTCTATCTCTCCCAGCATCAGGGTCTTTTCCAGTGAGTCAGTTCTTCCCATTAGGTGACCAAAGTATTGGAGCTTCAGCTTCAGCATCAGTCCTTCCAATGAATATTCAGGGTTGATTTCCTTTAGGATTGACTGATTTGATCTCCTTGCTGTTCAAGGGACTCTCAAAGGTGTTCTCCAGCACCACAATTCAAAAGCATCAATTCTCTGGGACTCAGCCTTCTTTATGGTCCAATTCTCACATCCATACATGACTACTGGGAAAAACCATGGATTTGACTAGATGGACCTTTGTCAGCAAAGTAACGTCTCTGCTTTTTAGTACGCAAAGTTTGTCATAGCTTTTCTTTCAAGGAGCAAGCGTCTTTTAATTTCATGGCTGCAGCCACTGTCCACAGCGATTTTGAAGCCCAAGAAAATAAAGTCTTTCATTGTTATCTGCATATCTGAGGTTACTGATATTTCTCCCGGCAATTTTGATTACAGCTTATCCTTCATCTAGCCTGGCATTTCACATGATGTACTCTGCATATAAGTTAAATAAGCGGAGAGACAAAATACAGCCTTGATGTACTCCTTTCCCGATTTGGAACCAGTCTGTTGTTCCATGTCCGGTTCTAACTGTTGCTTCTTGACCTGCATACAGATTTCTCAGGAAGCAGGTCAGATGGTCTGGTATTCCCATTTCTTTAAGAATTTTCTACAGTTTGTTGTGATCCACACAGTCAAAGGCCTTAGTGTAGTCAGTAAAGTAGAAGTAGATATTTTTCTGGAACTCTCTTGCTTTTTCAATGATCCAGCAGATGTTGGCAATTTGATCTCTGGTTCCACTGCCTTTTCTAAAACCAGGTTGAACATCTGGAAGTTCACGGTTCACATATTGTTGAAGCCTGTCTTGGGGAATTTTGAGCATTACTTTGCTAGCGTGTGAGATGAGTGCAATTGTGCAGTACTTTGAACATTCCTTGGCATTGCTTTTCTTTGGGATTGGAATGAAAACTGACCTTTTCCAGTCCTGTGGCCACTGCTGATACTAAAAAGAAAAAGAGAAGCTAAAGGCAAAGAAGAGAAAGAAAGATATACCCATTTGAATGCAGAGTTTCAAAGAATAGCAAGGAGTGATAAGAAAGCCTTCCTCAGTGATCAATTCAAAGAAATAGAGGAAGACATAGAATGGGAAAGACTAGAGATCTCTTCAGGAAAATCAGAGATACAAAGGGAATATTTCATACAATAAAGGACAAATGGTATGGACCTAACAGAAGCAGAAGAGATTAAGAAGAGGTGGCAAGAATACACAGAAGAACTGTACAAAAAAGATCTTCATGACCCAGATAATCACCATGGTGTGATAACTCACCTGGAGCCAGACATCCTGGAATGTGAAGTCCAAGTGGGCCTTAGGAAGCATCCCTACAGCAAAGCTAGTGGAGGTGATGGAATTCCAGTTGAGATAATTCAAATTCTAAAAGGTGATGCTGTGAAAGTGCTGCACTCAATATGCCAGCAAATTTGGAAAACTCAGCAGTGGCCACAGGACTGGAAAAGTCAGTTTTCATTCCAATCCCAAAGATTCCACATATAAGTGATATCATGATATTTGTTTTTCTCTGTTCGACTTACTTCACTTAGTATGATGTTTATAATCTCTAGGTCCATCTGTGTTGCTGCAAATGCCATTATTTCATTCTTTTTATGGCTGGGCAGTATTCCACTGTATGTATGTATGTATGTATATATATGGGGCTTTTCTGGTGGCTCAGATGGTAAAGAATCCACTTGAAGTGCAGAAGATCTGGATTCAATCCCTGGATCAGGAAGATCCCCTGGAGAAGGGAATGGCTACCCACTCCAATACTCTTTCCTGGAGAATTCCACAGACAGAGAAGCCTGGTGGGCTAGAGTCCATGGGGTCACAAAGAATCAGACACAACTGAGCAGCTAACACATATACACAGGCACATTCCCATTTGTATTATATATGTGTATTATATGTATATTTTTATACAATTCATAAGGTTCTCATGGCAAGTATATTGGGACAGGGAAGCCTGGCATGTTGCAGTCCATTGGGTCAGAGAGAGTTGGACACGACTTGGTGTAAAGCAAATTTTATATATATATATACATGTATTATATATATTAATATATATCTCACATTGGCTTTATCCATTCACCTATTGATGAACATTGAGCTTGTTTCCGCATGTTAGCTACTGAAATAGTGCTGCTATGAACATTGAGTTTCATGTATAAAGATAGATGTTTAAATTGCCTTTAGTGTTTTTTACAAGCTTAACTCATTTGAAAATTTGGCCTTTTTCCATCTGATCTTTTAAGTCTCTGGTAGTTTTATTTAGGTGGTTTTCAAACTACTAAATGGTATTCCATCATGGACTCCTAGGAGAAGAAAGCAAGGGACTGTATTTGTTTGGGGAGATTACACTGTGGTAACAAGCATACCCAAACATGCAGTGGCAACAATTGCTCGCGTGATGGTCCTGGGCTGGCCAGCTAATCAGTGGGCTAGTCCTTCCTCACTCGGGTACTCTGGGCCCTGGCTGATGGAGCCTCAGTCATCCTCAACATGAGGCAATGTAAGAATGTATCTTACACTTTCCTCTTTTTTTTCAGATTGTAGATGTTTATTTTGAATTAGCCTAAAACTCACAAAAAGTTGCAAAAAATAGTACAGAGAGTTCCTGTACTTCCTCTAGTGATAATATCCTACATAACCTTAGCATAACCAAGAGATAAGACATTAATACAATAGTATTAACCCAGGTATACCCCTTATTTGGCTTCCCCCAGATTTTGCATACATTTTAAAACTCTGCCTTACTTTTAACCAGATGAAATGTTTATTGCGTGTGTGTTTCAGGCACTGTACTAAGCCCTGGGAACAGGCTTCCAGTAACTGTGCCTGTGAGTGGCCTCTGTTACTGATAAGCATTTCCTCCAGTTAGCTGGCAGATAATCACAGGGTCTTACTTCTTTCCCTCCCCTTTTATATCTTTATCCAGGTGCAATCTAGCTTATCCGAACTTTGACTCACCAGTGTCCAGAGGATATAAGTTGCTCAGTATCCAATCACTGCTTGGTTTAAAGACAGTTGTACCTGATGCAGAGTAAACGCTTTTTTCTTCCACCACAAGTCTGACACTGTTCAATTAGACATTAATAAGTTTGTTTTCTCCAAAATGTTTGGTTTAGTTCATTCTTCTCCTTCTTCTTATCCAAGGGCCTGATCATCGTCAGAACAGGATTGGCTCCTCTCTAAGCCTCTGGTGGATAATGGCACCATTTTATTGGGTTTTAGTTTTCATTTTCAGCATAAAACAGCTATCTGGAGAAAATACTTCCATCTGTATTTGCAGCTCTATGGCACCTTCTTGCCATCCAAAACACTTTTCTTAAACTGCACAGAAGAGTTTAAACAATTGTGAAATTCTTGAAGCTGCCCACTTTGTTGCCAAGAAGTCTTCCTTTGGCTAGTGTCCAGAGTGGTGGCCTCACCTACCTTTCTGGAGCCTGGGTTCCGACATAGCGCTCTCTCATTCTTCTTAATAAATGGTTTGAACATCTAAAGTAGCCACAAGGATTCCTGGCATTTGTCAGAGGCGGAAATCCGCATGGCAGACTGAGAGAGTCATAAAATCTTTGTTTTAGTTTAGACTCGTTTAAAAACTGGAATGAAATTAAAAACGTTTTTTCTTATGTGGTCACAGAGGTTTCCTCTTAAGAGGTGGGAATTTTACCAGAATATGATATATAGGGAAACTGATGATTGGAGTTTTGTTTCTATGTTTTTTTTCTGCTTATCCATGGAAGTATGAATCTTCTAACCTTCTTCCGAGTCTCTTACTGCAGTCAAAGCCCTGTGCCTGATGTATATTTTTATTGGTAAGTTTGAAATGACTTTACACCATGGTCTGCAAATGTGCTTTCAGAACGTGCCTTCTTTTGCATGCAAACGTCCATTGCCACATTCTCATGTTTGTGGATTCTCTTTGTCTTCCAGAAACACTAGTGTCTGTCCAAACCTTTCAGACCAAAAGGGTGTAACTTCTGGTTTGTGGTCTCATCTCTCAGAGTCTCTTGTTACAATAATATACAGAAGCTCAGAAAGGTCTGCTGAAAAAGGAAGAAAATTTTCCTTGTCCCTGCTCCCTAAGAAGCTCTGTTTAGACACATTTGAAGGCATAAGAATAGAAGGTGTCTGGAGGTGGTGGTCCCCTAGTTGCTGGACAATAGTGATTGATGAGAGGCCTGGACACTATAAAACCATAGTGTCAGCTAGGAAATATGTTAGCTGATACAGCTTCAGGCCTTGAATAAAATCTGACCCAGACAGTTAAATAAGAGGTGATTCTTGCAATCAAATAAATTCAGTTCTTTGAGCTTTAAAACAACCAAAGCCAGTTAAGAGCCATGATTAAAATTCTTTCATCGACCAAATGTTTCCTGAGTGTTTCCACTTTGAGCTGGGCTCATGTTTGTTTCCAAGGATACAGTCGTGGTGGCCAGCCCTCAAGAGGCTCCCCGTGCAAGGGTGACAGGCAAGAAGTCACCTAATAGAAGTCTGTGTGCAGAGAACTGTGAACAGAGGTGCCCAGCAAGCAGGTCGGGGCCCAGGGAGGGCCTGCAGAGGAGATGGGGATGGACAAGAGGCGCTGGAAGCTGTGTTTTAAGATGAAATAGGCATGGCCTGAATCTTAAAGGTCAGGAAGGAGTTAGCCTTGTGGACACAAATAAGGATGGGCAGGTCAAGGGAGGGAGAGTGTGTGTAAAGCACTTGGATGTGTAGGAGACACTCAGCGAGCTGAGAAGTTTGTAAAGCTGGGAGGCGCCTCCTTCTGAAGAGCCAGCCTAGGAGGTTCAACTTTTTCTTTTTTCTGTAACCAATGCAGAGCTACTGAAAAACACAGGTGTGATGTGGGTCAGTCTGTTAAGAATTATCTGCATGTGTATCATTCAAGGCAAAAAACACAGATAGTCCTTCAGTTCAGTTCAGTCGCTCAGTCATGTCCGACTCTTTGTGACCCCATGAACCGCAGCAAGCCAGGCCTCCCTGTCCATCACCAACTCCCAGAGTTTACCCAAACTCATGTCCACTGAGTCGGTGATACCATCCAACCATCTCATCCTCTATTGTCTCTTTCTCCTGCCCTCAATCTTTCCCAGCATCAGGGCCTTTTCAAATGAGTCAGCTCTTCGCATCAGGTGGCCGAAGTATTGGAGTTTCAGCTTCAACATCAGTCCTTCAGATGAAAAAATAAGAAGTCAGATAGGTCACCCTGGTCCCATCCATGAAAACGCATCAATCAAAGCAGTCCGACAATCTTAAGTGGGCCATACTTTCAAAGAAGGAGTTACAAATTAAGACGCGTTTCCAGAAAAAGTTTGTTTTTTATGTTCTCATGTGCTACAGTGAAATTCACTCCACTAGCTCTCCACTTGCTGCTGCTGCTGCTAAGCTGCTTCAGTCGTGTCCGACTCTGTGCGACCCCATGGACGGCAGCCTAGCTCCCCCGTCCCTGGGATTCTCCAGGCAAGAACACTGGAGTGGGTTGCCATTTCCTTCTCCAATGCATGAAAGTGAAAAGTGAAAGTGAAGTCACTGAGTCGTGTCCAACTCTCAGCGACCCCATGGACTGCAGCCTAGCAGGCTCCTCTGTCCATGGGATTTTCCAGGCAAGAGTACTGGAGTGGGGTGCCATTGCCTTCTCCATCTCCACTTGCTACTGTCCCTTTTTCTACAGTGTAAGTAAAAACATATATGTTAATTAACTTTTAGGAAGAACCTCACCTTCCAGTTTATCCTGGATTCTAAATTAGATCTATTCCTATTATCTTTGGGGACAAGATTGTCTCTTTCTTGGTATTATGGCCATTATAACATGAGTTGCTTTCTGTAGTATTATTGGCTCAAATTTTGGGAAGAGAGAAATACAAGATGAAAATGAGAGTTCAAGTCACAGTATTCGTAGTTAATTATTGGGATCTGTTTTACAAAATACCAAAATCCTTAAAAGAATGCAATATCTCTTGGAATTAAAATTTGAATATAACAAAGGGAGGGATGTTATGCTCAGATATCCATAGAAAGGGACAGTTTTGCTTATCTTCCCATTTCTAGGTAAAATGGGAGAGGACGTGTTTCTTTGTTCTATCCTCTGCCTTACGCAGGGAGGACACAATTCCCTCCAGTCTTGGTAGTCCCAGGTTAAGCCTGTTGTCCTGGGGTCCTATATGGATTAACCTTGGTTCCCGATATTCATTGTTTAATGAGGTAATGTTACTAATGCTTGCATTAAAATAAGCCGGGTTTGATAGGCTTCTACCTCATCTTTCTGGCTTCTGCCAAAAATAGTAGTATGTGAGAAACATGGACAGTGAACAGAGGTCCTAATCTAATACATAGTTATGTCTGAAAGATAACAAGAAGTCTCTGTTTTTCCAGTCCTTTCCAGACCATAAATAATCACACCTTCCTTCCTTTCAGGGAAAGCATGCAGCACTCCCATTGATAATGCTTAAGGTGCTCTGGAACCAGGGGCTGATTCCTTCTGATTTAAAGAGCAATTGGAGAGGCATTCGCTGCTGCTGCACTGTCAGCTGCTCAAGTGCCATCCAGTTGTGTCATGGCTCAGCTGCAAGGTGCGCGAAGCCACTGGGCTTCCAGTTGTTAGGGTCCATGGGAAATGAGGAAAACCATCAGTAGTATATTATGCATATGCAGGAAATAAAGATGGAGCAGTTCTGCCGAACCTGGAAGCAGTTGCTATATTTATTGTCATTTGTCATATGGTATAAATTTATAACTATTTATTTTCTTGTTTGGTAACATTTAAAATTTTTATTTATAATCAACTTCTTCAGCAGGTTTGTACTAAAAAAAGGTTTGTGTTTAATGAAACATTAAGTATGAATTCCCTTGTGGCTCAGCTGGTAAAGAATCTGCCAGCAATGTGGGAGACCTGTGTTTGATCCCTGGGTGGGGAAGATCCCCTGGAGAAGGGAAAGACTACCCAGCATTCCAGCCTGGACAATTCCATGGATGGTGTAGTCCATTAGAGTCGGACACAACTGATTGACTTTCCATTTCTCAAGAAAGTTAATAATGAATATGCAACTTCCAAAAACGTTTCTCAACATTTACTTGCCAGGAGAATATCAATAACCTCAAATGCACAGATGATAATACCCTTATGGCAGAAAGTGAAGAGGAAATGAAGAGCCTCCTGATGAAATTGAAAGAAGAGAGTGAAAAACCTGGCTAGTTTTAAGTTTTGTTGAGTTTTACAACATTCAGAAAACTAAGATCATGGCATCCAGTACCATCACTTCATGGCAAAAGATGGGGAAACAACGGAAATAGTGACAGACTTTATTTTCTTGGGCTCCAAAATCACTGCAGATGGTGACTGCAGCCATGAAATTAAAAGATGCTTGCTCCTTGGAAGAAAAGTTATGACTAACCTAGACAGCATATCAAAAAGCAGAGCCATTACTTTGCCAACAAAGGTCCGTCTAGTCAAAACTATGGCTTTTCCAGTAGTCATATATGGATCTGAGAGTTGGACTATAAAGAAAGCTGAGTGCCGAAGAATCAGTGCTTTTGAACTGTGGTGTTGGAGAAGACTCTTGAGAGTCCCTTGGGCAGCAAGGAGATCCAATCAGTCCATCCTAAAGGAAATCAGTCCTGAATATTCATCAGAAGGACTGATGCTGAAGCTGAAACTCCAATACTTTGGCCAGCTAATGCGAAGAGCTGAATTATTTGAAAAGACCCTGATGCTGGGAAAGATTTGAAGGCAGGAGGAGAAGGGGATGAAAGAGGATGAGATGGTAGGATGGCATCACCGACTCAATGGACTTGAGTTTGAGCAAGCTCTGGGAGTTGGTGGACAAAGAATCCTGGCGTGCTGCGGTCCATGGGTTCGCAAAGAGTCGGACATGACTGAACTGAACTGAACCTGTGGCTCAGCTGGTAAAGAATCCACCTGTAATGCAGGAGACCTGGGTTTGATCCCTTGGTTGGGAAGATCCCTTAGAGAAGCGAAAGGCTACCCACTCAAGTATTCTGGCATGGAGAATTCCATGGACTATATAGTCCACGGGTATGCAAAGAGTCAGACATGACTGAGGGAATTTCACTTTCATGGAGACCATTGAGAGACTGAGAGAACATACAACAACAGGAATGAATGTGTAATTCCAATCCCAAAGAAAGGCAATGCCAAAGAATGCTCAAACTACTGCACAGTTGCACTCACCTCACATGCTAGTACAGTAATGCTCAAAATTCTCCAAGCCAGGCTTCAGCAATATGTGAATTGTGAACTTCCTGATGTTCAAGCTGGTTTTAGACAAGGCAGAGGAACCAGATATCAAATTGCCAACATCTGCTGGATCATCAAAAAAGCAAGAGAGTTCCAGAAAAACATCTATTTCTGCTTTATTGACTATGCCAAAGCCTTTGACTGTGTGGATCACAATAAACTGTGGAAAATTCTGAAGGAGATGGGAATACCAGACCACCTGACCTGCCTGTTGAGAAATCTGTATGCATGTCAGGAAGCAACAGTTAGAATTGGACATGGAACAACAGACTGCTTCCAAATAGGAAAAGGAGTATGTCAAGGCTGTATATTGTCACCCTGCTTATTTAACTTCTATGCAGAGTACATCATGAGAAACGCTGGACTGGAAGAAACACAAGCTGGAATCAAAATTGCCAGGAGAAATATCAATAACCTCAGATATGCGGATGACAGCACCCTTATGGCAGAAAGTGAAGAGGAACTAAAAAGCCTCCTGATGAAAGTAAAAGAGGAGAGTGAAAAAGTTGGCTTAAAGCTCAACATTCAGAAAATGAAGATCATGGTATCCGGTCCCATCACTCCATGGGAAATAGATGGGGAAACAGTGAAAACAGTGTCAGACTTTATTTTTCTGGCCTCCAAAATCACTGCAGATGGTGATTGCAGCCATGAAATTAAAAGACGCTTACTCCTTGGAAGGAAAGTTATGACCAACCTAGATAGCATATTCAAAAGCAGAGACATTATTTTGCCGACTAAGGTCCGTCTAGTCAAGGCTATGGTTTTTCCTGTGGCCATGTATGGATATGAGAGTTGGACTGTGAAGAAAGCTGAGCACCGAAGAATTGATGCTTTTGAACTGTGGTGTTGGAGAAGACTCTTGAGAGTCCCTTGGACTGCAAGGAGATCCAACCAGTCCATTCTGAAGGAGATCAACCCTGGGATTTCTTTGGAAGGAATGATGCTAAAGCTGAAACTCCAGTACTTTGGCCACCTCATGCGAAGAGTTGACTCATTGGAAAAGACTCTGATACTGGGAGGGATTGAGGGCAGGAGGAGAAGGGGACGACAGAGGATGAGATGGCTGGATGGCATCACGGATTTGATGGACGTGAGTCTGAGTGAACTCCGGGAGATGGTGATGGACAGGGAGGCCTGGCATGCTGTGATTCATGGGGTCGCAAAGAGTCAGACACGACTGAGTGACTGAACTGAACTGAACTGAACTGAAGATATTTTTTGTGTAGTTCTTCTGTGTATTCTTGCCACCTCTTCTTAATCTCTTCTGCTTCTGTTAGGTCCATACCATTTCTGTCCTTTATCGAGCCCATCTTTGCATGAAATGTTCCCTTGATTTCTCTAATTTTCTTCAAGAGATCTCTAGTCTTTCCCATTCTATTGTTTTCCTCAATTCTTTTTTGTTTTTGCATTGAACACTGAGGAAGGTTTTTTTTTTTAATCTCTCCTTGCTATTCTTTGGAATTCTGCATTCAAATGGGTATATATATCTTTCCTTTTCTCCTTTGCCTTTCACTTCTCTTCTTTCATAGCTGTTTGTAAGGCCTCTTCAGACAATCGTTTTACCTTTTGGCATTTCTTTTTCTTGGGGATGATTTGATCACTGTCTCCTGTACAGTGTCACAAACCTCCATCTATAGTTCTTCAAGCAGTCTGTCTATCAGATCTAATCCCTTGAATCTATTTGTCACTTCCACTGTATAATGGTAAGCGATTTGATTTAGGTCATACCTGTATGGTCTAGTGGTTTTCCCTACTTTCTTCAATTTAAGTCTGAATATGGCAAGAAGGAGTTCACTATCTGAGCCACAGTCAGCTCCCGGTCTTGTTTTTGCTGACTGTATAGAGCTTCTCCATCTTTGGCTGCAAAGAATATCATCAATCTGATTTTGGTGTTGACCATCTGGTGATGTCCATGTGTAGAGTCATCTCTTGTGTAGTTGGAAGAGGATGTTTGCTATGACCAGTGCATTCTCTTGGCAGAACTCTTTTAGCCTTTGCCCTACTTTATTCTCTACCTGAAGGCCAATTTTGCCTGTTACTCCAGGTATCTCTTGACTTCCTACTTTTGCATTCCAATCCCCTATAATGAAAAGGACATCTTTTTTGGGTGTTAGTTCTAGAAGATCTTATAGGTCTTTATAGAACCGTTCAACTTCAGCTTCTTCAGCATTACTGGTCAGGGCATAGACTTGGATTACCATGATATTGAATGGTTTGCCTTGGAAATGAACAGAGATCATACTGTCGCTTTTGGGGCTGCTTCCAAGTACTGCATTTCGGACTCTTCTGTTGACTGTGATGGCTACTCCATTTCTCCTAAGGAATTTTTGCCCACAGTAGTTGATGTAATCATCATCTGAGTTAAATTCACCCATTGCAGTCCATTTTAGTTCACTGATTCCTAAAATGTCGATGTTCACTCTTGCCATCTCCTATTTGACCACTTCCAATTTGCCTGGATTCATGGACCTAACATTCCAGGTTCTTATGCAATATTGCTCTTTACAGCATTAGATTTTACTTCTATCACCAGTCACATCCACAACTGGGTGTTGTTTTTACTTCGTCTCCTTCTCTTTATTTTTTCTGGAGTTATTTCTCCACTCTTCTCCAGTAGCATATTGGGCACCTACTGACCTGGGGAGACCATCTTTCAGTGTCCTATCTTTTTGCCTTTTCATACTGTTCATGAGGTTCTCAAGGGAAGAATACTGAAGTGGATTGCCATTCCCTTCCCCAGTGAGCCATGTTTTGTCAGAACTCTCCACCATGACCCTTCTGTCTTGGGTGACCCTACACAGCATGGCTCATAGTTTCATTGAGTTAGAGAAGGCTGTGGTCCATGTGATCAGATTGGTTAGTGTTCTGTGATTGTGGTTTTCAGTCTGTCTGCTCTCTGATGGAGAAGGATTAGAGGCTTATGGAAACTTTCTGATGGGAGAGACTGACTGAGGGGGAAACTGGGTCTTGTTCTCAGTGACGGAGCGTTCTCAGTAAATCTTTAATCCGATTTTCTGTTGAAGGGCGGGACTGTGTTCCCTCCCTGTTATTTGACCTGATGGCAAACTATGGTGGAGGTAATGAAGATAATTGCGACCTCCTTCAAAAGGTCCCATGCACGCACTGCTGCACTCAGTGCCCCTAACCCTGCAGCAGGCCACTGCTGACCCGTACTTCAGCGAGAGACTCCTGGACACTCACGGGCAAGTCTGGGTCAGTCTCTTGAGGGGTCACTGCTCCTTTTTCCTGGATCCTGGTGTGCACAAGGTTCTGTTTGTGCTCTCCAAGAGTCTATTTCTCCAGTCCTGTGTAAGTTCTGGTGGATGTATGGTGAGTTAATGGTGACCTTTATATATAACATATATAATATTATATAAAATACCTCAATAAGAGAAATAAAATGAAAACAATTGATTTTTTTCAAATTCTATTTATAGAAGAAAAATAAAACTTTTGACGTTCAAGCTAACAAAGATAAATCAAGAATTTACAAATGCTATTATAAATCCTGTTAAACATGCCCATAAAAAAGTAAAATCATTGTTTTTTCAATAATAATACAAATACAAATTTTGATGGTGATCAAAATGATGTTCTTACTAAAGGAAGATGTTAATGGTACAGAAAAGTACTAGAACTGGTTGTGATGCAGACATAATAACTACACTGAAACAAACTGCAATATCTACCCATCAAAATAAAAGAATTAATTCTCAAAATTTGCAATTAAAAATGTATAAAAATGAAATTACAAAAGTGTTTATATAAAGTTTTATTAAATTTTTAAAAATAAGGATATCAGTCAATAAATTCTTTGAAAATATTCCTTTTCTGCCCACCATCAACTGAATTTTAGAAATTGTTGAGCCTTTGCAGAACTCCTTTGCAAATAAACTTAAATAAATGTATGTTCTTGGTCGTGTCTGACTCTTTGCAACCCTTTAGACTGTAGCCCACAAGGCTCCTCTGTCCATGGGATTTTTCAGGCAAGAAACCTGGAGTTGGTTGCCATTTCCTACTCCAGAGGATTTTCCTGACCCAGGGATTGGATCTGCATCTCCTGCTTTGCAGGCGAATTCTTTACACCACTGGGGAAGCCCTGCAAATAAACTTGTGTCTTAGAATGATCACAGACATCTTGTTAGCCCTTAAATTTGGCAGCACTTTACCCAAAATTAGTTTAAATTTTGCAATCAAAGTATTTAAAGAGCCAAAAATAAGAATTTTAACTATTACATATATTGAAATTACAAGTACTACAAGTTACTGACATTGAAAACAAAGTTGAAAATGGGAAGAATCTATAATACATGTCTACAAAAGCAAGGAACTGAATAAATTAGCCAATGAAGGCTCAAATGATGAATAAGATTTAATTTGGAACTCATTAATTGCACTGTGGGAGGACTTTTGAAGGCATTTCTATACTTAATTAAATTTTTATTCTGAACCTTCATGAAATGACATTTTAAAATCTTGTATTTTGCCACATCGACATTTGGCCAGTTTGACAAGTTGGCCTTATAAAAGGTATTTTGAGTGGAGGTTAAAAAGACAGAAATTACAAACGTTTGAGTGTAAGTATTTACCAATGTAAATTAGAATAATTAAAACTGAAAATATTCTCTACCAGTAGAGAATTACTATACCTCTGCATCTGTAGGGAAATTTTTTTCTCAACTAAAAATATTTTAGCCTATTGAGATGACTTAAAGATTTCAGTACCTTAAAATGTATTAACTATAAAAAGTGACTTTGAAGAAGACTACAGGCAATTTTATAAAAAGATAAAAGGATAATAATAAGAACAAACTGAAGAAAGCGTATTTTTCAGGAAACAGTATTAGTGCCATGACCTTCAAGACAGACATGGCTAAAAAGCTGCTCAAAGCAAATGAATGTGTACCAAGAATAATTCTACGTACATTAATTTTTAGCATTCAGATAAATGTAAAGTTCTCCATTTTGATTTACACTATACAGGTACACGTTAATTGTAGTTTAAGAAAGTTTATTTTTGAAAATAGTCTGAATTGAACTATTTTATACATCCATCAAAATAACAAAACCAGTTTGCTAATATATAAAAAATAGCTTAAAAAGATAAAAGTTTCATTATTTTAATGCCTCATTTCTCTCCCAAAGTACCCCAGGTAGGGTGATGGGTAAGTTGTTTCTCAACTATCTTTACCTTTTGTGTTAGTTAGGTTTAAATTTACAAGTAACAGAGAACCCCAACAGCAGCAGCTTGAGCAAAGTTGATTTCTTTTCTTTTATTTGCAGAAAAGAAAGCATTTAAATGAGAAATTAGTATCAAAATGGGAAATTAATATTAAGATACTCTATATAAAATCCCATGTATTTGGAAGTTGAATATCCACTTTTAAATGACAGGTATATCTAAGAAGTAATAACAAGGAAAATTAGAAAATACTCATAATAGAATAAAAATGAAAAGAGAAGTTACCAGAATTTGTTGCATGCAGCTGAAGCTGCTTAACACAGTTAAATACAAAGTAGAGTCTTGAATAATGTATGAAAACAAATAATGGACACTAGAATAAAATTTTGTTAAATTTGAACAAAATCTGTGCTTTGGTTAATAATACTGTATCATTGCTAATTTCCTGTTTTGTTTTTTTACAACATAATATTTCTTAATTTTCCCAGAACTGAATTAGAAGTTTCACGCCTCATTCAAATTTTTTAAAAAATCACTAAAATAATAAATTTTCTAGACTTTTAGCAGCATTACTAGATCCCCAAATACATGGAATATGTAAATGAGAAATCTAGCATTCTGTTCATACTAAGTCAAGCAAGTGGAATCAAAATGTTATTTTTTTAGCTAGGCAACATTTTCTAAAATATATATTATATTATACATACTCTATACATACATATACAGAAGCTTTTCTACTACTCTTAATGAAGGCTAACAACAAGAAAGAGATGGAGAAATTGGAAAACATAAGCTAGATAAAATGGGAACACTGAATATGAAATTGAAATAGTGAAACAAACTAGATAAAAGCAAAAGATTATCACGTAGTCCAGTTGTTTTTAAACATGGTTGCTCACTTGAAACGCATCTACAGCTTTGGAGAACAGTGACACCTGGGCATTTGTACTTTTCAAAAATTTCCAAGATAATTCTGTTATGCATCTGGATTTTTAAAAGTGATTATAAGTTTTTCTATTAAATGATGGTTATAGTGATAAGGGATTCTATTATTTTCTGTTGGCTAGTCATGATACAACGGTATTAAGCAAATATTAGTTACATAATCACAATAGTAAAAGATGATTATCAGTTTTTGCAATCAATAGCCAGACCAAAAAAAAAAAAAAAAAGATTACAATTGCAAGCCATAATGGAAACATGACTAGCCTAACAATATAAAATAATTACATACAATTTGGGAGGTTAAGAAGAGTGATGTGGTATGTGGAAGTGCATATATACACATGTTCTCATCCACCCAGCTAGTTTATGTCTTTTGGTTGGTGCATTTAATCCATTTACATTTAAGGTAGTTATTGATATGTATGATCCTATTACCATTTTCTTAACTGTTTTGATTTTCTTTTATGTAAGTCTTTTCCTTCTCTTGTGTTTCCTGCCTAGAGAAATTCCTTTAATATTTGTTGTAAAGCTGGTTTGATGGTGCTGAATTCTCTTAACTTTTGCTTGTCTGGAAAGCTTTTGATCTCTCCATCAAATCTGAAGGACAGTCTTGCTGGGTAGAATATTCTCAGTTCTTACCTTTCATCATTTTAAATATACCATGCCTTGTAGAGTTTCAGTTGAGAAGTAAGCTGATAACCTTATGGAAGTTCCCATGTATGTTATTTGTCATTTCTCCCTTGTCGCTTTCACTATTTTATCTCTGTCTTTAATCTTTGCCAGTTTGATTACTGTGAATCTTGGGGTGTGCCCCTTGGGTTTATCCTGCCTGGGACTCTCTGTGCTTCCTGAACTTGGTCGACTATTTTCTTTCCCATGTTAGGGAAGTTTTCAGCTATTACTTCTTCAAATATTTTCTCAGATCATTTCTCTCTCTTTTCTCCTTCTGGGACCCCTATAATGTGAACGCTGGTGCATTTAATGTTGTCCCAGAGGTCTCTTGGGATGTCTTCCTTTTTTTTTTTTCCCATTCTTTTTTCTATGTTCTGCTCTGTGGCAGTGATTTTCACCATTCTGTCCTTCACATCACTTCTCCATTCTTCTGCCTCAGTTATTCTGCTGTTGGTCCCTTCTAGTGTTCTGTTCATCTCTGTTTGTTCTTTAGTTCTTCCAGGTTTTTGGTAAACATTTCTTCCATCTTCTCAATTTTTACCTCCATTCTTTTTTTGAGATCCTGGACTATCTTCACTATCGTTATTCTGAATTCTTTTTCTAGAAGGTTGCTTACCTCCATTTAATTTGGTTGCTTTTCTAGAGTTTTATCTTTTCCCTTCATTTGGGACAAAACTCTCTGCTTTTTCATCCTGATTAACTTTCTGTGATGTGGTTTGGATTCTAGCCAAAATGAGATTGTGGTTCTTGCTTCTTCTGTCTGCCCTCTGCTGGATGAAGGTATAAGCTTCCTGGTAGGAGAAACTAGATCTTGCTCTGATGGGCAGGGCTGTGCTCAGTAAAGCTTTAATCCAATTATCCACTGATGGATGGGGTTGCACTCCCTCCCTGTTAGTTGTTTGGTCTGAGGTGACCCAGTTCTGAGGTCTATGGGCTCTAGGATAGGGTTAATGGAGAACTCCAAGAAGACTTACACCAAGGGGCACTTCCCAGGGGGCTGCTACTAGTGTTCCCACCTCCACGGTGAACCACTGCCAAATCACACCTCCACAGGAGACCCTCCAACACTAGCAGGTAGGTCTGGTTCAATCTGCTGAGGTCACTACTCCTTCCCTCTGGATCTTGGCACACACAAGATTTTGTTTGTGCCCTCCAGGAGTGGAGTCTATTTCCCCCAGCCCTGTGGATGTCCTGTAATCAAATCCCACTGGTCTTCAAAGTCAGATTCCTTGGGGATTCCCAATTCCTTAGCCATATCCCCAGGCTGGGAAGCATGACATGAATCTCAGAATCTTCACAACAAGTGAGAGAACTTCTTTGGTATTATTGTGCTCTAGTTTGTGGGTTTCCCACCCAGTGGTTATGGGACTTGATTTTATCATGTTGCACCCCTCCTACTGTTTCATTGAGGCTTTTCTTTGACTTTGTACATAGGGCATCTTTTTTTGGTTGGTTCCTGCTGTCACGGTTGTTCAACATTTAGCTGCAAGTTTGGTGCTCTTTGCAGGAGGAGATGAATGTATGTCCTACTACTCTGCCATCTTGAACCAGAAGATCAGAAAGGTCAGTTTCTGGTCCTCTTTTCTGTGGAAGTCTGTTGTTGCCTGTCCAGTTCCGCCCCTTCTGTTTTAATTCATCCTGTGTGTGGGTGCAATCCCTCCCCATTGCTATACCTGGCTACTCCAACTTCAGCTGTCTTAGGAAATTGCAGTCATCAGGAAGGAAGCAAGAGGGAAAAGAAGGATGGGCACTAAAGGGACACACGTCAGTTGTCTTTTAAGAAATTTTGCAGAAATCATTTCCTCACCTTTCTACTAACATCACCATGGCCAGAATTAAGTAATAGGGTCACATTAGCGGCAAGGGAGGCTGGGAAATTCAGATTTGGTTATGGCTAATCAAGATTGCTGGGAGAAATATCAATAACCTCAGATATGCAGATGACACCACCCTCATGGCAGAAACTGAACAGGAACTAAAAAGCCTCTTGATGAAAGTGAAAGAGGAGAGTGAAAAAGTTGGCTTAAAGCTCAACATTCAGAAAACTAAGATCATGGCATCCGGTCCCATCACTTCATGGGAAATAGATGGGGAAACAGTGGGAACAGTGTCAGACTTTATTTCTTGGGGCTCCAAAATCACTGCAGATGGTGATTGCAGCCATGAAATTAAAAGACACTTACTCCTTGGAAGGAAAGTTATGACCAACCTAGACAGCATATTAAAAAGCAGAGACATTATTTTGCCAACAAAGATCTGTCTTGTCAAGGCTATGGTTTTTCCAGTGTCATGTATGAATGTGAGAGTTGGACTGTGAAGAAGGCTGAGCACTGAAGAATTGATGCTTTTGAACTGTGGTGTTGGAGAAGACTCTTGAGAGTCCCTTGGACTGCAAGGAGATCCAACCAGTGCATTCTGGAGGAGATCAGCCCTCGGATTTCTTTGGAAGGACTGATGCTAAAGCTGAAACTGCAGTACTTTGGTTACCTCATGTGAAGAGTTGACTCATTGGAAAAGACTCTGATGCTGGGAGGGATTGGGGGCAGGAGGAGAAGGGGACGACCAAGGATGAGATGGCTGGATGGCATCACCGACTCAATGGACGTGAGTCTGAGTGAACTCCGGGACATGGTGATGGACAGGGAGGCCTGGCGTGCTGCGATTTATGGGGTCGCAAAGAGTTGGACATGACTGAGTGACTGAACTGAACTGAACTGAATGATGTAACAAGTTAAAATGAAGGATTTAAGACCTGAAAGAAGGACAGTACAGAACAGCAGTCCCTGCCACACATTGTTTCTGCAAGTGCATGCCACCCACTGCCAGGCCATAGGCTGACTAGTTTAGTTAAAGAAGATTTTTTTTCTGTGCTTTTAAAGTACTCCAAAGATGAGTCCTTTATACCCTAGTACTGAATTAGCTTCTTGTAACATTTTGTTCAATCTTTCCTTTCACTTGAAGATTCATACAAAGTTTGAAATTATTCTGTAATATTTCTATATCTGGTTTAAAAGACGAATTATGTTAAAGTTAGTGTAGAAAAAAGATGTTCTAGGAAAATGCATCCATTTTGTCTGTGGTTATAAATAACACTTATTTGAGGACAAAATGTTTCTCTAATTTTGGGTGACTCCGCCATCCAAGGGCATTTACAGAACTCTCCAAATACTAAAGAATTACATTTCTTCTGGTGGAATTCAGGTGACTGGGAATGCATTATTAATATGGTGCACCCCAGTCTTCCACTCACACCACCTGGATAGATATCTCTTGGCCATGAATTCTGTCCAGGGCTGGTCCTGATTTTGGTATACAAGGAATTTACTTCTTTGTTTAAAAGAAAACACAGAAGCAAAATAAAGTTCTGAGGAGGCCTGGAAACCATGTGTTTTCTGGGTGTTGTTTGTGTCAATATTTAGGATTCCAATGTCAATTATATGGAATTTCAATATTTGAGCCATACACCCCTTGTTTGCATATATCCGCGAATGATTATCATACTTGACTACAGCAATGCATGGCCTTCCTAACAAGGGAACTTACAAGAAGACAACGTGAGAGTGTTAGGGACTTTTGAGAGGCCAATGTCAAATCTATACCTAAGACCACAGTTTGCATTAGAAACTAACAGATGCAGTGGAAAAATACCTAGCAGGAATTCAGAATGTAGGTGTGTGAGTGTGTGCTAAGTCATTTCAGTCATGTCCAACTCTTTGTGACCCCCATGGACTCTCGCCTACCAGGCTTCCCTGTCCATGGGATTTTCCAGACAGGAATACTGGACTGAATGTAGGTTCAGTTCAGTTCAGTCGCTCAGTCGTGTCTGACTCTTTGCGACCCCATAAATCGCAGCACACCAGGCCTCCCTGTCCATCACCAACTCCCAGAGTTCACTCAGACTCACGTCCATCGAGTCCGTGATGGCATCCAGCCATCTCATCCTCTGTCGTCCCCTTCTCCTCCTGCCCCCAATCCCTCCCAGCATCAGAGTCTTTTCCAATGAGTCAACTCTTCACATGTGGTAACCAAAGTACTGCAGTTTCAGCTTTAGCATCATTCCTTCCAAAGAAATCCGAGGGCTGATCTCCTCCAGAATGCACTGGTTGGATCTCCTTGCAGTCCAAGGGACTCTCAAGAGTCTTCTCCAACACCACAGTTCAAAAGCATCAATTCTTCAGCACTCAGCTTTCTTCACAGTCCAACTCTCACATCCATACATGACCAGAGGAAGAACCATAGCTTTGACTAGACAGACCTTAGTTAGCAAAGTAATGTCTCTGCTTTTGAATATGCTATCTAGGTTGGTCATAACTTTTCTTCCAAGAAGTAAGCGTCTTTTAATTTCATGGCTGCAAGCACCATCTGCAGTGATTTTGGAGCCCAAAAAAATAAAGTCTGGGAAATATTTATTTATTCAAAGAATCTTTATTGGTGCCCAAATGTGACATTCCTGTGCAGGACACTGAGGATAGACTGATGACTCAGAGTGAGCATGGATGTCAGCCCAGTCATAGACTGGGCACTCACATGAAATTAGTTAAATAATTATAAGAAATTCTATGAAGGAAAAATATAGCCTGCTAAAAAAAAAAGAAAAACAAACAAACAAACAAAAAAAAAAAAAAACCCCTGCATAATAAAGATATCTAACCCACTCTGAGGGCCGAGTAAGACTTTCCCAAGACAAGCCATATCCACAGGGTGGCAAAGTTGGGGAACAGTGTTTTCAGACCTTGAATTTTTAAGAACTGCACAGACGACACCTTAAGGAATTGTTCAAGGCTTTAAGCAGAGAAACAATGCATTTAGATTTGCCTTGTAAAATACCCTGGAGGTTGGTGACATTGGCTTGGGTAGGAGGTCATATGGGCTTGGATGGAGTGAAGGCTGGAAGTAGAGGTGAAAAGAGGTGGGTGGAGATGTAAAGATGTAGGATTGACAAAACTTGCAAGGGGATGTGGGGATGCCACAAGGGAGAGGCTGAGAAAGGACAACATGCAAATTTTATAGGAAAGTAGGGGTGAGTGGTGGTGCCAAATATTGCAGTGGGGAGCCCAGGGAGAAGGAAGAAAGACAGACTTGACGCATCACAATTCATTGAATTTAAGAGTCAATGAACCCAACTCTTTGCTTTACAGTTACAGATACTTAGGCCCAGTAACAAATAGTAACCCTATCTGAGGCCTTGCTCCTTGAAGTATGGTCCAGGGACCAGCAATATAGGCTCAACTGGAAGCTTGTTAGAAATACAAAATATCAGATCCTCCCAAACCTACTGAATTGAAGTCTACATTTAACAAGTGGGCTTCCCTGATGACTCAGATGGTAAGAATCTGCCTGCAATGTGGGAGACCTGGGCTCAATCCCTGAGTCAGAAAGATTCCCTGGAGAAGGGAATGGCTACCCACTCCACTATTCTTGCCTAGAGAATTCCACGGACAAAGGAGCCTGACAAGCTACAGTTCATGGGGTTGCAAAGAGTCAGACATGACTGAGCAAGTAATACTTTTAAAAAGAATCCTTAAGTGATTTGTATAAATAAAATTTGAAAATCACTGTTTCTAAGGAACTCAGTATATTACAGAGCTAATAGTAAGTTAAATATATGCTTTGGAATAAGTTTTCTTGCTTGTATTAAATATGTTCTGTATGTATGGGTTAGGAATGTTGCCCACGTTTAAAAGGTAGGATAATCAGTGCAGTGATTTAGGGATGCTTTATTCAGTGGACAAAGAGTTACTAATGATTCACCTATAATACTAAGGAAAGGAAGAGGGGAAAGAAGAGAAGCAAAGGAGGGAGGCAGGGATGAAGGAAGGAAGGGTGAAGGAAAGGAGAAAAAGAGAGAGGAAAGGAAAGAGAGAGAGAGAGCAAGTAAACCAGCTCTTCAAAGGCCATGTATGCGATGGATTATTCACAGCTTGTGAGTATGAGATGAGAAAGAATTGGCCGAGTCCACTTGGCATTGCATATTATTGTGGACACATGCTTCAATATATTCTTAAAAAGGGAATCAAAACTCCCAAATTCCTTTCTTTCATTAGTTCCTTTTTAAGGAAGGAATATTGGTAATGATTATGAATTTCTAAATGTTGCTCAAATAACCAGTGCTATAAAAACTTCTCAGTACAAAACATTTCTTTTTGTTTTTGTATTTATTAAACCCCACTGGGCAGGAATTCCAGCTAACACTGTACTGTGTGCCAATATGTCTAGCATATTGTTGGTGCTGAGGCATCAAATCTCCGCACAGGTGTAGGACTGAGAAATGGTGCACTGTGTATATTATCTAGTGTCGTATAACCAAGTACTCCCAAATTTAATGGTTTAACACAACAAGTATTTCTTGTCTCATAGTTTCTGTGGGTCAGGAATCTGGGTTTGATTTAGCTAGGCACCTCTGGTTCAAATCTCCTGTAAGGTTGCTATCAAGTTGTTGGCTGAGGCTGAGGTCTCATCTGAAGGCTCAGCGTGTGGAGGCCATCTGCTTCTAAGCTTACCCTTATGATTACTGGTGGGCCTCAGTTCCTCCCCATGGTGCTGCTGCCTTGTGGCATGACCGCTGGCTTCTCCCAAGGTGAGCAAGCCAAGAGAAGAGGAAAGATGGTGCCTAAGGCAGGAGTCAAAGTCTTTTAATTACCTAATCTCAGACTGGTCACTTGATCACTTCTGTCATATTCTAACTTATAGAAGCAAGTCAGTAGGTACAGCCTACACTCAAGGGAGGGGGTGCATGAGGGTGTGATGCACAGAGGTGTTCTGAGGTCCATCTTAGAGGTTGCCTACCACACAGGGTTATTTTCTTCTCAGTTTCTGATCTCATCAGAGTCATATGATATTTAAAGACATTTTTCCTATTTTCCAATTTTTCTGACCAGCCCAGGGCACTGTATTTTAGCTCACATGTTCAGAATAGAGATTTAGCTTACTATTTTTCATTGGGTGAAGGGGAAAGAATCAGAAAGCTCATTGGGGAGATCTGAAAGGGCTGGGGCAGGGGATGAAGACAAGAAGGGAGGCATGTGCAACTATCTCCAGCTGCCACTCTACCATTACCTTCACACTGTAGGTCTTGCACGTGATAGAGAAAATCTCCTGTTCATTTCTCCCCTTCTCTCTGCCTTCATACTTGGGTAAGCCCTAGGCAGGCCTCTTCTTTGCTCATCTCATCCCTTGCAATTCTGAAGGCCCAGCTCACTCTCCTCTCTCCTGTGCTTCCCTGGCCCTTCATGACTCAGCCTGCACCGCACCTCCCTATGGACAGTGCTAAAGACACCACTGTAGGCAGAAGAGACCTGTTGTGTGTCTTCAAGGACTTCACAATCCACTCGGAGAGACAGGGAGTAATCAGACAATCACACCAAACAACTGATACAAAAGAAGTGACCTAAAAATGGAGGAAGACCTAAACTATCTGGGGTTTGCACAAGACCTCTGAAGGGACATTGATGTAGAATCTTGGGAGGGAAGCAGTATTCATTGGGTGTGGCAGAGGGAAGTCATGAGACAGAGGCAAGCCCAGACTGAGGTGGCTGTTTTGAGAAGGAAAAGAGGAGCTAAGAGCCTGGAAGGAGCATCTGGGCTGAGCTGAATGCCTAACACAGATTCAGGCACATACTTCAGTGTGCACTGTAGAGTGACAATGTGAAGGACAGAGCTCAAGGGACTTGGGAGTAGAATATGGAATCCCCTGGGACCACAGCTGGGCTGGAAGGTGTTGGATCATGGAGGTTGGGGCCCTGTAGGACTTTGCAGGCAAAACTAACAAGTGAAATGGCAGCAACCTCAGCATCTGAGTTCTCCTCACTCCCCCTGCCGTTTCTCCCTAGTTCCAGGTCTTGTTCTCTGCTTTCTACACAGGCACCAACTCCCATATCACACTGTGCTGAAACTGAGTCCTGGGCTTCCCAAGGAGCCTCATCCCTCAGTCCCTGGGTCTGCTGAGCCCTTTTGTAGCTTGCTCTGATCTGCGCCCTGCTTAGGAGGTTGCTGCCACTGTGGGATTTCTTTTCTGTAAATACACTGAGCTTGTGTTAACTCAGGGCTTTGCACATGCAGTTCCCTCTGCCTGAACGGCTCCCACCTCTGCTCCACATGCTTCTTCTCAGGGCAGGACCACAGATATAATTTTGCGTAAGGCTCTGTGTGAAAGGAAAATATGAGTTTCCTGGTTTTAAAGGCAGGAAAGAAGCTTCCTCTTCCTTCTGCAGTCTCTCTCTTGACTGTCATGCTTTTTTTTGTTGTTGTTATTTAACATCATGCTCCCTTGGGTGTGAAGATACTTGTAGCACAAACTATCATAGGTTCCTGGGGATCATGCTCAACCCTGAGCTTTCCTGAGTTGCTGTCCCAGCCCAACTGTCCTGGGTGCATGCTCCATTGTCCCTTCACCCAACTCTTGCAAAACACAAAGCCAAAGATAAGATGATTAAGAATTTTGATACAGCGACTCCAGAGCATTAATCTTTGATTATGGGTCTCCCTTTGAGGTACTGTCTCAGGGGTCAGCTTGGGTCCCGTATCTAAAATAGCCCCATGCTGCACACACTGTGTGAGTCCCATTCTATCACATCACCCTGCTTTATATCCCTTATAGCAATATTATATTCTGAAATTATCCCTTTAATGTGTTTTCTCTTTTGTTAACTGCCTCCACCAGAGAATGTAAATTCCATGAAAGCTTGTCCTCATTATCTCCATGCCTGGTGTAGGAGCTGGCACGTGTAGACTGTCAATAAATATTTGTTGATTGGAGGAATAAATGTAAAAGGGAGTTTATTGCGCATCAGTACCGTTCAGTTCAGTTGCTCTGTCATGTCCGACTCTTTGTGACCCCATGAATTGCAGCACGCCACGCCTCCCTGTCCATCATCAACTCCCAGAGTTCACTCAGATTCACATCCATCGAGTCAGTGATGCCATCCAGCCATCTCATCCTTTGTCGTCCCCTTCTCCTCCTGCCCTCAATCCCTCCCAGCATCAGAGCCTTTTCCAATGAGTCAACTCTTTGCATGAGGTGGCCAAAATATTGGAGTTTCAGCTTTAGCATCAGTCCTTCCAATGAACACTCAGGACTGATCTCCTTTAGGATGGACTGGTTGGATCTCCTTGCAGTCCAAGGGACTCTCAAGAGTCTTCTCCAACACCACAGTTCAAAACCATCAATTCTTCGGCGCTCAGCTTTCTTCACAGTCCAAATTTCACATCCATACATGACCACTGGAAAAACCATAGCCTTGACTAGACATACCTTTGGTGACAAAGGAGTGTCTCTGCTTTTGAATAGGCTATCTAGGTTGATCATAACTTTCCTTACAAGGAGTGTCTTTTAATTTCATGTCTGCAATCACCATCTGCAGTGATTTTGGAGCCCAAAAAGGTAAAGTCTGACACTGTTTCCACTGTTTCCCCATCTGTTTGCCATGAAGTGATGGTACCAGATGCCATGATCTTAGTTTTCTGAATGTTGAGCTTTAAGCCAACTTTTTCACTCTCCTCTTTCACTTTCATCAAGAGGCTTTTTAGTTCCTCTTCAGTTTCTGCCATTAGGGTGGTGTCATCTCCATATCTGAGGTTATTGATATTTCTCCCAGCAATCTTGATTCCAGCTTGTGTTTCTTCCAGCCCAGCCCAGTACATTCATGATGTACTCTGCATAGAATTTAAGTAAGCAGGGTGACAATATACAGCCTTGACGTACTCCTTTTCCTATTAGGACTCAATCTGTTGTTTCATGTCCAGTTCTAACTGTTGCTTCCTGACCTGCATACAGATTTCTCAAGAGGCAGGTCAGGTGGTCTGGTATGCCCATCTCTTGAAGAATTTTCCACAGTTTATTGTGATCCACACAGTCAAAGGCTTTGGCATAGTCAATAAAGCAGAAATAAATGTTTTTCTGGAACTCTCTTGCTTTTTCCATGATCCAGTGGATGTTGGCAATTTGATCTCTGGTTCCTCTGCCTTTTCTAAAACCAGCTTGAACATCTGGAAGTTCACGGTTCACATATTGCTGAAGCTTGGCTAGGAGAATTTTAAACATGTGAGATGAGTGCAATTGTGCGATAGTTTGAGCATTCTTTGGCATTGCCTTTCTCTGGGATTGGAATGGAAACTGACCTTTTCCAGTCCTGTGGCCACTGCTGAGTTTTCAAATTTGCTGGCATATTAAGTGTAGCACTTTCACAGCATCATCTTTTAGGATTTGAAATAGCTCAACTAGAATTCCATCACCTCCACTAGCTTTATGTGTAGTGATGCTTCATAAGGACCACTTGACTTCACATTCCAGGATGCCTGGCTCTAGGTGAGTGATCACACCATCGTGATTATCTTGGTCGTGAAGATTTTTTTGTACAGTTCTTAGCTTTAAATAAACGTGCTGTTTCTCCTAGCTCATGCACACTGGCAAGGTGACCACACTTCCAACTTATCACTTCCCAGGCCTCTGTTTGGAGCCGCTAGTCCATGTCAAGTCCACCTTTGCCTTGAAACTTGCGGCAGAGTTCCTGCAGGCCCTGAGTATTTGCTCTTTCTGCTGCCTTCTCACATGTGCACTGTGCGTGTTATCTGCACCTTAGAGCCACCAAGAGAAAGGAGCACAGTGATCCCCAGGGCTTTAGAGGGTCCCGTCACTCCACGGTTCAACAGCACCACAGTTGGCCTTCCTGGCATTACCATCCCTCCTTCCCTTGATCTTTCTGCCCACAATCCAGGAGGATCTGCCCTCCTAGGGCACCCTCCAGTCACTATAATGAAAATCACTGCTCTTATTGCTGAACGATTACCACTTATTGGATTTTTGGAAAGCCCCTGGGGTGTACCACTATTTCCAGTTCCCAGGGAGCAATATAGGCAGTGTCCCATTAGGTTGAATTCTAAGGAGCTTAAAACATTTTTGGTTTTCAAAGCTATACATATATATATGTATATATATAATATACATTATATATATATAATACATATTATGACTAACATTCTATTAATGGAGGCTTGGAAGTTGTTTTAGGTATGCAAGAGTTTCATACTAAAAAATCATGCAGCATGGAAACTATCACGAGGGTGGAGAGGGAAGTATCTAAACTCTAGTTGCAAACAGCTCGATTATATAGATGCAATGATGAAATACAGAAATGAAATAATAGTCTTCCATTTTTAAATGCTACCATGGATCTCATCTGTTCTAATAAAAATTTAGCAATATTTTTGGCAAATTCCCACATATTATGCATATGTATGTGTGTTCCAATTTAAAGTACAGTTTATATCTTTTTCTGTGACTACTCCATTTGACTAGACATATGAAGCCAAACTGTTCATTGCAAGCATAAATATTACCTTTTGCTACTTTTCAATGGAATAAGTATTAATGGCTTTTAATTTTCCCGAATCAACTTTTTTTCCAGGCAAACCATACGAGTGGACATACGCTATATGTGCATTGAAGCTTTTCAAATTTCACTTCAAAATTCTTTCTGCTGTTTAAAGCTAGCATGAAAACTAGAGTGAATGTGCATACTTAGAATAGGAACGAATGTGAACAAAGCAGGTCCTATCTCTCCTGGAAAGATCTGTTTATATTGCAGTTACCAAAGTGGACAGGCCTCTTCTAAAATGTTTACTTCAGGACACGGTTTTAAAATATTTTCCCCTGAAATCAAGAGATGAATACAAGAAAAACATGGTCATCTCTGTCTGTGGTTTTGGTGCCTTTGAGAGGCAAGAGACATTGATGGGCTTCAGCATAGGCTGAAGCGTAGGATCTGTCGCTCTCACTCCATAATTAAATGTCTGTGTCATTCTCTCATCATGGTTTCCAGTTCTTAGACATTCCCACAGTACCACAGTCTTGAATGCAGAAAAAAATCAAGAAATTCTACTTAATTGAATGATGAACAGAGAAGGAGCAGCAGTGAAATCAGAAATGGTGGCATTGAGAAAGCACATTTATAAAAATAAACACCCCCTGTCAGATATAGCATGTTTAATGAAATTAATATATTGGAGGTTGCCAAGTCACTCAAATAATCAATAACGAATATACAACTTCTATGAAAATAGAAAATCTTTATTAATACAGTCATTTGACTCTAAAATCAAGTCCCAAATTTTAACATGAACATAGTGAGAAGCTTTACTAATAAATTAAGAAGTAAACCACTGATCAGTATAAAGTATAAAAAAGGGCAGATTTGATGGGATGTGGAAGGGAGTGGAGAGCTAGCTTTCTGTTCTACAGGATGTCTGGTATATTTACACCTGTTGGTGGATTAAAGGAAGTGCCTGCAAGACAGTTTTATCCTTGTGATTAAATTTAATCTTGTATGAAGAATGGTGTGCCAATCACATTTTTTATGACTTTGTTTACCAGATTCCAGAAGAATGCATTGATTCAGGCAATTTAATTTTCAAATCAATCAGCGTCTTGTCACCAAAATAATCTGATGAAGAGTTGGATTATTCTATTATTAGTTAGTTATTTTGGGGTTGTGCTGTGCCTCACATATTATCTTTTACATAGTAGATGCTCAGTAAATACTTCTTGGATTTAATTGAATCCTTTTATATGACTGGAAGGGGAAACAAGGTAAAGCTCTGCTGTAATGAGTGCTCATTTTTTATCAGATTGACTTAGAATCAATAGCTAAAGAACTAAAGAATATTCTTTCTTTCTTCTATGCCAACCACGTTACTGTTTCCTCTACACGTCAGCAACCTTTGTTGTTCCATTCAATCTGCTCATAACTTTGTCAGCTGTCCTTTTATTGAACTCTCTTGGGTAACCCCTTTGAGGGTGCTTTCTGTTTCTGGGACCCTAATAAGGCAGAGTTGGGGTTTTGCTAGCTGTTAGGTCCGGTTCTCTGGAATATTTGCAAACAAGAGGTGTTTGGGGGAGTACTCATATAAGCAAGTGAGGGAAGCAGAATGAGGCAGAGGAAAAAGCTCTTTTGATGTAATTACAGATAAGTCATCAACTGATCTAACCAGACTCTAGAGCTGGGAGGGCTGTTTAAAGTTGTGTAGAATGTAGGTGAGGGGGCCGGGCTTTTATGCCCCCATCAGGGATGCAGGCTGCCCTTGGAGGCAAGGCATTGACTTTGGATGGGACAACTTCTTTTTGCCCAAGGCCATTCTCAGAGAGCAACTGAGCTGTGTGTGAGTCTTCAACCAACAATGCTTCTGGCAGCTGGGATAGGAGTCTTCATTCTGGAGGGTGGCGCATCACAGCACCCCTTGCCCCAGATGAGGACAGAGGAAGCAGTGGCAAGAGGGTGAGGAGGGGCTCAGGGGGTGGTTACAGTGACAAATCCAGACGTAGGCTCTGAAGACAGGGACGCGGTGAAGCCTAATCAATGATGGTAGGTCTTCACGGAGTTCTAGAGAAGTAGGAGTGTTGCAGTTACCACTGAATCTTCCAGAAAGCAGAGCACCAGAAACAGAGATTGTAAGGGAGTTTCAGGGCTAGTCATAAAGGGTGCATTGGGCCTGAGAGCAAGGAAGCTGGCAGGGGCATCAGCGCTGGAGGAGAGGTGGTGGAGAAGGACGTGCCATTTATGGTGACACTAAACTCACCAAAAATTGCGCTTTGAAAAATGATTAAAATGCTTACAAAATAGATTCTAATGCTTTTTATTGTTCCTACTAGGTATTGGAAAAACAGTCATTTTAAAAGCGTTTAGAGGAAGATAATGACTACATGTTTTGCTTAAAACAAGACCACCAGTTTAGGCCTTAAAGGAGATTCCTTAGACTAGAGCTCATTTCCATTTGAAGGCCATGGCCCTTTTCTTTTTGTGAGTGCTGCAGCTACTCAGAACTCTGCAGAGTTGTAAACCAGTCTGTCCAGATTCTCATCTCTGCCCCGTTCCACTGCCCTTCTCCTTGGGAGGTTCGTCGTAACCATCTGCACATGGCTCTGCCTTCTCCATGGCCTACCTCAGGGCCAGCATGGCTGCCAGATGTCTGACCTCCTCTCTGGGAGAGAGCTGGGGATCACCTCTTCTGCCTGGAGGCTTTCAGCTTTGTGTGTCATTCTCAAAACCTGCTTTTGGCTTCCAGCTACCAAGAGAAAGCCAACTTTGATCATGCTTGGCTTAAGGAACACCATTAAAAGTTGGCAAGTGCTGTAAATTTTATTTTGGATAGAGCATTTTAAAGGTTAAGGAATGAAACTGAATGCATAGAATTTTCTTCTTCTTCTTCTTCTTTTTTCATAGATTTCTGAAAATACATTCCACTCCTTTCTCAAACTTACATTTAATGATCTAGATTCCCTGGTCCCCTGGCTGTTGGTATCTATTTCTGTCATTTTCATTTCTGGGTCCAACTCTTTAATATTTTTTTCTACTGTGTGGTTTTTTTTTAATCCATGCAAAATAATTGCTATTTTGGATAATAAATAATCTTTTCTCCTTCTCTGCTTCTTATATCCTCATCTTCCTCCTTTTAGTATATACCCTTCTTTTTCTAATCTCCTTTCCTGAGAAATTCCCAACTTAGAAATAATTCCCTCTGTGGCACTTCATTAGTCTTTAGCTCCAAAGTTAAGACTTTCTTTTTAAAATTAGTCTTAGCATGTACTTGGCCTTCTCCAAAAGGTTCTGAAGTGGTTTTGTCACTGTGATTAGGGACCTAGAGGTGGTCAGAGGCCAGCTCCTGAGGTTTTAGTCCATTAAACTGGACCATTTTTAAAAGTTTAAGTTCAACTTGTATGTAGAATTCATGCCACTGTCGGATTGTAATGGTTTCCCCATGACTCTAGGAACTTTAGGGGGGCAGTCATCCATCACATCTTCATCACCCTCATTGTTAATCACAAATATGCTGAGTTTCCTCAATGCGTGCGAAGAACAAGAGGATCTTTCTCAATAGAATGGATCACGCTCTAATAGATGCTATTGTCAAAACTTAGTATGAAAGCTGCAAAAGTACAGGAAATGAACTTTTGTTTCTGGAATTCTAGGGCTCCTATTGCAGGTAGAATTTTGAAGATATGTATTTTTATTAATTATAACCAATTAGTTATCATTATAGGTCCCCTGGAGAGGGAAATGGTAACCCACTCCAGTATTCTTGCCTGGAGAATCCCATGGACGGAGAAGCCTGGTAGGCTGCAGCCCATGGGGTCGCAAAGAGTTGGACATGACTGAGTGACTTCACTCACTCACTCATTCAGTTAATTAAAAAATTAAAGCATTTCTGTGATTATAAAGTGAATAAGTGTTAACTGCAGAAAAGTTAAATGATGGAAAGTATAAAGAAGAAATATAATTTATCCATAATTGCATTGATTAGACAGAATCACTGTTGGCCATAGGACTATTGTTTTCTAGCTGTTTTTCTTTTGATATTACAAAAGTGGGACCAAACGATGTATTCAGTTTGTAAACTTCTATTCTTTTCACATTATGGATAGATTCTCATATATTTAAATGTAAAATAAGTTTTACATGATCAAATGGCTAGCCACAATTTATTTAAGCATTTCTCATTTGTCCTGTATATTGATTATTTTGAATATATTAGCATCATAAATAATGTTGCCATAAACACAGAACACCCAAGTAGAAATGGAGTTAATGAATCCTATTATAGTGCTTTATAATTTGACAGAAGCTTGAAAGTTGAAGGCAAAATTTCAAAACCAAATTTATGGAGATTTTACAACCTTAAAAGTTGTTTTACTATCCTTCTGGACATTGTGTGAAGACTCTCTCACATTTCTTCTTTTTTAATAGCTAATATAATTGTTGCAATGTTCTACATGTGGAATATTTATCCCAAATATTTTAAAGATGCCAAAGATCTGAGGGCAAAATGAGTACGGGCTGAGGAAGTTCTCTATATTCTGAGAAAGCTAACATCGCAGTCAGTGTGTCTCTATAGTCGTGTGCTTTACTGAAAGCAAAAGAAGACTGTCATCCTCAACTCTGTCTGGACTTGTATTGCCTGACCCCACAGTCCATAACCCTGTCATCCAAATCCCCAGCCATTGCCCTTCTCTCGTGTCTATAAATCTATTTGTCACCACCATTTCTCAGCACTGCATTTGCTCTTGACTAGAACATAAAGACAGAGTTCCTCATTTCCTGTGGCCATTAAGATCCCTCTGCTTTTTACTCAAGGGATGACCCCAGGGTGATAATTTTTTATTTCCCTCTTTAATGCATCCTCATCCTTGTCCAACTCAGTTCATTTCTCCTATGACGCCATCTCTTCTTCCCGGAGTGAGCTGTCTTCTCTTTCCTTCTTTCTTTGCTCATGGTAAAGTATATTATCATGTTGTGCACTGATTATTAGTTCATCCGCCCATGCATCCCTTATCAAAGACTACCTATTTATCCCTGTATGCCCTCTATCTGCCTAGAACCTGCCAGAGTGTGTGTAATATTCAGTGCCCAAATGTCTGTTAAAAGTATGAATCCTGAACTTTATTCAGTACTTGTTTGTCGTGTAACGACATGTTTGTTGTGTCGAACAACATGAGATGTTCAAGGGGAAAACAGATCATATGAATAGAAGACTATAATGTGTGTGGTGATCTTAATCCATTTTTTTCCTCAGATAACTTTTAACTTCCTCTCACTAGTTTTCTCAAACTTTTCACATGCGGGCTCTTACATTTTTGTTGTTGTTGTTCATGAAACCGGGGTTTATTTTCCAGCCTGGATGCATTCAAGACTGGAGCATTCTGCCCTCGAATTCATGAGAATTGATGGGAACACTTAAAGTTGGGTTCCTTTCGTTTGGTTATGTCCTTGCGGCCTTTCCACTCTTTCTCTGCACTTCTCTTGATTTCTAACCTCAGTTATATGTGCAGTAGAGTCTAAATGTGTCTGTGGATAGAGTATGTATAGTCAGAACTCTCATGGTTTGAAAAAGACAAGCCGAGAACAGGCTCAAATAATCAGTATTAATCTTTTACATTATCTGGGACCTCAAAGTCCATGACAAAGATGCTGCTTCCCCTCCAGGTTAGAAAACTCTGTCCCCTTATAATGGCCTCTTCTGAATAGAATTTTATTGAAACCCTGTGTCTTTCAGATAGTTTTTTAATAAATAAAAGAGTATATTTCAGACTCATTAAATCTTCTAGGGAGCAAATTAGCACATGGAACCATTTAAGGTAAATTATTGGTTTTCTAACTGAAGAAGGAGAATGATATAATATCATTCCATATTAGTCTATAACTAACTGATGAGTAGTTCTTAAAATATTTACTTTATTTTATAATATCCAATTCTCAAAATTAAAAAAAATTGCTTCTGGGGACATTTTAAACATGTGAGTATATTTTAATTAAATTGGCTAAATAAAAGTACATAGGAGTTTAAGGATTCATTTTTATACATTCATTACAGTCTGATTGGCAGTGCTATTGCCTTTTAAGATTTATTATATTGCTAAGCAAAAACACTTGGGTCATGCAGTTTAAAATGGCCTCTGCAATTTTGACCCAGTTAACCATATATCTGAGGATACACAAGAGTTAGTAAAATAAAACTTGCCAGCTGGCTCAGGCATGCTGCCACATGGGTTAGGTACAAAATTCTATATAGTGCTCAAAATCCACTAAAGAACCCTCATTTTAACATATAAAAAGATTATAAACAAATAAAGCACTAGGTGAAGTAAATCTTGTATTTCAGCTGGAGCCCAAAAATAGTATTCCTGAACTTTGAGGGTAGAGCTTTGTTTAGTTTTAATTTTTGAGAAATTCACTCTGTAAAAAAATTATTTTTGTAGAATTTTGATTATTAGCGCAACAATTAGGCAGTTACCCACCTTTCTGTGGGTCTCAGTAAAAATGAACAGTTTTTTTGTTTGGCTTTTTGAGATAAAAATTGTGTGAGCTTTCTGGGTGACATATTCCCAGACTTAGGGAATATATGTGACTTAGGGAAGGAGGAAAAAGAGATGAGAAAATATCTTGTAATATTATTGCTCTTCCCATTCATTCAACATTCTGAAGATCTAATGAGATTCCAAAAGGAAGCTTGGACTTTGGCTCAAGACCCTTTAGGAGCACTCACCTTGTTCATTTCCTGCACTCCTAGGAAAGCCAACACAGTGATGTGTTCTGTCTATAACTTCATATATATACCATGAATATAAGCTAGTGTAAAGCATCTGTGCACAAGACCACACTCTCTAACTCTTTCCAACCCTGCAGCCATGTCCACGTGTGGACGGGCACCTGTGTCCTCAAAGCTGGCTCCGTGCACTCACCCTTGAGGACTGGCTAGTGGCCCTGTGCACAGCTGCTATGGTGGCCATGGGGCGCTTGTCCTTGTTTCATGACTGAGTGAGGCATGATCTGGGTGAAGCTAGGTAGTCGGGGTTGTCGCCGCTCCATTTGAAAAGAAGGGTCATCACTGCCATTCTCTCTACAGCCAGCAATTTCAGGCATCAGTGACTATGGAGGCTGCTGGTGCACCCTCCAATGAGATGTCCCAAGTCATCTCCCTATGGGCTGATTAAGGCTTCATCAACCTGTGAAATGGGAGGGACCACCCACGGGTCATGACTGTTAGACTTTGGCCTGACCCAACTTTGGCTTGCCATCAGGGTTGCTTAGTGATAGAGCTGGATGCACCCCTGAACCTCTACAGACAGGTGGTTGTGATGGGAAGGGCTGAGCGTGATTGCTGCCTGTGATTTTACTGCTCTGTTTGCAGGCTTTCGATGCAGACACATTGTGTACACATGTCAGCTATATAGGGCATTTGCCCCCATCATATTTGGTTAAAAGTGGGCCTAACACATCTCATTTTCTTCTCTTATTTTAGAGCATGTGTATTTGATTTAACAAATACTTGAGGACTTGCTATCATAGACACTGAATAGCTGCATCATGATTTTTCTCCCCAACTTATGAGAAATGGCTACTGAGTTTTAGCAAATGCCTGGTTAGGAGGCTGACATTGTAATATGCTTTTCCTCCTGTAATTTCCTTGTTTAATATATTAAGCTGAGAGAGTTTCTTACATTGAACCATTCTTGAATTCTCCAAATATACCCTAAGGAATCATGGTATGTAATGATTTTATATACTGCTGGATTCTATTTGCTAATATTTTACTTAGAATCACTACATTTATATTAATTCAATAATATTCTATTCAGAATTTATTTTCGTAAGTGAAATTAGTCAGTAGTATTCTTTTGCCTTTATTAGATTTTGGTGTTAAGACTGTCTTAGATTTGAAATTAAACTGAGAAGCCCTTTATCTTTTCTACAGGCCTGGGATAGCAGAACAATGATCTGTTTTTACAAATCATTTTCTGAGCCTTTGCCTCTGTATATTGAAAATCACCTCTACAGATGAGAATCAGTTTATTTTTCTGCTTTCCAGAATTGCTGCAAAGGTCAAATGTATGTGAAAATATTTTACAAATGCTAACATATGCTACACAAATGTTAATTATGATTTTTCTATATCCATAAGTTGAATTTCTCTGCACATTTTGTACTGCCTTCAAAATCTTTTCTTCATTCTTTCTCTTTTATGTAGGTTTTGTCTAGTTAAAATTCAGCATGATTAAGAACTCATTTCGTCTTTGTTTCTGCCGTATATTAAATTTGTGAACTTTCTTCTAACCACTGAATATTTTAAGTCTCAGTTTCTTTATCTGTGAAATGGGGACAATAGAATTTACCTCCTGGGGCTGCTGTGAATGTGAAGCTATTTTGACCATTCTTTAAAATACACTTAGAAAAAGCATGACTTGGTCCTTGTCACAAAGGAAGCCTGAAATAAAATGTTAGTTATTATTACTATTATTACTACTAATACTTTTGGAGAATGACTTCTTTGGGAGACCTAAGATGGGTATATTAGATAGCTTGACTTACTGAGAAGCTTACTGATATCCTGCCTTTGGTAAGTAAAAAGGATTTCAATTCAAGCATTTCCTCCAGATGGCATTTTGATATATACTAAATATTTCTTCTTCTTTTTTTAAGTAAATCTGTAGTTAGCTACTGCAGATTTGTGTGACTCCTTAAATATTTTGGCAAAGAACTGGGTGATTTTTTAGCACTTTAATGCTCTAGGATTTGAAATGCAAAGGCACGCATTTGGAACTGTCTGGACAATAAACTGTATGCATCTTTGCTGAAAGCAGGGGAAAAGTCTTGAAAAGTGTTTTCCCCAACTATGCATCCTTTCTGTCAGTCTTGGCTAACTTGTATTTATGTGGAGACCTCTCCACAGCAGGTCCCAACAGGAGAAGAGGAAGCAATCTGAGGGAACTTGCTTTTTTCCAGAGATCAGCCCTACCCCTGAGTCCAGTACACCAGATTTGGATTATGCCATGAAAATTTGGTGTTCCAGAGAAACTCAAATGAGGAATTTATTCTCATCCAAAAATAAACCTGAAGACATGTCATACCCTTTGGTGTGCTGTCTGAGTAGCTGACTGCAAAGAGCAAACATAAACCTTTAAGATGTTTTTTTTCCCTTAGTGAGTTTTACCTTAGTCTAAGCCATTGTAGTTATTTCCTCGTTCATAACAAGTCACCAGTGTTCTGAGTTTTAACATCAACTGTGAAACTTGTTTTTGTTCGTTCACCAGAGTGGAAAATCATAGGGTTCATGTAATTAGCAGTCTAGAAAAATATCAACAAACAGATGTTTCTTCTGTGGCCAGAAAATGTTGAGCCTAGGAGACCACCCTGAGGAGTAAGTGACATCTCCGGGGACATGTGTGCAGAAATGCTTGACTGCAGTAGTTCATGGGGACAGAGAGGGGTTGTGGCTACATAATTGCTGTTTTTCTCCAACATTTTATTTACAGTGAGAAAGGCTATTTTAATGTGGCTATATGACCAACCACATGATGAATCTGCATGGTTTCCATCAAAAGTAGCTAAAAATATCTATATTTTTGACCAAGTAATAAAGCCATCTCTTATAACTGCCCCACTCGCCAACCCAACCTTCATGTCTACCTTAATTTGTTAAGTTTGGGGGGATTTTTCTAGTTACTTTGGTGGCATAATTTTTCTAGTTACTTTTTAAAGCACTTCCCTGGTGGCTCAGACGAAGCGTCTGCTTACAATGTGGGAGACCCGGGTTCCATCCCTGGGTGAGGAAGATCACCTGGAGAAGGAAATGGCAATGCACTCCAGTACTCTTGCCTGGAAATTCCCATGGACAGAGAAGCCTGGTGGGCTATAGTCCACGGGGTCGCAAAGAGTCGGACATGACTGAGCGACTTCACTGGGTGGCATAAGTAAAATATTAACTTTACAAAAACCTTTATGCATATCACTTATTACCAGTGCTGTGCTGGAGCCAGCTGGTATATGTGGGTACCGTTCATACTGAGGACTGACTTTGTGCATCTCATCCTAAACCCATGGTCAATGGCACTATGTTGGTAGCTTGAAATTGGCCATGGTGGGACTATTTACACCATGGAAATCAGTAGATGCTACATATCATCTCCCCAGAGAGGTGGTTGTCAAACACTTGCTGGCACTCTGCATCCTACCACTATTCTCTTACCATTTGATCAACTGAGGCAGGACTATGCTTTAAGACACATACTTAATGGACTGTATAATCCATGCAAACATCTTCTTTGACATGCCCTTCCTTAGAAAAAATGTTTTGTTCTAAAGTGGATATTTGGCTTCCTGCCACCATTTATCCTTCCTTTGGATAATTATACCCCAACTTCCATCTTCTGTTTGTGTGTAATTTATTGTTCACCATCAGCCCAGGGCTTTGGGCAGAGCCAATCCTTGCTCAGAGTCAGAGCATGTTCCTTAGGCCATAGCCCACCAGAACATTGCCTTCCTCTGGCCAGAGTAATTGGTTTAGGCATGGGCACATGATCCATTTGGCAATGATGAAGTATGAGAGAATTTTGCTGAGACTTTCTGCTTTTTGTGCTGGAACTGAACTATAGAGATGTAATATCTGGAGTTACTGCTACCATCTTGCAGAGCACAGATCATGAGAGGTTCAGCAGCCCTGAAGAAATGAAACTGAGGGATGGAGAACACAATTGGGTCGTAGTGGCATTTTTCTCTCCCTTGTTGTCTTGCCTGAAACCTGCTCTTCCCATTGATTTTTCAACTGTGTGAGCCAATATATTTTTTTAATCTAAGTCAATCAGGGCTGGATTTTCTATCACTACAACTCGAATAAATTGCAGTGATATAACTGGGAGTTTCTCAAGTACTTTCTTTTTGATATCATAAAAAGTATTATATTAGCCCTGCAACTAGTTTAAGAAAATCACCTTTAGATCTCCATAACCTGGTATGATATAGTCTACTTTATTCACTCTATATGAGGTTAAAGGTAATTCTTAGATAATATCATTTATTCATGAATATCTATTTCTCCTAATTTGAACACAAATGAAAAAGAGCCTGGAGAATCTTAAGTTATGAATTCTCCATTTAATTTGCTGCCTGAGTCTTTAGAAACAGGATGTGGTTCCAAGCAAGAAAGAACATTTGGACAATCTCACAATTCATCACTGGTGGACACTCATGACAAGCACTGTTATGATATTTGATTAGATCCCTCTAAGCCAAGGAAGAACATAGCCTTTCTGCCATTGCCCAATCCATGTGTTATTCAGCCTCATGGGGAAAATGCCCTTCTTTGATCTACAGAGGATACTGTGTAAGTAACCACATTGTAATTCCCTATATTCTTATTATTGGGCAAGAAACATGAAGCTAATCCCTTTGGAGTAATGCCTTTTCCCAAATCCCAGATTTGCCAGCATGAAGTGTGGCCTTGAGCAGTGACTATGGAATATGGCAGGTTTGCAATAAATAGTTTGAATAGAGGACGGACAGTGGTCCTACTGAACAAGTAGATTGTACCATATAGTGGGACATCCAGGATGCAAAATAATATATTTATATCAGCCAGCCTACATACGTGTGGGTTCTGAAATATTATTAAATATTTGCTTCAGCTTTAAAAGTTACTAGAATACAGATTCTTTCTTCAATTGAAAATTTTATTTGTGTATTGGTTAAAAAGATTGAATGCATCAGGTACTTTTATTAGTCAACTATTTTATTGAAGTTACAAGTTTGCCTATTTTCATTTTTATGGGAAAAAAGATACTGTTCTTAACTGCCTGTTGCTGAAATAAATGAATGTAGCATCTCCTTTTTCTCCCCCAACCTCAATCTGGACTCTCTCCTGGAGCTAACGATGCTCACTCATGACTCAATCAGGCAGTTTAATTGCACAGCAGAGGTAACTTTAAGGAAGAGTTGGCAGCTTTATCTGGTTGAAATCACAGTAATCACAGTGATCACAGTGCCAGTGAGGTCAGGGTAGTAAGTTTAAACCTGAAGGAGGCAAGTAGTTTCATGTAAAGAAAAATAAGGAAAAAATTCAATGTATTGTAAATCAGTCACATAAGGCAAAGGCAACCTCAAACCTGGCCACTCATCTCGCAAGTTTGTTCAGTGGGTTCCAAATTGGTAGAGTAAGATAAGCTAATCCATTGTCATGTCTTCCTAATAAAGCTCATGAATGGCATCTGAATCTGTAGAATGGGCACATTTTATGTTGCAAAACACGTCCTTTAATTAAATGTATTTTAGTTACGCAAGGATTGGAGAAGGAAATAGCAACCCACTCCAGTGTTCTTGTCTGGAGAATCCCAGGGACGGGGGAGCCTGGTGGGCTGCCATCTACGGGGCTGCAGAGTCGGAAACGACTGAAGCGACTTAGCAGCAGCAGCAGCAGCAGCAGCAGTTACGCAAGGAGTTTCTGTTGTTAGGCCTTTTTGTTTCTATCTTTATACTCGAAGATACACAAAGTTCTCAGAACCCAACACAGTCTGTCCTCTTGTTGTTCCGTCACTCAGTTGTGTCCACCTCTTTGTGACCCTATGGACTGCAGCACACCAGGCTTCCCTGTTCTTCACTATCTCCTGGAGATTGCTCAAACTCATGCCCATTGAGTTGGTGATGCCAACCAACCATCTTGTCCTCTGTCATCCCCTTCTCCTCCTACCTTCAATCTTTTCCAGCATCAGGGTCTTTTCTAAAGAGTCGGCTCTCCGCGTCAGGTGGCCAAAGTACTGGAGCTTCAGCTTCATATCAGTCCTTCCAGTGAATAGTCAGGGTAGATTTCCTTTGGGATTGACTGATTGATTCCATTGTCTACAGCTATAAAAAGAGCAACATCACTATCAAGTCAATGACATTGGAGATCAGAGTTTCCCAAACTTTCTCAGTTCACAGCTCCCTTCATTTCAGTTCAGTTCAGTCTCTCAGTCGTGTCTGACTCTTTGCAACCCCATGAACCACAGCACGTCAGGTTTCCCTGTCCATCACCAACTCCCAGAGTCCACCCAAACCCATGTCCATTGAGTCGGTGATGGCATTCAACCATCTCATCCTCTGTTGTCCCCTTCTCCTCCTGCCCTCAATCTTCCCTAGTATCAGGGTCTTTTCAAATAAGTCAGCTCTTTGCATCAGATGGCCAAAGTACTGGAGTTTCAGCTTCAACATCACTCCTTCCAATGAACATACGGGACTGATCTCCTTCAGGATGGACTGGTTGGGTCTCCTTGCAGTCCAAGGGACTCTCAAGAGTCTTCTCCAACACCACAGTTCAAAAGCATCAATTCTTTGGTGCTCAGCTTTCTTTATAGTCCAACTCTCACATCCATACATGACCACTGGAAAAACCATAGCCTTGACTAGACGGACCTTTGTTGACAAAGGAATGTCTCTGCTTTTTAATACACTATCTAGATTGGTCATAACTTTCCTTCCAAGGAGTAAGCATCTTTTAATTTCATGGCTGCAATCACCATCTGCAATAATTTTGGAGCCCCCAAAAATAAAGGTCAGCCACTGTTTCCCCACCTATTTGCCATGAAGTGATGGGACCAGATGCCATGATCTTAGTTTTCTAAATGTTGAGCTTTAAGCCAACTTTTTCACTCTCCTCTTTCATGTTCATCAAGAGGCCCTTTAGTTCTTCACTTTCTGCCATAAGGGTGGTGTCATCTGCATATCGGAGGTTATTGATATTTCTCCTGGCAATCTTGCTTCCAGCTTGCGCTTCATCCAGCCCAGGATTTCTCATGATGTACTCTGCATATAAGTTAAATAAGCAGGGTGACAATATACAGCCTTGACATACTCCTTTCCCGATTTGGAACCAGTCTGTTGTTCCATGTCCAGTTCTAACTGTTACTTCCTGACCTGCAGATAGGTTTCTCAAGAGGCAGGTCAGGTGGTCTGGTATTCCCATCTCTTGAAGAATTTTCCACAGTTTATTGTGATCCACACAGTCAAAGGCTTTGGCATAGTCAGTCAAGCAGAAGTAGATGTTTTTCTGGAACTCTCTTGCTTTTTTGATGATCCAGCAGATGTTGGCAATTTGATCTCTGGTTCCTCTACCTTTTCTAAAACAAACCAGTTTGAACATCTGGAAGTTCACGGTTCACATATTGCTGAAGCCTGGCTTGGAGCATTTTGAGCATTACTTTACTAGTGTGTGAGATGAGTGCAATTGTGCAATAGTTTGAGCATTCTTGGGCATTGCCTTTCTCTGGGTTTGGAATGAAAACTGACATTTTCTAGTCCTGTGGCCACTGCTGAATTTTCCAAATTTGCTGGCATATTGAGTGCAGCACTTGCACAACATCATCTTTCAGGATTTGAAACAGCTCAACTGGAATTCCATCACCTCCACTAGCTTTGTTCATAGTGATGCTGTCTAAGGCCCACTTGACTTCACATTCCAGGATGTCTGGCTCTAGGTGAGTGTGAGTGATCATACCATCATAATTATCTGGGTCGTGAAGATATTTTTTATATAGTTCTTCTGTGTATTCTTGCCACCTCTTCTTAATATCTTCTGCTTCTGTTACCTGAAAAAATAAAATAAATATATAGAAAGAAAAAACAATTTTGTTTCATTCTTTAATAGTCAAAATCACTACTGGGATATGTGTTCCTGGTGGAACTGCATAACTTCTCAGATCCTGGAATTAGATTGGCCACCACTTGCACATTCCCTCACCCACTTTAGTTTTTGTGCAATATTGCTTTCATGGAAACCACTGAAAACCCAGTCTTGCAAATATATGGCATCATCAAGAAGAATATAGCACAATTTGATGTTGAAACTGTGAGCTCCTTTAAGCTAGCAGTTCATTCTGTGTCTGACAGGTGTCAAGTAGCTTGGCACTGCCCTCAAAAAATCTAAAGTACTCTATAGTGATTTGAAGTGTTCACTGTAGCACCCCTGGGTGCCTTGACACACAGTTTGAGAACCATGGGAGTAAGTAATATTAATAAATACCCTCAATTCATCATTAACAGTGACAATTTTTGTCATCTACATATAGCTATTTTTAGAACTTTAAAACATGATTTATCATGATTTTCTTTGAAGTCTAAATGTTTTGATATCTGTAATACTTGCTTGGAAAGGATTTCCAACCTGTAGTAACTAAGGTCAAGACAAGTAATCATCTGTCTGCTATACTTATAAGGACACCACACGTATTTCAGTGGGTCAACTTTTGTCATTAATTTTCATGCTTTTATAAAATACTGAATTGCGTCAAACTGGTAATTGAATTAGTTCATATAGAACTTGAGTAGATGGAGAATGAGAGCAATTACATGTGAGAATTGACCTTTCAGTGGGAAAACTGGGAGTCTTCATTTATTCTTAAGACTCAACTCATGACTAATCTTCCCTGAGATGCTTTCTGATTTCCTCTCACTAAAAGGAACTACTCTGTGTTGACTTGTATCATAAGTTTATCACACTGCTAGCTCACCCACTGGCCCCACCCACCCCTGAAGGAAGTCCTTAGAAGCCGAAGTTTCATCTTTTGTCTTTGTTATCCAAGAACCAAGCACCCTACCGGATCATGAAAGCAGATGAATCACAATATCAATAACAAGAGCTCTAAGAGTTGAAAAACCAAGTGTTGGTAGAAAACTAATGCTAAATGAATTACAGAGGGTATTGGAAGGGAAGTAATGTTCAAGCTGAGTCTTTATGGAAACTTAGGAATTCACCAGAAAGCAAGGGAGGCATTCCAGGTAGTCTGAACAGTAAGTGAATTCCAGGAGATGGTGACAGAAATTGAATGCTTGAAAATGAGTCAGAAGTTCTGTGGGCAGGAGAGGAGAATGAGTGTTTGGAAGTGGCAGGATTTGTGAATGCAGAAGCAGGTTTGGGCTAGATTATTAAGGGCCAGTAGGCTGTTAACAAAGGATGAAGATTTAATCCACCAGGAAATCCATCCCAGAAGCTGATGCAGGGCTCCAAATGGGGCAATGGGATAATCAGATCTGTATTACAAATGGACCATTCAGGCTGCAGAGTTGGGGAGTGAATAGAGCTGTGGAGATGAGGGAAATGACTTTTAGAATAGACCAGAAGGGAGATGAGATAGATGTCATTCATGGGGCCTGGGTTTCTTACTCCATGACCTTTGTAAGATATGCAGGTGACATGTGTTCACAGAACATGTCAGGGACTTTAAACTTTTCATTTTGAAATAATTGTAGACATACAAGAAAGTTATACAAACAGTAGAATGTTCCCATATATATCTACCCTAAACATCTTCAGATGCATAGTGCAGCTACCAACACCAGGAAATGAATGCTGATGAAACACCAGTAACTAACCTACATACCTCATCTGACTTTGTTTTCTCCTATTAATATCTTTTTTTCTGATCCTAGATGGACCCCACCTTGCATTTAGTTGTTATGTCTCCTTATCTCCTCCAGTCTGGGCCACTTCCTCAGTCTTCCCCTATTCTTTCATGATCTAGACACTTTTGAGGGCCATTGGCCAACTATTTTGTTAAATGTCTTTCTATTTGGGTTTATGTATTATTTTTCTCCTGATTAGAGTGATGTTATAGATTTTTGGCATGAATACAAGGTGATAGGCTGCTTTCTCAGTGCATCATATCGGGATGTGTAGCTTTCTGACATGTCTTAACAAAAAGGAAATTTTAGGAAATCTTATATTTTAATCTCTATTCTTTTTCCTCTATTGATTTAGGTCCTTTACTGCTATTACCCTTTCTTCTTTCAGGAAGAGATTCCCTGAATTCTTCAGTATAAGTTGGTCTCTTCCTTCTCCTATAGCAGTGATGGAGCCTGCTGATTCTTCTCAGTATACATTCTCTTTGAATTCTTTTTAGTAATGGAACACCTCAAGGTGAAGCTGAGTTCATGACTGCCAACTAAAAATTACAGATTCTCTTGAATCTGAAATAATAGACCAAGTTGGGGCCAATGGAATGTTAGTCGAGATGATCTCTGCTCATTAGAGACATTTCTTCCTAGACTTTCTCTGGGAGCTATCCTCAGCCATGAAGATAAGGGTAACTGGAGCAGCCACCTTGTCCATGACCAAGCTTCACAACAAGGATGGCAGAGCTATTCTTGGGCTGTTTCATAAAAGAGAAATAATAATGCTACTATAATTGAGATCTTAACTTATTCTCTATCACAAGTCATAGAGTTAAGACATCACAACCAAGATGATGTATATGTTTTCTTCTTTACATGTGTTCCCTTATTAACATAGCTATATTTCTATTTAGGGGGTAGACACTGAAATTGCATAACATATTTCTTGCTATTCCCTAGGAGCATATGCCATGGTTTATATATGTGAGTTTTCCAGGCCACTCCATTATTTTTTGGATGGGAAATAATAAGCTGGTAAATAACTTTTCTGTTTTAGCTAGGAATAGGTTCAGTTCAGTTCAGTCGCTCAGTCATGTCTGACTCTTTGTGACCCCATGAATTGCAGCACACCAGGCCTCCCTGTACATCACCAACTTCCAGAGTTCACTCAGACTCAAGTCCATCAAGTCAGTGATGCCATCCAACCATCTCATCCTCTGTCGTCCCCTTCTCCTCCTGCCTCCAATCCCTCCCAGCACCAGGGTCTTTTCCAATGAGTCAGCTCTTTGCATGAGGTGGCCAAAGTACTGGAGTTTCAGCTTTAGCATCATTCCTTCCAAAGAAATCCCAGGGTTGATCTCCTTCAGAATGGACTGGTTGGATCTCCTTGCAGTCCAAGGGACTCTCAAGAGTCTTCTCCAACACCACAGTTCAAAAGCAACAATTCTTAAGTGCTCAGCTTTCTTCACAGTCCAACTTTCACATCCATACATGACCACTGGAAAAACCATAGCCTTGACTAGATGGACCTTTGTTGGCAAAGAAATGTCTCTGCTTTTGAATATGCTATCTAGGTTGGTCATAACTTTTCTTCCAAGGAATAGGTTAGCAAATGAAAACTTTTTTTTTTTTTCAAAGAATTCCTCTTTCCTAAACACAAGATAGATACTACTAATGGATCGCATCATTCCGTTCCCAAGTTGGGATGCAGTATCATAATCTTTCTCAAATAAAATGCCAAGCAGCCACTACTTATCTATTAGAGTTGATTCAAAATGTGGCTCCTGGGGGCTTCCCTGGTGGCTCAGTGGTACAGAATCCACTTGCTAACGCACAAGACATGGGTTTGATCTCTGGTCTGGGAGGATCCCACATGCTGTGGAGCAACTAAGCCCATACACCACAACTACTGAACCAGCGCTCTAGAACTGAGGAACCACAAGTACTGAGCCGATGTGGCCTAGAGCCCATGCTCTGCCGCAAGAGAAGCCACCACCGTGAGAAACCCAGATACCGCAACTACAGAGTAGCCCCTGCTCACAGCAAATAGAGGCAGCCTGTGAGCAGCAAGGAGGACCTAGCACAGCCAAAAATAAAAATTGTTCTTAAAATGTTTAAAAAAAGGATGACTCCCTTTTGCTATCCAGTAGAATTTTTGCAGAAATACTTAAGTGTATCAAGCAGACTATCAAGATTTCCACTAGCATGTGAACAACTCCATCACTTCACTATAAATAGCGAAGACCATAGTTAAGTATAGATCAGATCAGACTGTAAGGAAATATGTAAGAGAGGTTTTTCTCATCTTTCCCCTTCATATTTTACAGGAAAGAAGCATCTCTTACCACTTTTCTTTGTTTTTGAGTTCCCCCTGAGGTTGGGTTTACCATTCCAGTGTGGCTATCTGCTACCTCATAATTGTTTTCCCGGCTCTCTTTCTCCCCTGGGGTAGGAGTTTCTGGCAAGAGGGCATACTTTCCAACCACCATCTTGCCTAGCATCATGCTGCTTACATCGTGGACAGCTGTCAGTACGCAGACGCCCTTTACACTAGAATAACAAACAACTCCCAGATCCTGTGACCTAATGCAACAAGTTTATTTCTTACTGAGAGGATCTCCTCCTGGAATGAATCCAGTTATGGAGGTGCCATCTTGCTGCTGACCTCCATGGTGTGGCTGTGGATGGGTAGGGAAGGGAATGCAGTGGGTACCACACAAGCTCTCTGAGTCTCACATTTCACTGGCCAAAGCAAGTCATGTGGCCACATGTTACTTCACAGAGGCTTCAAACTTGCAATGATCCCAGAAGGAGAAGCAAACCAGGAGATTTGTGGAGAATCCTAAAGACTACTGCAGTACCCAGGAAGTACTTGTGAATGAATGCAGTCATATCTCTTTTTACTTAACAATTGGGATGAAAACCTCAAAGAAAATCATACTTCCCTCCTCCCCAAAGCTTGAAAAAATCCAGAACAGAGAGACAGTTACACCAGAGAATACATTTTCATGCCAACAATGTGAATTCTCATTTTGTGTCCTGAATCAGAAGGAAATAGCTTTCTTTCTTCTAAAGAAGGATTCCAACCCTTGAAAAGTCTTGAAATTTGCACAAGGGCTTACATGTATTCATAACACACTTAAGCAATATGTCTCCCACAATTGTTTCAGATTAATTTGTTCATTGAAGAATGTTCCTTTCCTCTTATAACACACTAAATGAACTGGAACTTTACTTTTCAGAACATATTTACAATGAGTATAATAAAGTTTTATCCATTAAATTTTAAACATTAAGTATTAACATTAAGTATTAAAGAGACAATTTACTTTGCTCACATGTTATGGCACCAAGTCTTAAGTATATAGGGGTTCAATAAAATTTGTTGTTGGATTAGTGTTTCCCTCTTTAAATTTCTCCAATAAACTATCTTCCAGAGCAATCTAAATATCTTCTTGTAACAGGGAGGAGTCAATTTTGACTCTTCCACGCTAGATCTGTTTCTTTGGTGCTTTTGTTATTGTAATCACACATAACAGCCAGCCTCTGAGAATCGTGCCTCTCTGCCCAATTGTCAAGCTAAAGTGCCTTTGTTTGGAATCCTGTCCACCTGTAGATGGCAGGAAGGAAGAAATTAATACATCCCCCCTGCCTGAGGCTTTCCATTCTAGGAGATACTTGCAAGATTAAACAGCCTTTTTACTTTATTTTCTACTTCCTCCCATGTCTGACCCATAAAAGGGTCTGGCATCCAGACCCCAACAAGATGGTTATTTTCAGGCGTTAGTCTGCCATCTTCTTTGTCAGCTGGCTTTCTGAATAAAGTCATGTTTGTTGCCTCAACACCTCGTCTTTCATATTCACTGGCCTATCATACAGTAAGCAGAGTGAGCTTGAACTCTAACATTTTGAGCTTAAGAGAAGAAAAAGTTTTCCAGAATCCTGAGAGAAATTTGGTCAGATCTTTAGATTTAATTATAAATTTCATCTTTATTTTTTTCTCTATTGGCCAGGAAAACATTCTGAGACTTTTGAGACTTCACTTAATCCTTATGGGACTTTTAAAAGATTCACTAAAATTTTTGCATGTTGCATTTCAATGTTAAGTGTAATAATGATGGAAATGCTTGTTTTAATTTTGGCTTATTTTCACTAGTATTAATTCATTGTTCTTATGGCTTGGTTTGGGGGAAAAAAAAGATGAAACTATTTGTCATACTTCTGGGATTTCTAGAACAGGAAATGCTGTTGCTTTGTTGTACGTCCTATTTTCTGTCACCATGAGCATGGGCCACTTTAGAGCCTGAGGGGGATGTGATGCCTGTCTATCACAGGCCTGTTCCATAGCATAATGTGGCAATAATGAACTGGGAATATGTGGGGGACCGCCCGTGAAGGGTTAAGTCCTGGGAGCTGCTCCGCAGGTATGCAGAGCCTTAGGCGTTGTCCTAAGCTCCCTGTCCCGCCACCCTCAAGAATTCTTGTAGCCCTTAAGGCTCCAGGTCGTCTTGCTCCAGGATGTCTTGTTCCTGCAACATGTCCTAGAAGATAGATTATCTTATACACGTATCATAAAAGATAGATTATCTTATTGAATTCTGTACATAATGGTAGGGGTCTGGTGATTGTATTTGGAGATTAAAGAATAACCTTGTACATGTCTTAAGTCACGTACTTTACCCTATAAATACCGTGGCCTAATAAAGGAAGGCATCAGACATAGTGGGTCTGATCCTCTCAACCCCATCTTTTGTCTCTCTCTCTTATTTTTCCACGCGGGGACGCTCCGTTCTCTCCCTTTGCAGGTGCGACTCTTGCTTGTGCTGGCCGCGGCAGGTGGCGCCCAACGTGGGGCCCGAGATCGACAGCTTCTCCTCGCCACTGCTCATATTAAGTCGAAAAGAGTGAGTATATAAGTATACTAGCGACTATCAAGGAAGGAGCAGTAAGGTATATCGTTGAGAGTATAAATATGGGACAGACGCATAGTCGTCAACTCTTTGTACATATGCTATCTGTAATGTTAAAACACCGGGGAATTACTATTTCTAAACCTAAATTAACCAATTTTCTTTCATTTATTGAAGAAGTTTGTCCTTGGTTCCCCAGAGAAGGCACGGTGAGCTTAGAGACATGGAAAAAGGTAGGGGAACAAATTCGGACTCATTATACTTTACATGGCCCTGAAAAGGTTCCTGTAGAAACTTTATCTTTTTGGACACTAATTCGGGATTGCTTGGATTTTGATAATGATGAATTAAAACGTTTAGGAAATTTATTAAAACAGGAAGAAAATCCTCTTCATGTTCCTGATTCGGAGCCCACGTATGCTGTTCCCAAGGGAATTAAAGGTGACCCTCCCTTTTGTAACTTGTCGAGTCCGCCAGATAATGATGATTCACTTTCCTCCACAGATGAGGCAGAATTAGATGAAGAGGCTGCTAAATACCATCAAGAAGATTGGGGTTTTTTGGCACAAGAAAAGGGGGCGTCAACATCTAAAGATGATTTGGTCGAATGTTTAAAAAATCTCACTGTTGCTTTGCAGAACTCAGGAATTAAGTTTCCTAGTAACAGTTTAAAATCCCCTTCTGCTCCACCTCTCCCTCCTGCCTATGCTCCTTCCGTTGTTGCTGGTCTCGATCCCCCTCCGGGGCCTCCTCCTCCTCCTCCATCTGAGATGGTGTCTCCGCTACAAAAGGCATTGAGACAAGCACAACGACTTGGTGAGGTTGTCTCCGATTTTTCCCTTGCTTTTCCTGTCTTTGAAAATAATAACCAGTGTTTCTATGAAGCACTGCCTTTCAAACAATTGAAAGAGTTAAAGATTGCTTGTTCACAATACGGTCCTACCGCTCCATTCACTATTGCTATGATAGAAAATCTGGGTACTCAAAATCTACCCCCAAATGATTGGAAACAAATAGCTAGAGCTTGTCTTTCGGGGGGAGATTATTTATTATGGAAATCTGAATATTTTGAACAGTGTGCCCACATAGCTGATATTAATCGGCAGCAAGGTATACAAACCTCCTATGAAATGTTGATTGGTGAAGGCGCTTTCCAGGCTACTAATACTCAACTTAATTTCTTACCTGGTGCATATGCACAAATATCAAATGCAGCCCGACAGGCATAAAAAAACAAAACAAAACAAAACAAAACAAAACAAAACTCCCTAGCTCCAGTACTAAGACAGAAGATCTTTCAAAGGTCCGACAGGGACCTGATGAGCCTTATCAGGACTTCGAGGCGTGACTCTTAGATACTATAGGTAAGATAATGTCAGATAAAAAGGCTGGGATGGTATTAGCAAAACAATTGGCTTTTAAAAACGCTAACTCTGCCTGTTAAGCTGCTTTACGACCTTATAGAAAGAAGGGAGATCTGTCTGATTATATTCGCATTTGTGCTGACATTGGACCCTCCTATATGCAAGGCATTGCTATGGCAGCGGCATTACAAGAAAAAAACATTAAAGAGGTACTTTTTCAGCAACAAGCTAATATTTCCTTTTTTGGTCTTACTATGCAATATCCTATGTGCTTTTCTTATCAATTACAGCATCCTCACTGTATACAGGTGTCAGCTGATATATCATATCCTCGAGTGACTATTTCTGGCATCAATGAAAAAACCGGAAAAAGATCGCACCGTGACGGGGCGGGACCTCTCGACATTCCGTTTTGTGACAAACATCTAAGCATCCGCATGGGAATAGACACTCCTTGGACTTTATGTCGAGCCCGGGTTGCGTCGGTGTACAACATCAACAATGCCAATACCACCTTTTTATGGGATTGGGCACCTGGGGGAAAGCCTAATTTTCCTGAATATCGAGGACAGCATCCACCCATTCTCTCTGTAAACACTGCTCAGATATTTCAAACAGAACTGTGAAAACTTTTTGTTGCTTTTGGTCATGGTAATAGTCTATATTTACAACCCAATATCAGTGGGAGTAAATATGGTAATGTAGGAGTTACGGGGGTTTTTATATCCCCGAGCTTGTGTCCCTTACCCATTTATGTTGATACAAGGCCATGTGGAAATAACATTGTCATTGAATATTTATCATTTAAATTGTTCTAATTGCATACTTACTAATTGCATAAGAGGTGTTGCAAAAAGAAAACAAGTTATAATAGTAAAACAACCTGCTTTTGTAATGTTACCTGTTGAAATAACTGAAGCTTGGTATGACGAGACTGCTTTAGAATTGCTACAACGCATTAACACGGCTCTTAGCCGCACTAAAAGAAGTGTGAGCCTGATTATTCTGGGTATAGTATCCTTAATCACCCTTATAGCAACTGCTGTTACTGCTTCTGTATCTCTAGCACAATCCATTCAAGCTGCTCATACTGTAGATTCCTTGTCATATAATGTTACTAAAGTAATGGGAACACAAGAAGATATAGATAAAAAAATAGAAGATAGATTATCAGCTTTATATGATGTGGTTAGAGTTCTAGGAGAACAAGTTCAGAGCATTAGCTTTCGCATGAAAATTCAATGTCATGCCAATTATAAATGGATCTGTGTTACTAAAAAGGCTTATAATACATCCTACTTTCCTTGGGATAAGGTGAAAAAACATCTACAAGGAATTTGGTTTAATACTAATGTCTCTCTAGATCTATTGCAGTTACATAATGAAATTCTTGATATTGAAAATTCTCCTAAAGCTACTTTAAATATTGCTGATGCTGTTAACAATTTTGTGCAAAATTTATTTTCTAACTTCCCTAGCCTGCAATCACTATGGCGAAGCATAATTACAATGGGCGCGGTTTTGATTGTTGTGCTTATCGTGATTTGTCTGGCTCCTTGTCTTATTCGTAGTATTGTTAAAGAATTCTTACACATAAAAATTCTGATACATAAAAACATGTTGCAACACCGACACCTTATGGAGCTTTTAAAAAAAATAATAATAATAAATAATAATAATAAAGAGAGGGGAGCTGCGGGGGACCGCCCGTGAAGGGTTAAGTCCTGGGAGCTGCTCCGCAGGTATGCAGAGCCTTAGGCGTTGTCCTAAGCTCCCTGTCCCGCCACCCTCAAGAATTCTTGTAGCCCTTAAGGCTCCAGGTCGTCTTGCTCCAGGATGTCTTGTTCCTGCAACATGTCCTAGAAGATAGATTATCTTATACACGTATCATAAAAGATAGATTATCTTATTGAATTCTGTACATAATGGTAGGGGTCTGGTGATTGTATTTGGAGATTAAAGAATAACCTTGTACATGTCTTAAGTCACGTACTTTACCCTATAAATACCGTGGCCTAATAAAGGAAGGCATCAGACATAGTGGGTCTGATCCTCTCAACCCCATCTTTTGTCTCTCTCTCTTATTTTTCCACGTGGGGACGCTCCGTTCTCTCCCTTTGCAGGTGCGACTCTTGCTTGTGCTGGCCGCGGCAGGAATAGGCTCTGGGTAAACACCAACTTCCATGGCATGATACATAGGACCTTCCATGATCTGGCCTCTACCCACCTTTCAAGTCTTGCTTCCCACAACTGTCTCTTTTATAGAATGAAAGTGAAAGAAAGTGAAAGTCACTCAGTCATATCTGACACTTTGTGATCCCATGGACTATACGGTCCATGGAACTCCCCAGGCCAGAATACTGGAGTAGGTAGCCTTTTTCCTTCTCTAGGGGATCTTCCCAACCCAGGAATCAAACCTAGGTCTCCTGCATTGCAGGCAGATTCATTACCAGCTGAGCCACAAGAGAAGCCTAAGAATACCGGAGTGGGTAGCCTATCCCTCCTCTGGGGGATCTGCCCAAACCAGGAATCGAAACAGGGTCTCCTGTATTGCAGGTGGATTCCTCACCAACTGAGCTATAAGGGAAATCCTTTCTTATAGAATGGGGCAATAAATTTCCCAAGGGCAGGGATTGTGCCTCTCCCAGTCAACACAGAGTCCCTAATACTGATGGCAGTTTAGTGCTTAATGAATACCTGTTGAATGAGGGAAACTGCCACAGTCTGGGCATATGACTAGCTCTCTCCTGCATCTATGCCTTCCTACAGCTATTCCCCAATTTGGAAAATTTGCACTTCTCTTTAAAGTCCGAACTCAGCCATCACTGCCCCTGTGCTCTTTCTCTCACCTCTCAGACAAAGCTGATTGCCTGTTTACTTCTGTGATGCTGTAGTCATGCCCCAAGTATATACTATGGTTTTACATTTGTTTGTCTCACTCACAGACAATATACAGCTCCTTAATGGTAGGACATTGTCCTCTTCATCTCCTTATTCCAGAAGCTGGTTAAAGTGCCTGGCATAGAGCCTGCATATTGAGAGCTTTGGGTTATAGCAGCTTATCCTATATCCTCATTACTGCAGGTTCTTCAAGTTAGAATCATGCAATCCAGAGTCATGTTGATGGCAGACATCTACTAAATGCTGCTGACATGAAATGAGAAGCAAGCACAAGATCTGATGGATCTGTATTTTAGGTCTTAAGACCAACAGGGTTGCTGCAGCTCTGAGTTGCTAGGGGCAAGGGCCTGTGCCCATCTTGCAAGGCAGTCGTCAGTTTCACCAACTGGAGGAGCTTCTCCTTCTCTGTTCTTACTGTTTTCCTCCATGTAGAGGGAGGTCAGTTGTATATACTCCTGGTCTCTCCTGCCTTTTTGTTTACTCCATTCAGGAATGTGGTCGGACTTAGCTTTTGGATACATTTGGGAGAAATATGCTGGGCTTGCTCGTCATTTTAGATGTCCACAGGAAGCATGTATTTTCATGTGCTTCTCCACATCATAGGTTTTCTCCACACTGTGAGTCCCACTGTCATGCAATGTCTGAGGTGACTAGGTAATAAATTCTGCCTAATTCTGAGGTTCAGAGAGTAAGCCCATGAGGCTACAAAATAAAATGATGCATCCTCCATCATCAACTTTATCAGAATAAACATGAAGTTCCAGGCCCTAGTTCTCATACATTAAGGGGATTTTTTTTTCCTCAATTCATTTATGGCTTGGCTAGGGAAGATGACTGTTTACCATTTTGCCTCAAAAGACCCCAAACAGCCTCCATAGGGTCGTCAGCGACTTTCAGTAGACAGGACTGAATCCATGATCCATCTTGAATCTGCTCAGAGACCACCCTGCTGCCAGTTCAGGGTGGTCCTAACACAGGGGTGCGGTGAAGGTGGGAGGTCCTTACTCTTGGGCGTGCTTCATTTTTATGCTGATTGCTGGCTCCTACCACACAAGAACACCCTGCCTCAGGCAATAACTCAGGCCTCAAAACTATTTCTCACTTCTCCCTGCCCTTGGAGAACCAAGGCTCCTATTCTTCCCAAAATGCCTAAGGAAAAAAAAAATATTCTGACCCACTAATTTGCACTCAGAAATTAGAGTCTGAAGAAGTCAATTAGAGGTATTATCCCAGGGATACTTACAGCCTCACACAACACTTAGAAGGCAGAAATACATTTATCCGAAGATTCAAACCAAAGAAATAACCTGCTAGGAGTTTAACTTCGCTCACTGGTCTCCAGGCCTCTCCATGTGGTCTCTCCATGTGGCCTGCCCAGCACGGTGACTTCAGGGTGACTCGACATGGCAGTTCAGGGCTCAAAGAGCAAAAGCCTCAGGCTTCATGTGCATCCCAAATTAGTACGGGCTCTGCCCATCACAGGGACCAGATGGGAGCTACAAGACTTAACCTCAGAAGCCCCAGAACACAACTTCTGCCATATTCTGTGGGTCAAGCAGTTTACTAAAACCAGCTCAGATTCAAAGGAAAGATAATTAGAGTCCACTCCTCTGTGCGATAATCAAGTGCCTAGTTACGATGATTAAAGCCTTGGAAAATAATCTTATAGAAATTAAAATATATACAAAATTAAATGTAGCTGAATTAGATTTCTAATTCTTAAAAAAATAATTTTGAATGATTATCATTTTTTATGAAGTCAGTCATGGGGGTAATATCACATTGTCTTGTTTCACTTAAATTAGATGTAGGCATGGGACTTGCTTTGGCCAGAAAAATGCAAGCACCAGAGACATATGTCATTTCTAGACAGAAGTTTTAAGAACCAGTGCATGGTTCACCATCATCCCCCTTTTCACTATCATCCCCCTTTTCCCATCCACAGCTATCTTTCTAAAGCACACATCTTCTTTAAGGTTTTAATCTTCTACAGGCAGACCCTGAAGATATTGTAGGTTTGGTTCCGGACCACCACAATAAAGCAGATATTGCAATAAAACAAGTCACACAAATTTTTTAGTTTCCTAGTGCATATAAAAGTTATGTGTACACTATACTGTGACTTATTAAGTGTGCAACAGCACCATCTTAAAAATATATATACATACCTTAATTTAAAAATACTTTATTGCAAAATATTGCTAACCATCATCTGAACCTTCATTGAGTCATAGTAGTATATTGTTGGGGAAAAGGTGTTAATAGACTTGCTCAATGCAGGGCGGCCATGAATCTTCAATCTGTAAAACAAACAAACAAACAAAAAACAACCCAGTATCTGTGAAGTGTAATAAAATGAGGTATATGCCTATATTCATGAAACCATCTCAAACTTCCATACGGTTCACATTTTTCTTAGTATCTTCTAGACAATTCAGTTTGTTTATAATGACCATAGCTTTTAAAAAAAAAAAAATCTTAAATTCAAAGGGCAACAAACAGCTTACTCACGTAATCCAAATGAGAAGAGCTTTCTTCCATTTCTCCGGCTGTATGTCAATGAATTGAACATAGCTACCCCTTAAGGCACTTTTGTTGCAAGTAAATGAAAATTATTTGATCTATGTTTAACCTGTCTGCCTACAATGCCTACCATGTGGGAGACCTGAGTTCAATCCCTGGGTCGGGAAGATCTCCTCGAGAAGGAAATGGGAACCCACTCCAGCATTCTTGCCTGGAAAATCCCATGGATGGTGGAACCTGGTAGGCTAAAGTCCATGGGGTCGCAAAGAGTCGGACACAACTGAGCGACTTCCCTTCCCTTGGAGAACTTGATAGATACAGAGAGCCACAGAGAACAAGTTCCCACCAGCTCTTCCAATTGCTATTTTAATTGGTATGTGTGTGCCTGGAGGTTTCTTCTCCTTTGACAACAAATCAACTTTAATAATACGATAGACAGTTACTTTTTTACCAGCAAACAAAAATTTATTCAGGAATAGTCAGAGGAATTGCTATTTAAGATATTCAGACTATGGCGAACCATAGGCAAACCAGAGAACAAGGAAGGAAAATTTGCTTTTAAAGGGAAAGAGGGAGTTGGAAGGAGCTATAATAATCAAAAAGACCATTGCAGGAAAATGCAATCTGAAGTATAAGTGTTAGTTGCTCAGTCATGTCCGACTCTTTACAGTCCCATGGACTGTAGCCAGCCAGGTTCCTCTGTCCATGGAATTTTCCAGGCAAGAATACTGAAGTGGGTTGCCATTCCCTTCTCCAGGGGATATTCCCAACCTAGGAATCGAACTTGGGTCTCCTGCATTGCAGGCTGATTCTTTCCCACTGGAGCTGCTAGGATCAGTTCAGTTCAGTTCAGTTCAGTCACTCAGTCGTGTCCGACTCTTTGCGACCCCATGAACCGCAGCACGCCAGGCCTCCCTGTCCATCACCATCTCCCAGAGTTCACTCAGACTCACGTCCATCGAGGCCATGATGCCACCCAGCCATCTCATCCTCTGTCATCCCCTTCTTCTCCTGCCCCCAATCCCTCCCAGCATCAGAGTCTTTTCCAATGAGTCAACTCTTTGCATGAGGTGGCCAAAGTACTGGAGTTTCAGCTTCAGCATCATTCCTTCCAAAGAAATCCCAGGACTGATTTCCTTCAGAATGGACTAGTTGGATCTCCTTGCAGTCCAAGGGACTCTCGAGTTTTTTCCAACACCACAGTTCAAAAGCAGCAATTCTTTGGCGCTCAGCCTTCTTCACAGTCCAATTCTCACATCCATACATGACTATTGGAAAAACCATAGCCATGACTAGATGGACCTTAGTCAGCAGGGTAATGTCTCTGCTTTTGAATATGCTATCTAGGTTGGTCATAACTTTTCTTCCAAGGAGTAAGCGTCTTTTAATTTCCTGGCTGCAGTCACCATCTGCAGTGATTTTGGAGCCCAAAAAAATAAAGTCTGACACTGTTTCCACTGTTTCCCCATCTATTTCCAATGAAGTGATGGGACCAGATGCCATGATCTTCGTTTTCTGAATGTTGAGCTTTAGGCCAACTTTTTCACTCTCCTCTTTCACTTTCATCAAGAGGCTTTTTAGTTCCTCTTCACTTTCTGCCATAAGGATGGTGTCATCTGCATATCTGAGGTTATTGATATTTCTCCTGGCAATGTTGATTCCAGCTTGTGTTTCTTCCAGTCCAGCGTTTCTCATGATGTACTCTGCCTAGAAATTAAATAAGCAGGGTGACAATATACAGCCTTGACATACTCCTTTTCCTATTTGGAACCAGTCTGTTGTTCCATGTCCAGTTCTAACTGTTGCTTCCTGACCTGCATACAGATTTCTCAAGAGGCAGGTCAGGTGGTCTGGTATTCCCATCTCTTTCAGAATTGTCCACAGTTTATCGTGATCCACACAGTCAAAGGCTTTGGCCTAGTCAATAAAGCAGAAATAGATGTTTTTCTGGAACTCTCTTGCTTTTTTCCATGATCCAACAGATGTTGGCAATTTGATCTCTGGTTCCTCTGCCTTTTCTAAAACGAGGTTGAACATCAGGAAGTTCATGGTTCACATATTGCTGAAGTCTGGCTTGGAGAATTTTGAGCATTACTTTACTAGCATGTGAGATGAGTGCAATTGTGCGGTAGTTGGAGCATTCTTTGGCATTGCCTTTCTTTGGAATTGGAATGAAAACTGAACTTTTCCAGTCCTGTGGCCACTGCTGAGTTTTCAAATTTGCTGGCATATTGAGTGTAGCACTTTCACAGCGTCATCTTTCAGGATTTGAAATAGCTCCACTGGAATCCCATCACCTCCACTAGCTTTGTTTGTAATGATGCTTTCTAAGGCCCACTTGACTTCACATTCCAGGATGTCTGGCTCTAGATGAGTGATCACACCATCATAATTATCTGGGTCGTGAAGATCTTTTTTATACAGTTCTTCTGTGTATCTTGCCACCTCTTCTTAATATCTTCTGCTTCTGTTAGGTCCATACCATTTCTGTCCTTTATGGAGCCCATCTTTGCATGAAATGTTCCCTTGGTATCTCTAATGTTCTTGAAGAGATCTCTAGTCTTTCCCATTCTGTTGTTTTCCTCTATTTCTTTGCATTGATCGCTGAAGAAGGCTTTGTTATCTCTTCTTGCTATTCTCTGGAACTCTGCATTCAGATGCTTATATCTTTCCTTTTCTCCTTTGTTTTTCACCTCTCTTCTTTTCACAGCTATTTATAAGGCTTCCCCAGGCAGCCATTTTGCTTTTTTGCATTTCTTTTCCATGGGGATGATCTTGATCCCTGTCTCCTATACAATGTCACGAACCTCCCTCCATAGTTCATCAGGCACTCTATCAGATCTAGGCCTTTAAATCTATTTCTCACTTCCACTGTATAATCATAAGGGATTTGATTTAGGTCATACCTGAATGGTCTAGCGGTTTTCCCTACTTTCTTCAATTTGAGTCTGAATTTGGTAATAAGGAGTTCATGATCTGAGCCACAGTCAGCTCCTTGTCTTGTTTTTGTTGACTGTATAGAGTTTCTCCATCTTTGGCTGCAAAGAATATAATCAATCTGATTTTGGTGTTGACCATCTGGTGATGTCCATGTGTAGAGTCTCCTCTTGTGTTGTTGGAAGAGGGTGTTTGCTATGACCAGTGCATTTTCTTGGCAAAACTCTATTAGTCTTTGCCCTGCTTCATTCCACATTCCAAGCCCAAATTTGCCTGTTACTCCAGGTGTTTCTTGACTTCCTACTTTTGCATTCCAGTCCCCTATAATGAAAAGGACATCTTTTTTGGGTGTTCATTCTAAAAGGTCTTATAGGTCTTCATAGAACCCTTCAACTTCAGCTTCTTCAGCATTACTGGTTGGGGCATAGACTTGGATAACTGTGATAGTGAATGGTTTGCCTTGGAGATGAACAGAGATCATTCTGTCGTTTTTGAGACTCCATCCAAGTACTGCATTTCGGACTCTTTTGTTGACCATGATGGCTACTCCATTTCTTCTGAGGGATTCCTGCCCGCAGTAGTAGATATAATGGTCATCTGAGTTAAATTCACCCATTCCAGTCCACTTTAGTTTGCTGATTCCTAGAATGTCGGCGTTCACTCTTGTTTGACCACTTTCAATTTGTCTTGATTCATGGACCTGACATTCCACGTTCCTCTACAATATTGTTCTAACCGCATCTGCTTTTATCACCAGTCACATCGACAGCTGGGTATTGTTTTTGCTTTGGCTCCATCCCTTCATTCTTTCTGGAGTTATTTCTCCACTGAGCTCCAGTAGCATATTGGGCACCTACTGTCCTGGGGAGTTCCTCTTTCAGTATCCTATCATTTTGCCTTTTCATACTGTTCATGGGGTTCTCAAGGCAAGAATACTGAAGTGGCTTGCCATTCCCTTCTCCAGTGGACCACATTCTGTCAGACGTCTCCACCATGACCCGGCAGTTTTGGGTTGCCCTGCAGGCATGGCTTGGTTTCATTGAGTTAGACAAGGCTGTGGTCCTAGTGTGATTAGATTGACTAGTTTTCTGTGAGTATGGTTTCAGTGTGTCTGCCCTCTGATGCCCTCTTGCAACACCTACCATCTTACTTGGGTTTCTCTTACCTTGGCCGTGGGGTATCTCTTCACGGCTGCTCCAGCAAAGCACTGCCGCTGCTCCTTACCTTGGACGAGGGGTATCTTTACCGCCACCCTTCCTAACCTTCAATGTGGGATAGCTCCTCTAGGCCCTCCTACGCCCGCGCAGCCACCGCTCCTCGGGTTGCTCCTCCTGTCCACCGTGCCTGGCCTCGAGCTTTTAGTGTGCTGCCGGGTCGCAGCCACCCGCGCTTTTAATGCGCCAGG